>NW_027186296.1:53038560-53116841 GCF_028583685.1 Petaurus breviceps papuanus | reverse complement strand
AGAGAGAGAGAGAGAGAGAGAGAGAGAGAGAGAGAGAGAGAGAGAGATGCACCTTAAAGACTCCACATCTAAAAACGTGGGTCCAAGTAGGGTCTCAAAATCCTGAGAGAGAAAAACGATTAGGTCCCTGATTATAGGATAAAGGTATTTATTCTATACTAACAAGTCTGTCAGTCATTCTAACTCAGCTAACAAGGAGAAATTATGGGCAGTAAATCTGGACCGAGATAAAAAGCTCAGAACTAGAGAGAAATTTTGTTGTAGGGGATTGTTAGGATCACAGGCTCATGGGATCACAGATCTCTAGCTGAAAGGGAACTCCTAGACCCCTGAATCCAATGCTTTCATTTTACAGGTGGAAAAGTTGAGATCTAGGCAAGTTAAGTAACTAACTCAGGAACACAAAGGGCAGTATTTGAAGTCAGCTTAATTGAGTCCAGAACAATTACAGTAAGTAAAAAGACAAAACAGAAAGGTATATGACTTTTTATGGGAATGGGGAGATATGAAAATATTTATAGACAGAAGGAAGAGCTAATTTGAGGAAGAGACTGATGATATGTGAAAGAAAGAGAGGATAGTTTGGAGAAAAATATAGAAGAGGGAAGAGAATAAGATCAAAGGTTCAAAGGTTCAGGGAGAGGGAGTGTCTCTAGTGATGAGTGTTTCTTCATCTGTGTCCAGAGGAAAGGAATGATTAGGTCATGATGCTGAGAAGTAATGAAGAATGGAGGAAGGCACTGAAAGAGTTTATATTGGAGGGTCTCAGTCTCTCTCAGTGAAGCAAGAGGGCAAATCATTTGATTTAGATTTGTGGGATAAACATAATGCTTTGGAGCAAGACAAGAGAACAAAATAGTTATAAAAGTTGCTTCCAGGAATGTCATAGGGGTTAAAAAGGGTTGAGTAAAAGGATGGTTGAGCGGCAGCAAAGGCCCAGCTAAAATTGTATACCATGAATTCATATCCAAGGAAGATAAGAAGGAATGACCAGACACATGCCATAAGCTTTAGGAGAACATGTTTCAAAAAAAGTTTAGGGAGATGCTAGGCCTAGTTCCTATCTATTGTGACAGAGCTAGCATGACAACAGTAGAGAACTGAAAAGAGAAAACAGATTATTGGGAATGGGAAATTCTGAATAACTAAAGTATGATAAAATTGCAAATTAACCTAATGAGGAAGACAACGAGAAGACATCTGAAATAACCATTCTGACACCTTTTCAATGCGCTCAAATTTCCAAAAAGACATGTACAAAACTAAAAACAAAGGTTCACATGATCAAGGACAAATACAAAAGAAAGTCATTTATGTGTTAAAAAGGCCAAGAAGGCTAAATCCTAGGGTGAGCTAAGGCTTCAGAAAATACTTAGAGCATTCAGAATGGCCATTTCATGTAGGTTGAAAGCAAATAAACAAGAAGATGATAGGCATGGAGCTTGGGTCAGGAAGGATAGATAGAGCATGGCATGATGGATAGAGGTCTGGCTCTGTAGTCAGGAAGACCTGCGTTCATGCCTTACCTCTGATAATAGCATAATATCTGTGTAACCATGGCCCAATCAATAAACCCCCAGTTCTCCAAGCAAATCTCAGAGTATTTGCTGATTTGCAAATAGAGGGAGTGACCACATTGAGGAAATTACATGTTGTAATTACCTTTTGTTCAACCAAACAAAATGTACTAGAGTGCTGAACTTGGAAACAAGTATACCGGGGTTCAGATATCCCCCTCTGATGCGTGCTGTATTCCTCTAAGTACCTTAACCCCAATGAACCTCAATTTCTTCACTTGTAAAATTTGTATATTTACCTTACAAAGTTGTCATAAGGCTTCATTGAAATCATATATAAAAATACTTTGCAAACTGTAAAATAGAATATCAATGCCATTTATGTTTACCATCATTAGTTATTATATCTATAATATTATATTTACAATTATTATTATCATTACTCTCGTTATTTATTATTTGAGCTTTCAGATGTCCGGAAGGTGAGTTATATGTTACTAGAAGTATGTAATCAAGAGTGGATGAACACTTTCTTGGGGTTTGTAGTTGGGATCCCTCTTTAAAGTCTCTTTCAATTATTGGATCATGTAACTTAATCTTAGCCTTGAATATCAGGTAGGATTCAGTTAGGTGGAACATAAGAAAGAATTCTTATTTCCTATGGAAAGCTTTCCATCACATTCCACTAGTCGTTAAAGCTTCCTTTCCCAATTAATCTTATATTTAACTAGCTGTTTATGTTTCTAGTAGAATGTATGCTCCTTGAGTGCATAACTTAATTCATTTTTGTCTTTCTATTCCCAGCACCTACTACTGTACTTGACACGTGGTAGAAGCTTAATAAATGTTTTTAGAATTTAACATTGCATTTCCCAGAAAACCATAAACTTTTGGAATTGAGAGATTTAGGAGGAGGGAGACTTTGTATCCCTACACCTAGCACAATACTTTGTAAAAGCAAGAACTTAATAAATGTTTGTAGATGGTGGCAATTTTAGATCTGTCAAGAGGCAGGCAGATGGCACAATGTTGGACATGGAATCAGAAAGATCTGCAATGTGTGATCATGGACGTGACTTACTCTCTATTAGTCTCAGTTTCCCCATCTGTAAAATGGAGATAATAGCAAAGTACTTTATAAACCTGAAAGCACCAAATAAATGCTAACTATTATTGTTGCTGCTGTTGTTGTCTCTAAAACTAGATTGCGAAATCCTTGGTGGGACAGGAATGTTCTTTTGCTTAACAAAAATATATAAAAACAATGTGCATCATCATAATAATAGTGCTTTTTTGCAGTTGACTAAGATTTCTTTCACATAAATTACCTTATTTACTCCTCACATTAATTCTGTAAGAGTGGCAAGGCAGGTGGTGTTCTCCTTTTATAGATGATTTTAGATTATAGATTTTTTAGATGAGTACCCCAAATCTCAAAGAGATTAAGTAATACTCCAAATCATATGACTAGTAAGTAGCAATGTCAGGCCTAAAACAGTCTTGATTTCCCCTACAGCATTTATCATAGTGCTCTTTGTCTACCAGTCCATCTTCGGAATATTTGACTGATTTATTCATAGCATCTCTATAGGATTTGGTGATCAAACTTGGGGAAAAGAATTAGCTGTACTTAAACTCAAACCAAGAAGATTTCTGAAATAACACATCTCTGAAGGAGAACCTGAACATTCCTAGAGAAGGAGGGAAGATAGGGGGCCAAATAGGGCGAAGGTGTCACTGGTAGAGCAGATGTGGACAAGAGAATCAGAGGGGAAGTAGAGAGTGGAGAGAGACAGACAGACAGACACAGAGAGAACAAGAGAAACAGAGACAAACAGAGACAAAGACAGACAGAGAGAGGAAGAGAGACAGAGATAGATGGAGAGGAGAGGGGAGGGAGGGTGAGAGAGAGAGAGAGAGAGAGAGAGAGAGAGAGAGAGAGAGAGAGAGAGAGAATAAGGTTTTAGATGTGCTTTATATTAGGCAGAATGTCTTACTGGGGGTCTTAAACTTATCATGTCATAGTCTCCTTCAGCAGGCTAGTGAAGCCCATGGACCCCTTTTAGGAATAAACTTTGTAGCTTACAATCATAATATAAAATAATGCTCAATTTCAGTTAGAAATTAGTAAAAACAAAGATGCATTTTTCCCAAGCAAGGTCACAGATCCCCTAAATCTATCCATAGTCCCTTGTAACTCTATGGACACTAGGTTAAGAATCCCCAAACCAATTTAAATACTAGATACTCACCCATTATTTATAACTGGAACAATGTTTTCTCTTTACTATGTTGAAGTACATATACTCATTCTCTGTATAAAAAAATCTCTCCTTTAAATCTAGGTTCCCAGCAATACTTCTGAAGATAGCTTTCTGTTGCCATCATTCAGAGGATCCAAAAGATTTCTATGAATATAAGTGCCTTGATAAGCCCTATTCCTCTTCTTTTTTCTTTTCCTACTGCACAATACTATTATTCATTATGATCATCTCAGTACAGCACACATAGTCAACCATGTAAATGTGTCCAGGTATTTTTTCTTGCTAAGTGAGGGAATATCAAAGTACAAACTCAGTACAGCTCAGGTGAATCATTGGTACAGCATTCCATATTGCTCAATTGGTCTGTCAACTGTGAAACAGGAAATAATCCCTTCCAGGTCTTTCTTATTTTTAGTCCCCTTCAGTCACTAGCCTCTCCATGGTCTATGCTTTGGGGAAGATTGTCTCTTTGTTCATTCACCCTCTTTTCATATTAAGTCACAAGTCAAACTCCCTAGGTTCCTGGGGGCAAGGCTCTGTCCTGGTGAGAGTCACTGTTCTTCCCATTCACCTTTAAGTCAAATTGACTTTCTTACTGGCACCTAAACACCAACCTAGTCGATGACTTCTTGGTTCTGCCCACAGTCAATCTATGACTAATATATTCTATCTCTGTGCTTTTGTTCATGCTGTTTCCTTTCCCTGTAATGCTTCCTACTCCTCCCCAGTTGAGGATGAATTTCTAAATATCCTTAAAAGCTCAATTCAAAGATAACATACTACAAAAAGCATTCCCTATTGCCACCCCACCCCCATCAGCAATAACCTATGGCCCTTCAGACCTAACATAGTATGTTGCTAGCACCTCTCTGATGCATTCATCATACATAATTTTGCATTATAGTTATCAGTGCATGTTTCACATCTGCCTATTATCCATATTCATGAGGTCAGACAACTCATCTTAAATTTGTGTCTCTCCCAAGGCTTATTATAGCACTCTGCATATAGTAGGTGTTTAATAAATAGTAGGTATTTGTGTGAATTACATAATTTGGGGCTCTTAATAGTTTATTATGTTTGTCTGAACTGAGCTTTCCCTGTCAAGCAACACATTGTTTTAGTATTCCATTGGTATCCCAAAGAGATCAAAGAAAAGGGAAAAGGAACTACACATAGAAAAATGTTTATAACAGCTTTTTTGTGGTGGCAAAAATTGGAAATTGAGGGGATGCCCTTCAATTGGGGAATGGCTAAACAAGTTGTGGTATATGAATATAATGGAATACTAATACTTCACTTCCTCTTGCTTTTGTTTTTCACAGGTTCATAGAATCATTGAGTTAGAGCTAGAAGAGATTTTATGGATCAAGTCAAACCCCCTTGTTTTACATATGAGGAAACAGAGGCTCAGAGATTGAATGATGTGCCCAAGGTCACAAAGCTGTTCAAAAGTTTGATGGAGAATTCAAATATAATTCTGACTCTAAGATATCACTCTCTATAATATATCATGCTGCCTCTCACCAATTGATGACCCTCAGATTCTCTATTCTTGATCATTCCATGCTATGTATGGTCTTAGTTTTTCTGAATCTAAAGTTTCTCTAAAAGCTCCAAACTTTTCTACTACTTCCTGCTTCTCTCCTTGTCACCCCCCTGTCCCCAGCCCACTAGGGCTCCAGTCCAGAAACACATTTGCAAATCAAACCTTCAAGTTCAGCAAATGTCCTAGTACTGCTTGTTTCATTATAATATTCCCTCTATTAAAAAAAAAAAACCCTCATTTACTGCTGTAAATCACTACTGATTAGAGAAATACAAATTAAAACAATTCTTAGATAATACTTCACACCCATCATATTGGCTAATATGACAGAAAAGGAAAATGATAAATTTTGGAGATGTGGGGAAATTGGGATACTAATTCACTGTTGGTAGAGTTATGAACTGATCCAACCATTCTGGAGAGCAATTTGGAACTATGCCCAAAGGGCAATCAAACTGTGCATATTCTTTGATCCAGCAATACCACTACTAGGGTTGGTATTCCAAAGAGATCAAAGAAAAGGGAAAAGGACATACATGTAGAAAAATATTTATGTTTTTTTGTGGTGGCAAAAATTGGAAATTGAGGGGATGCCCATCAATTGGGGAATGGCTGAACAAGTTGTAGTATATTAATATAATGGAATACTATTGTGCTATAAGAAATGATGAGGGAGAGGATTCTGGGAAGATGGTGGAATAGGTCAGAAAATTCCAATCTCTCAAGATTTTCCCCCACAAAAGAGTTAAAATAGCACCTTAGGGCGTACAAAGTATGGGTGGAGATAAATAAGATCAGGGGCACACCCACGATCTTCCTGGGACTGTTTGAGAAGATCTGAAGAAAAATCCCAGGACAATATTTGGTCCTGTGAAGAGGAAACACCTCCAGGCTAGATTCCCTGTCAACATCAAGCAGCAAGCCATGGGGTTAGTTGGTTTGAGAGGTTGCCTCAGCCCCAGCCACAGGAACTTTTACTCCCAGATATTGAGGGAAGTTGGGTGTTTGATTTTGGGAAGACTGAGGGAACCTCTGTTGACCAGGAACATGGACCCAGCTGTGCTGTGAAGAGTGGCAGGGGCAAGAAGGAAACAGCACATGCCAGGTGAGTGCAGAAGCAGTGGGGCAGAAAGCCCCTGCCTGTGGGCACTTAAAAAGAGGTTGGAGGTTTGGCTTTGATTTCAGGCTAGAGGGGAGAGCTGAAGATCTGGGCCAAGAGGCACCATTTCCCATACAACAGGGTTAGAGGTGATTACAAAAATTAAGCTATTACCATAAAAAAATGCACAGGCAAAGGAGAAAGAATTCAACCATAGAAAGTTGTTATGGGAATAGAGATGACTGGGGTTCATCTTCAGAGGAGGATATAGAAGAAAAGAAAACCTCAAAGAGTAATGTCAAATGGTCACTTGCCCAAAAACAATTCATAGAAGATCTCTAAAAAGACTTAAAAATTAAATGACAGATGGAGGGGGAAAAATAATCCAAGAAAAAAAAAAGGTTATGAAAGGAAAGCCAACCAATTAGAAAAGAAAATCCAGAATCTTTTTTTCTGTCTTTTTGGAGGGGGGAAGGCAGGGCAATTGAGGTTAAGTGACTTGACCAAGGTCACACAGTCAGTAAGTGTTAAGTGTCTGAGGTCATATTTGAACTGAGGTCCTCCTAACTCAAGGCTGGTGCTCTATTCACTGCATCATCTAGCTCCCCCAGAAATTCTGAATCTTAAGGAAGAAAATGACACTTTGAAAATCAGAATTGGGCAAAGTGAAGCCAGATAAATTATAAGAAATTGAGAAAGAATTAAATAAAATATGAATAATGAAAAAATAGAAGAAAAAGTGAAACATCTTTTAAGAAAAACAACAGATTTGGAAAATAGATGAAGAAGAGAAAATATAAAAATAACTGGAATAACTGAAAGTTACATTTAAAAAAGAA
Source organism: Petaurus breviceps papuanus (assembly GCF_028583685.1). Classification (NCBI taxonomy): domain Eukaryota; kingdom Metazoa; phylum Chordata; class Mammalia; order Diprotodontia; family Petauridae; genus Petaurus; species Petaurus breviceps. Next base: position 53,109,573 of record NW_027186296.1, on the reverse strand, counting down.
GCTTGATACAATAATACAAGAAATAATTAAAGAAAATTGTCCTGAAGTATCAGAACAAGGGGGAAAAGTAGAAATAGAAAAAGTCTATCAATCACCACTTAAAAGAGATCCTATGAGGAAAACTCATAGGAATAGCATAGTCAAATTCCCAAACCCCCAGATCAAGGATAAAATATTAAAAGCATCAAGATTAAAATAATTTAAATACGGTGCTGCCACAATTAAGAGCAGCCTGTAAGCAGCCTGTGCTGCTCACACAAGACCTAGCAGCAGAGACATAAAGGACCACAGGTCTTGGAACATAATATATCAAAGAGCAAAAGAACTGGGGCTTGGGCTGAAAATATCATACCCTGAAAAAAATTATCCTGAAGGAAAAAATGAATATTTAATAAACTCCAATTTTTAAGACTTTGTGAAAAAAAATCCTGGACTCAATATAAGATTTGACATACAAGAACAAATTTGAATATAAGGTATATAAAAAAGACTAACTATAAGGGATTCATAAGGACAGACTGTATACTTTTTATACATATAAAATATAAAATGTATGTCTAAGATTCTTATTAATAATTGGTTAGCTCATAAGAAAGATTGGGGTAAACCTGAGTATGATATGAATTTAAAAAGTAAAACCATTTAGGAACAACTAAAAAGAGTAATTATTTTATGCAAATAAGGTACAAGAGGAAGAATTGATACAAAAGAATTAGATGGCAGAGGAGGGCTGGTAGTTCTGGTAACCCACTTTCACAGGAAATGGGTTTAAGAGGGAACAATTTATAAATACATATGTGTGTGTGTGTGTGTGAAAAATAGAAAAGTCTTCTAAATTCAGAAGAAATAAAATGGTAAGAGTAAAGGGAGGGGTGAGAAGACAAGGGAGGAATCTTGAGAAGGGAGGGGGAGGGAAAAGGGGGCATAGAAGGGTGTTTAGATTTATAGGAATGGGAGGATAGGGGAGGGATCCTTGGAGGGGGTTAGGCAAGCAATCGGAGGGCCAGGTACTGGGTAGAGGAGACAGGAGGGATAAGAAACAAGAGATATACACAAACGTAAAAACAAAGATTAGGAACAGAATATGTTTGGGAAAGTATACGTCTATGTATGTATGTATATATATATATATATATGTGTGTGTATTTATATATTTATAACTATAGAGAAACATATCTAAATTTTATTGTAACTTTCTGGGGGGTAGGGCCAGGGGGAAAAAAGACCAAAGTAAAAAAGTGTACAGCAGAGAAAGAAAACTCACAAGGAAGCAAAGAAAAGATGGACAATTCTCAACACAATGAGTATTATTTATCATACAAGGCTTCTTGAAATGAAAATTTATTGTTACATTTATGTTATATATTTAGAATCCTTTCTCATGTTCTGCTATACACATGACGTGCTTTTTTTTTCTTTCTAACTTTGTATTTAAGTTCCAATATTTGAGTTTATAAAGTGTTTTTGTTTCTTTCTCTATTCTGTATTTGTGTTCTGGCATTTGAGACTAAAATAAAATTTTAAAAAGAAACAAGGAATGATTTCAGAAAAACCTGGAATCACTCAAATGAATTGATACAAAATGAAATGAGCAGAATCAAGAAAACGTTGTACACACTATCAGCAACATTGTGTGATTATCAACTACAAATGACTTAGCTCTTCTCAGCAATACAGTGATCCAAGACAATTCAAAAGGACTTAGGATAAAAAATACCATCCACATTCAGAGAAAGAATGGATGGAGTCTGAGTGCAGATTGAAGCATACAATTTTCATTTTGTTTTTTCATGCTTTTTTTTCCTTTTGGTCTGTTTCTTCTTTCACAACGTGACTAATATGGAAATATATTTTACGTGATTGCACATACATAACCTACACCAAATTTCTAACCATTTTATGGAGCAGGGAGGGGAAAGAGGGAGAGAGAAAAATTTGGAACTCACCTTTTTTTTAAAAAATGAGTGTTAAATCTTGTCCTTATGTATAATTGGAAAAAATAAAATGCTATTTTAAACCACACACACCATTTTGTCTTCCACCTACTTCATGTTTCCCATCAATTCACAGTGATTTTGAGCCATAATCATTCATTCTACACTACTACAAAAGCTGTAGCAACTTATAATGAACATATTAAATCCAACCTATGAGATTAACCAGGAACCATGGTAACACTATGCATGGCTTACAAATATCTCCATTCTCTTGATCCCCACCATATAGCACAGGAGAGCACAGCAAAATACACAAATAGAGGAACCTAAACCAAACCACCTGGTCTGTTCTATTTGATCATGGTTACCCCCTAGTTAAGATACCCTACCATGTCGTGAGAGCCTAGCTAGCCAAATTAGACAACTTTAAACATGAAAGGGAAAACAAAAAGCAAAAATACAACTTTCCCCCCTGATTTTTGGTGGGCAAAACAGTTCTTTTCAGCTTTGTAATTCTGCAGTTCCACAACATCCCAACAACTGTTGGTTTCATGAATGCATATGGAAAAAAAAACAACTGTTGCATGACCAATAAAGAACTTTATAAATGTTAACCATTAGAACCAGAGCACAACCACTTAGAGAAAAGTACATTTCTAAAACTGGATTTATGTATGGTTACCGTTTCTGTCTAGCCATCCAGTGTGATGAAAAACCAGCAATGAGACACTGGAATTATAAATGTCCCAAACTTGGGATTCTTCATTTTCTTTCAATGAAAAAATTAACCTAAACTAGGTGAGCACACATGTCCTCTGGGCAGGATCAGCAGCAAAAATACCTAGGATACCAAGAAAATAGGACACCAAAATGGACAGCCCAGGCCAATGAATGCACGTAAGATTTCCATTTCTGCTTTGTGGAAGAGAAGGCTGGACAAACTTATTTTTCCTCTTCAACTGGCTTCTGCAGGCTGAATTGGGCTTTTTTTTTTTAAGCTAGAACCCCCTCACTTTACAGATAAGAAAAGAGGCCCGAGGAAGTTGAGACACTCACCTATGGTCAGAGAAGTGGTAAGTCCATACCAAGGAAGAATACAGGTCTCCAGACTCCAAGGTCAATGTTTATGATGTTAAGATTAATTATCTGAAATAAAAAGGAAAGTGAGAACAAAGTTACTATTACCTATGATGTAATTTGTAAAGCTAGCATTTTTGTATTAAATCAGGTCATCTGACTCCTCAGAGGTCAGAAACAAGGAGTAATTTACAGAATTGATTTTTATAACCAAAAAAGAGGAATGAAAAAAAATGACAGAAACTTGTTTTAAACATAATTTCATTGGACAAGGCAGGTTATCTGACTAGTTAGCTTCACCCAGAATTTCTTAATCCTATTTGAGAAGTCCTTTCCTGTAGGTGGAACTTTTTTTAACCAGAAATCCTACTGGGAAAGAGAAACTTGGGTCAAGAATTAGCACTCATGCCCCATCTTCCTTAGAAGATTTCTTTACTCAACTTAAACTCTAACTCAGAGGCTCCCAAACTTATTTGGTCTACCACCCCCTTTTCAAAAACAAAATTACTCATTCCCCCCTGAAATCTACTTTCATTAACCTTTCATTTTTTAAAAATTTGCATCATATGAAAAATATATAAAATATTTTTATATGACACATCTTAAATTTAATAATTTATTTTAAATTTGTGGTTTTTTCCTGTGTTAAAATTTTGATGATGCAAATTGCATCATGTAACCATATAGTATCACATGGTAAACAAATTATTACATTCACATATTCTTGCTGATGCATGCTGTACTACCGGCAATGTGCAACAAACATGCTTGCCAACATTTGCTTGTTAAGATCTGTCTGTGGACTTGACTTGGTTATAACTTATATTTTGTGTTTTTATATTGAAAGTAATGTAGTCAGTACAACTTTACCTCTGTTACGCTATAGATGAAACATGTACCAAGTTTTTCAAAAATTTCTTATCTTTTTTTCATATGGTTTTACCGCCCCTTATTTTTATTCAATGCCCTCCAATTGCACCCAAGGCTACTGTAGCATCCCTGGATAGTTCCAGTGCCCCACAGGGTTGGTATCTCCCATTTGGGGAACCTATTCACTAACTCAAGAGAAAAAATGAGTATATCTACTATGACTGGAAAGAACTTAACCTCTGGATAACTATAGAGAAGTCCCCTCATGTAGATATAGATTGTGCATTATTGACTATAAGTTCTTGCATACGTACACTTTCCCATACAGTCATAGCATATAAATGCAGAGAATGGCCTCATGTGTCTTTTATTTTGCAGACATGTCATCTGCATGTCCAATTAGGTGAGAGAAGAAATCTGAAAATGCAATTTCTCAACCTCAGACATTCTAAGTAATATTTTTTTTTCTCTAAATACACAGACTACATTTATCATGTGCAACTGGAAAAGTCAGAGCACAATTAGCTACTTCCAAATTTGCATCCATACCTAATAGCCCACACAAATGCATAAAGTGGGAAACTACCTCCAAATATACTCAATTCCCCCTTGAAAGGTATCACATAGAGCAATAAGGTTACATATTCACTTTGGGGGAAAAAATAAAAGGCTGAAAATGAGTCATATTTTTATTGTTCCAACAGTTATCTAATTAGAGGCTTAAATGGCATGCATATTTTGTGAAGTGCTTGTTTATCATTTTAATTAGTTTACAGCTGTGTCTATAAGACTAAAACAACTGGACCACAGCCCAGCTGATCCAGTTCTTTCAGCCATCTTCATAAATCAGCAGGATTGGTGCACAATCAATTGTGAAGCCAGCTGAAAATCCATGAGTCTATATGCAGTACACTCTTTTCTCAGTGGCTGTACCAAAGTGCAACATGGGTTAGAGAGGGAGGTTAGAATTGCTCTCTCTAGTATGTAGGTGAGATAACCAAAGCCCAGGTGGGAAGCCAGCTTGCTTTCCCACAGTCTGGCCATTGGACATGTTATCTCCTGTCTAGTCTACTGAAGAATAACTGCCCCTCTGTGGCAGGATTCTCATTCTGAAATGACTTAATTACAATACGGATCACAAGCTGGCATTTCAAGGGGATGATTTTTGCCCATAATTCATCAAATATAACAACCACAGGGCAAGGTGACACAGGGAAATTTCATATTGGATTTTGCCTGACAAGAGTCGTTGAGCTTTGACATCATCAAAACTACACATACAGTATTCTGCTGCTGCCTTATAGACCCTTACCATCCACTCCAAATCATATTTTCTTTTTATAGTTATAAGGTTATTAGAAAAGTTCCTGATGCACAAATAGTACCTTATATGGCGTATTCACAATCCAAGAGATTTCTAGGAGAAGCATAAGCAAGGAAGATAGTGCTCAGCTGAACAACAAAAATACTTTTTTTTCAGCTGACATTCATTGTTTTCAATGCCCTAGAGAGTGGTATTTTTACTTATTTGTTTTGTAATTATTTAATTTGTATTGATGCCTTCTGCTGCTTATATTTTAGTTAATCCCAGATATAGCTTCTCCTCTTCCCCACTCCCTAATAACTCTGTTCCATAGTACAAAGCCTAGTGAAGAGTATGCAACTTCATAAATCTTCAATCGATTATTACAAAGAAAAACAGTTAAGCATAATCAACCAATGCAGTGTCCTAATAGAATAGTGTGTGTAACTATCTGCACGATAGTGTTCTTTTAGAAACATTTCCCCACCTTTGATAGCAAGGGTTCACAACCTGGGATTTATGGTCTGGTATGGTAACTCATGCTTAGAAATTAATCCCTGATACAGGGGTGGTTGAGGCTAGTGGACTGTTTGAGTTCTGGAGTTCTGAGCAGCAGTGAGCCAAACTAATCATGTCTTCTTTATGTCAGGTACCAGTAAAGTGAGCATCCAGGAGCAGGAAGCCATTAAGCTGCCTAAGAAGGTGCCAAGCAGTCCAGGTCATAAAGAACTCCTAAGCTCCTAAGGCGGGAGGTATATAGATATATGATTATATATCTATATATAATATAGATCAAAGCTCCTAAGCCAATTAGTTGTATAACTGGATCTGTTTGTGCTTCATTTCCAATCTTGGAGAGTTAGGGAGACTCAGGATCAAAAAAAAAAAGCAAGCAAAAAAGTTTTGTGAACTTAAAAAATTTTTTGATAACTAAATTTCAGTGTGATTGGTTTCATTTTAATAGTTGTATTTTATTTTATGCATTTAAAAACATTATTCTGAGAAGGGTCCATTGACTTCATCAGATTGCCAGTGGTGTCTATGGCACAAAAAAGATTAAGAATTTATGGTGAATTACAATGAAAACTATGTAGATTTATACAGTTAGACACATGTATATAACTGCATATACACATATGTGTTTGTATGCATGCATATATGTGTATACACAAAATTGTGTACAAAATCATATATATCTACAAAATTATAAATAAAAATCAACATCATAATTTTATCAGGCACTAACCAAAATGTATCAGAACCAAAAGAAAGGTGAAACTTGTAAAATCACATATTTTTTATTTTATTACTGCATATCACTTTTATGGCCATGTGCATGCTAGGATAACATGTAGATATAATCCTATCTTTATCATATTCATAACCTCTAACTCCCTTATTTTTCATGTTCATAGCCCCAAGAGCATAGAAGCAAGTCTGGACTTGGGATAATCTTAAAGGATTGACTGGGGAAACCATGGTCCATCTGTGTTGTTATACTCCCATCTACTGATAAAAAGCTGCTACTTCTCCAAGATCCTATCATCTTCTTTAGTCAGCATGGCACAAATAAGCAATATTTCAACTTAATCAGGATGAGAAAATGAGGATTAACTGCAGCTTTAAGCAACTTCCCCTATAAGCATTACAGGTCAATGTGGGTGCGTGTATTTGCAGAGTGATTAACAATATTCCAGCTCAACGACTGGTAATTTGTTTTCTTATTATATTGAACCGCTTGTGATATTTTTTTCTGTAAAGTATCTCACAAAGCTTTTCTCCTTCACTTTTTTTTTCCATTTGGAAGGAGGAAGTTTAGTGAGAACATATTTTAGAACCACAGAGTTCTAAAAGCATATTTTCATCTTAAATTCAGCTCTAAAAATATTTTTCAGTCTAAACAAAAAGTCTTGTTCATGTGATAGTAACGTGAGACACGAAGAAATTGTGATTCATTGGGACTCTCTAGTCCAATGGGACATTAACTCTAGTGAATATCTGTGGAACACAGGCGACATATGTGGAACGTTCAACATTGGCCTGGTGGAGGAAAGCATTTTTACCCCTATTCAATCCCTGCACACTGCCGCGTTTGATACAATATCAGCAACTTGAGAAAGAAATTATAGCAAGTTTCTTCAGGTTTACCATTTCTATCCACCAAAAAAGGAGACAATTCACCTTTAAGTATTGTCAGTAAGATTAGTTTAGTCTGAAAGAAATTAAATGTCAATTTTATCTTGATTCATCACAGCTCTTTAATCAATGTCAATGCATCACTTCCCCTGATCATTCCTCCATCAAACACTGACCTGGAAATCTGACACTAATCTTCCCTGTGCCAGCTTGGCTAATTAAGAACTTTGTTATTCCACCTTCAGCCTTTCAGAAAAAGGAGAGAGAAGAGGCACCAAAGAGATGGTCCTCTTTATGAGGGAAAAGTCTGAGAAAGAGGTTAGTGGTAATTACATGCAGAATAAAAGGCTAAGGCATGAGATGAATATTATAGTTTAATAAAATACCTGGAGATTTATGCTAGAACACAGCATTTGTATAGAAAACAGAATTTGTATACATTTAAAAGGATAACTGGGATAGCCAGTTCAAAAAGCAGTGGACTGTAGAGAAATGTGCTCTAGATAAGGGTCAGAAGGCAAGATTTCGAATCCAAGCTTTGTTACTAGCTAGGTAAATAAACTTGACTATCTTCACCTTTGTGAACCTGAGTTTTCCTGTCAACAAAAAAATAAAGGTCATTCTATTGTTAATAATACCTGATGCATACAGCATTTTAAAATCAGTTTATATAGAGTATCTCATTTGACTTACTGACAACCCTGTAAGAGAGGTATTAAAATTATTATTATACCCATTTTTAAGATGAATAAACTGAGGCTACCTGATTTACCCATGCTCATACAACTATTATCAGAGGTGGGATTCAAACATAGATCTTCCTTGCTCCATGTCCACTATATCATATTGGGGTTTTTTTTCACAATTTACCTATTTGTTTTTAGTTTTCAACATGCATTTCCACAAGATTTTGAATTCCAAATTTTCTTTCCATATCTGCCCTACCCCCACCCCAAGATGGCAAGCATACTGATTACTCCTTCCCCCAGTCTGCTACCATATTGCTTTTTATATAAAGTAACTATGTAAATGTTATTTACTCTGAATATCATGCACATTAGCTTGTGCCTGAATCATTCCTTAACAAAAATAGGGATATTTCCATTATTATACAGTCAAATATTTTCACCCAAAATATTTATAAAAAAACAAAGAAATTCTCCTTCTCTGTGTTTTAACTTGTATGTAGGTCATAAAGAACATTAAAAATCTGCTTCCTTCACCAAAAGGAAGCAAAGCTAAGGTGTCAGATATGTTATGAATGTCACCCTTGTACAACCTCCACTCAGCAGCCAAAGTGATCTTTCTGAATCACAGGTCCCACCATGTTATTTCCTCTCTTCAGTAAATTACTGAATAAATACCAATATGTTGAAATATAATTATTTATTATATAATTTTTTGTTATATGTTAATACATCATCATAAATCTAAATACAATACAAATATATTTAAAAATAAATGCTGAATAAATATAAAATCCTGTTTGGCATTCAAAACCCTTAATATCATATCATGACCCTCAACACCTACCTTTTTACACTTTATAACTGCACCATCAACCCCATATATTCTATGATTTGGTTTCATTGGTCTCCTTGGTCCTGAAATGAGACCTCCATCCTTTGATTTTGCATTTTTACTGGTGGTCCTCTGAACCTAGAATATTCTCTTTTCTCTTCTCCACCCCCTGTCTTCCTTCAGGTTCCAGCTAAAATGCCATATTCTATAGGAGGCCTTTCTGGATCCCCTCTTAAGGCTAGTGCTTTCCCTCCATTGATTATTTTCAAATTATCATATATATATATATATATATTGCATTTGTATGCAGTTGTTTGCATGTTGTCTCCCCTCTTGGACTGTGAGTTCCTTGATAATGAGGAATGTCTTTTACCTTTCTTTGTATCTTTAGTGTTTAGCACAGTGCCTGGAACTTAGTATGTATTTAATAAACGTTTATTGACTGACTCATAAGAATGAAGTACATTGATCATTCAGGGCAAGAATCAGCTTCTTTCTTTGGTCTTAGCACTTCAGTTGAAGTAAAATATTTTAATTCATCAAGTTTCTCCCTTTTTCTATATATGTGCCTGCCTTCCACTAAGTAGATCTTCATGTTTCAAATGGACTTTCCTAACAAGGCCACTTCAAAATTGTTCTCTTCACTATCGGTCTGGGCTTGACTACTAGTTTGGCAAAGACTACTTTGGATGCTCAATATTTGGTGTGTTAAGATTCTGGTAGTTTCTATTCAGGTTTCAGCATGATCTGCAGCCCTTTGACTCATGCCAAAAACTTTACATGTATAGTTATTTGAACATAAAGAACAGCATAAGATCCTACATGTAGGTTATGAAAGTTAAATAGCCCTCCAAGGTGTAGAAGTCAAACATCAAAGTCAGATTCTAGCCACGCATGTTATTGATGCTTGGCCCACTTTTATTCCCCCCCCATCACATGTTCAAAATTGACCTGAATATCAGAGGTTTAGGGATAGATTAGACAATTTGTAGTCACTAGACTCTAAATTACTTGTTTCACACAAATTTTAGTCGACAATAAGACATTTGACATTTCAGATTAGTTGTTGTTTTATTATTAAAGCCATTAAGCTGTATTCCTCCAATGAAGTTCCTTTGAAAAATTGTTCTTGTTGTTGTCATTGTTCATCCTTCATTTTAGAAGAGGACAAGTGGCACCACAAGGGTGATATCTTAACTTTGTCTTTGAAGAATTATAAAATAAACACTGTTTAATGCAGAAGTAGGAAGCTTCCATCCCATAGGCTATATTCACACAATACAGTACATGCCATTTGATAGCAAATCAAGTACAAGTAGCTCAACATCAATATTTATGTCTAAGGTTGATCAAATGCAACACTGATTTTACGTCTGTCAAAGTAGCACCATAAAAGATCATGAGACAGAAATGTTAGCCAATGAAGTTCTGGCATTATAACCCTGTATATCTCTTTATTGCTTTATGTTGCTTAGTGTGTGCCTTTATCTATTTTCAGTATAAGTGGGGCTGTCTACAAACATCTTTCTTTCTACACCTTTATTCATGAGTGTATGGTTCCATTTGTCTCTCTATGCAAGTCTATCGGTTTCTATCTATGTTCTTAGAAACATAGAACTGCAAAGTTAGCAGGGCCGTTAGAGGCAGTTTAGTCCAACCATGCTACTCATGCATGAACCCTTCCTAAAACATCTGTGGCAAAAGTTTGTCTGGCCTCTAGTTGAAGACTTTCAATGGTAGGGAACCCCACCAACACCACCACCACTACCACCACCTCCACCCTCACCCCCACCATGCCCTAGAGAAACCTATTTCCTTTTTGGATGGCTAATTTTTAGATTTTTTTCCCCTTTTATTGAACTGATATCTGTCTTCCTGATATTTTCAGCAACTAGTCCCATTCTGCTCTCCACAGCCAAGTGAAATGAATTGGTGAATCAAATTCCTTTTCTACATGCCAATCCTACACATGCTTGAAGACCACCATCATATTATGCCAACATCTCTTTTTTAGGCTAAATATGTGAATTCATTCAACAGGTTCTCATAGTTGATGGTGTTGAGTTCTTTCACCATCTGGTTGTCTTCCTCTCAAACTATGTCAACATTCCTTGGTCTAAAATGTGAGGCCAGGAAAATGTGGCTTTACCAGAGCAAAATGCATTGGAAATACTGTTTTCTTTGCAATGAATACTTAATCTTCATTATTTCAGTGGATTGGTCATCTCTATTAATGTGGGCCCTCTGTCCAAAGAGGAGGATCATACCTTTCCCATAGAACCACTCTCTCTATTCAAATAGCCACCATGTATATTCAGACTCATCACCTCTCACTTTCAATATTCTAATAGCTTTCTTAATGGTCTCCCATTCTCAAAGCTTTCACCTCCAGGTTCTTTTCTGCCTAGATGCCAAAAGTGATTTTCCTTAAGCACTTTTTGACCATCTCACTCCTTGTTCAGTAAACTCTGGTGATTCCCTGTTTCCTCTAAGATCACATAGGTTGCCCCCAACCTATCTTCCTAAGCTCATGACACATAGCTTTCCTTCCCAAACACAATATGTTGAAATAGGCTTATTCTCTATTGATAATAATGATGATGGTAGCTAGCATTTATATAGAACTTTAACCTTTGCAAATATATCTCAGTTGATCCTCACAGCAACCCTTAGAGGTAGATGTTATTATTGTCCTTACTTTGCAGATGAGGAAACTGAGGTAAGACAGAAATTAAATCACTTGCCCAAGGTCACATAGCTAGTAAATGTTGAAGTTAGGTTTGAAATCCTGCCTTCCTCTTTCCTGGCACTCCATCTTTCATCTTCATGTCTTCATATAGGCTATCAATCATGCCTGTAAGGTATTCTTACTTCTTCCACATGGAATCCCATTCTGCCTTCCATATGAAACCGATTCCCCATTGTATTAATGTTCTCCTTCTTTAAATATTTTGTGTATAATTGTATTTATTTTGCTGATTTTTTCTGCATATATGTAAAAGTAGACATGTAGCCTCCTCTGATAGAATATAAGCTGCTTTAGGTAGTTTTCTTTGTATTTATATCCTCAGCATCTGTACAATGCCTGGAATGGAGTAGGTTCTTAATAAATGCTTATTGATTGATTGATCTGACCCTCTTTTCTAATTCTATTTTGCTTTTGTCCATGTTCTCTGACAATTCTTCCCCAGAGTATCTACAAAATGTGCAGGATGTCTTCCTCTAGGTTTCTTGACCTTCATTGGTTACCAATGGAGTAGATTAACTATTCATTTGCTATCGCTTGCTCTCCCTACACGATGAACCTATCTCCTTTTCTGGTCATACATGTTGATGATTTTAGTACCATTTCTTGTGTACAATTCATTTTGATAATATGCTATGGTCTACCAATGGATACCCACCATGTGCCTTTTCTTAGGCTATGTTAATAGAAGTATAGTATCCAGAAGACATTAGCTGTATCCCATGATTAATTCTGGACACTATACTTCTACTAAATAGTCTAACAACATTCACTCCTTTAATATACATGTATTAAGTGCCTATTATATGCCAAGGACTAAATCAGGTGCTTGGAATATAAAGACAAAAATAAAACAACATTTTCCCTCAAAAAGTTTATATTCTGTTAAATTTGGGTTAGGGAAATCAAAATGGATAAGTAAAGACAAAAAAATTCAGGATTAGAGGGTACAAGAGATTGGGGATCAGAAAACAGAACAGGCTACTAATTTAGAGATTCATTTTGTTCTTTTATTTTATTATTTGTCTTTTTCTTCCTTTTACTACATCCTTCCCACTACCTCCTTCCACTTTGAGCATGTATTTTTTAAAAAGAAAGAAAAATAAAGTTCTCAAAAGATAGCAGCATATATAGTCTGGCAAAACAAATCTCTTTGGTGACCATGTTGGAAAATCTATGTCTGCATTTGAAGTTCACTGTGTCTCTTTCAGGACACAACAGCATGTTTTGTCTTCATTCTTTTGGATTCGTATATTTTCACTATGCTGTTGATAGTTTTCAAGACTTTCAAAGTTGTTTTTCTTTGTTATCACTGCATGAATTGTTCTAGTTCTGCTCACTCACTCTTCATCACTTCACAGAGGTCATCGCTCTTCCCTGTCTCCCCAAAAATATCCAATTTGTCATTTCTTATGACCTAATAAGAATAACGACAATAATAGCTAGCATTTATGTAGCACTTCAAGGTTTGCGAATATTATCCCCATTTTACAGATGAGGAAACCAAGGCAGACACAGAGGAAGTGAATTGTTGTGGGTCATACAACTAGTATCTGAAACCAGATTTGAAGTCAGATCTTTGTGATTCTAGGTCCAGCAGCTGTACTTCCCAGTTGTCTCTCATATACCATGATTTGTTTAGCCATTCCCCAATAGAAAGATATCCCTTAACTTCCAATTTTTGGCTACCACAAGAAGAGTTGCTATACACACACACACACACACACACACACACACACACACACATATATGCATGTACACATGCACAAGTGCATACATACATATTTTTTACATATAGTTCTTTTTCCTTCTTTGATTTCCTTTAGGTATAGGCCTAGTAGTGGTATAGCCAAATCAAAGAGAATTATTTTCTTTATTCATTCAATCAACATCAGGATCGCAGAACACTAAAACTCCAAAGAACTTTTCAGATAAATTCCTTTCTATTCATTTGTTTCTTATTATGTACTCTTGCCATTGTTTTTTGAACCTGATTGTAACTTTATATTTATCCCTATTAGATTTTATCTTATGGACATCATCCCAACATTCCATCTTATTAAGAACTTTTGAGATCTTGAGCCTGCCTTCCAGTTTATTAGCTATCCTTCTCAGTTTAGTGTTATAATACCAATAATCATGATTTATGCCTTCATTAGAATCATTGATAAAAAAGAATGTCAGACAGAAATGAGTTGAAGGACAAAGCTCTGTGGTACTCCACTAAAGAGCTCCCCCTAGGTTGACATCAGTCCATTAATCAACACTCTTGGGGTCTGGTCAATGAACCAGTACTAAAATCACTAAGTGTGCTATCATACAGTCTACATCTTTCCACTTTGTCCATAAGGATATCCTGAATGATTTTGCCAAGTACTTTACTGAAACACATATATATTCAATCCACAGCATCCCTCTGATCTAGTAATCCTGTCAAATATAGGAAATGAGCCAATCTGGCACAACTATGTTTTAAGTGCTCTATATAATATGAGGTGTTAAAATTTACCTCCCTCTCCCTTTCCACTACATCTACATTATTTTACTATCTCTTTATTTGCTTCTTTATATCCATCTTCTTACTCTATCAACTTGTTATAATATAGATTAAAGTATATATACATATATGTATATGTACACACACAATGTACATGTCTTTGTGTATGCATATATTTGTATATAAATATATATTCACAAATACTTGTGTATGCTTTTGTAATTGTTTTATGTTCCCTATTCCTAATTGAAAAAAAAGAAAAGAGTAGAACCATTAATTTCATGAATTCAGTTGTCTATTTGTTTTTTTTTACTTAAATGATCCCTAACAGATTTTTACCCTTGTGAGTCAGGTGTATGCAATAGAAAAAAAATTATCTCCTTGACTTAATTGGATGGTGTTGCTATTACCATATGCAAACCACAGGACTTACATATAGTAGGCACTCAGTAAATATTTGTTGATTGAATAAATTAAAGAAAATAGGCCTTCAAAGTAGTGAATGGTATAACAATTCAGCCTGTAGAGACTGGTATTATGGAGGGTAATAGATGTGTACTTGTTACTGGACTCTAGAAGGAAAATGTTAATTTTTCCTGAAATTATATCAACTGTGACTCATAGAGAAGAAAGATAATAATATTTTAATATCACTTTAGGTAATATTAATGGCATTTTATCTATATTGTCTTCTCTGAGCTTCGCAAGAACCTGTAAGGTAGATTCTACAGGTAATATTTATTCCCATTTAGGAAACTGAGGCTCAGTGTGGTTAAGCGACTTGTCCATAGACTCCTACATGTTAAGTGTTTGAGGTGGAATGTAAATTTAGGTATTCCTGACTCAAGGTCTAGCACACTGTCCACTGAAGAATGAATTGATGAAAAAGTATGTGTTAAGCATGCACTGGTCAAAGTGCCAGGCGTACAAATAGAAAAAGTGACACAGTCCCAGCTCTCCAGGACCTCACATTCTAATTGAATGAGACAACCCCAAAATTAAAGTTCAACTGCCAAGCAGTTGCAAAGGATGAGAAGCCCTATGGTTTCAGTTGTAGGGCAGATGACAAGGCCCAGGAGTCCTTAGGTTACATGTATAAGTCCAATGGCAGAACGAGTGCTATGGAGGGCATTGAGGCAGGGCAGATGGTGAGGTTTGATGGTCTTCTATCTCAATGGAAAGAATAAAGTTGGTGAATCCCATGTCTTCTAATCAATGTGAATAGTCAAACTGTCCAGATAAGTTCTGAGTAGCTGAGGCTAGGATGGGGGAGATGGGTCGGAGGGAAGCTATGGGGGAGGGAGGAAGGAAAAAGGATGTGGAATTAAAGGAAGAAAGGCACTCTTAGTGGTGGGAAGAAGACGGCCATCCCAGGTTGTCTGTTAAGGCACACTATCTCTAATGTAACCATAACTGATCTCTACAAGAAAAAAAGTTCAGGTTTTCATTCCCACACAGAATTCCCAATATATTCAAAATGACTAGTTACAAACAAATATTTTTCCTTCAATAAAAGTATAATTTAAATATTGTTCAACTAGTTAGATGGAAAGTCCCATCATGTGTAGCAATTCCCACATTCCCATGGATATTAAAATCATAGAACAGGGTTGATATAAAGTGAAAAAACAAGCCAATCTTTGCCTTAAAAATACCAGAGAAGAATGAACCTGGAAAATGGTGAATTTTTTCAGTATTGAAGAGGGATTGCACAGTTCAGTGGGGGCCTATTATTATACTCCTTAGCATCTTAACACAATCATCTAAGGATACATTAAAATGAACTTAGAATCAGCACCAGATATAACTGGCAGCTTTCATATTTTTGCTAATACCTAGAAAGAATATTATAAGAAAACCTATTTGATGAGGAGAAGATGAATAGATAAATGGAGAGGGAGAGAAAGAAGGGAGATCTTAGATTTGGAAGGCACCTTAAAGATCATATGTTTTAACTCCTCATTTTGAAAATTAGAAAACCGAGGCCCAAATAGAGGGCTTACCTACTGTCACAAAGCTAGGAAACACAATTGTAGGAATAGAACTAAAGTGTTCCGAATTCTGGACTAGGATTTTTTCCATTAAGCACTCCTAATTTTTTAATGAATTCACCTGGACAATTAAAAACAATAACAAACATTTATTCTCCTTTTACTCCCTGTAGCCATTTGATTCTGGTGTCAGAGAGAGACAGACAGAGAGACAGAGACAAAGACAGAGAGTTAATAATTTAGTTAGTTGTTTATACAAAAGCACATGATAGGCCTACTCTTTCTATTTTCATCTTGCTATCTGAATATAAGTGTGAAGTTTTGTTTTATGATTTCTCAAAAAATTATATATGTAGCCCCCCTTTTTTAGTTGGGACTTTCAGGTAGCCCAGTGATATTTAAATTATCTCTCCTGATCTGTTTTCCAGGTTAGCTGTCTTACATTTTGTTGCGTTTCTTTCAGGTCTGGGTTTTGTTTTAATATTTCTTATTGTTTAATGGAGTCATTAATTTCTATTTACTCTAATCAAATTTTCAGAGAGATTGTTGCCTGAGCAAGATTTTGTTAATTCCCTTCCCAATTCTTTCTTTCATAGCTTTCATTTCTTTTTGAATTTTTTCCTCTGATACTCAGTTAATTTAGAAATACATTTTGAACCTTTTATTAAAATTCTTTCTTTGTGTTTTCCAGTTACATTTTAGTTGTACCCCAGTTGTGTTTTTCTTTGAGCCTTTACTTTATAGATGTTTTGGAAACATTCATTTCTTTTTTTTTCTTTTGTCTTAGTGTTCCTGTCATCAAAATAGCTGTCTATATGGTGTGATTGTTTTTTTTAATTTATTCATTTTCCAGCCTATTTCCTGATTTCAAATTTTATGTTATGGTTGGGCTCTGCATACTTCTAGATGGAATTCTGACTTGAGTTTGTGTCCTCTAGAGTCCAGTTGCTACTTTCTTGGGCTATTGAGTGATGTGTTATTCTCTAGGCTTCCAAAGACAATGCAGGCTAAGGACCTATAAGCTTTCACTACTCCCAAAGTAGTTTGATTCAGGACAAAGTCTGATCATTGCCTTCCTGGTCTAAGCTCTGTAAATTCCTAATACAGATTTGGATCTGACTACCACATGTATGTGGGCTTGCCCTTAATTGAAGTTCTCGTTGTCGGTACTGGAACGTCTCCTTTGTATTCCATTTTCTTCCCTGGATATTCTGCTGCAGGGTTCAGACTGAGCTAGAAGCTAGAACTGAAATCCCTGCCCTTGTTTGCTCGCAGGACCAGAGCTACATAGCTGTTACTTGCTTCTCACTCAGTATACAGCTTAAGCATTTCAAATGATCCTCACCCTGGAATGCTACCCCTAGGTACAGGGCCACTCTTTAGTCTTTCCTGGATTTGCAACCTGAAACAGGATAGCAAGTGACAGAGCTATCAATCAGCAGCTATTCCTTCAACTTATATAAATGAGAACCCCATGTGTGGTTATGGGAACTGCATGGCTCTTCCTTGCTAGATGTTGTCTGCAGTGTTTATAGGCTTTTCTGTCTGTCTCCCTGAAAACTTATGCTGAAAAATGACTATTTAGATTCCCACTAAGTACTCAATCTGGCAAGTTTTCTAGATCTCGGTGGAGGAGCTATGAAGGAGTTCAATTACCCTTCTTCCTGCTAATTTGCCATCTTGTGTCCTCTCACAGATACACTTTTCACAGACCAGAAGGAGTATTCAATATTCCATGTTTTTCTATGGTTCAAACCAGGTTCATATATTCCACAATATAATTCTTAGCCTTAAAATCAGCTACATGGATGCTGGTGGGCACAAATCTATGTACAGCATCACACAGTGAATGTCATAAGGTTTGAAGCTGAAAGGGGTTTTAGTGTGATATACACTAATAGTTATTCACAGACTCCAAGACAATCCTCTTAGGTAGCTTACCCTGGAACAGGTTTTCCTGGTTATAATTGTGACTCCCTCTTCTGCATGCTTTCATCACCATGTAGTCTACAGGATACTTGGTGTTGGAGGTAAATAACATCTCTATATGTCCCAGAAGCATATTTGATATCGTATAAATCCTCCTAGCAAAGAGGGGAACTGGGAAGATATACAATTGCAGTCATTACCTGGTTCCACCATCATCAGGCTAAAAGCATCGAGTCTCTTCAATATCCATACTCTACAGCAACACTTTCTTAGGGAGAAAATGATACTATGGATAACCCAAAAGCTCCTATTTTGTGCTCCCAGCTGCCAGTCTAATTTGGATCATCAAATCTTTGCTTAATTCCTTTGAGGCCCACATCTTCATGGTAGCCAGGTGTTTCTTTGCAAAACCCCAAACCAATAAGTATTTCCTAAATACTTTTCATGTGCCCTGTTCTGTGCTAGGTGGCATGTGAATAGTGCATGGGATCGTAAGCCTCCTAAGAATGAAGGGCAGAAGGGAATAATTTAAATATGACCATCATAGTCACAATTTTCAGTGGTTTCAGTCCATATCTGGCCCTTCATTACTCCTTTTAGGGCCATGGCAAAGATACTGGAGTGGTTTGCCATTTCCTTCTCTACCTCATTTTACAGATGAGGAAACTGAGGCAAAGAGGATTAAGTGACTTGCCCAGCATCACAAGCTAGTGTCTAAGGCCAGATTTGAAGTCACAAACAGTCTTCCTGACTCCAGGCCCAGCTCTCTATCTAGCTTCACCTTGCTGCCCCCATAACCATAATAAATTTGCATTTTTACATCAGAAAAGTTGGCTCAGAGCACAGTTAATCCATTCATTTTGTTCATTTTAATTTTCTTTTTTTTTTTTAAGCAATTGGGGTTAAGTAACTTGCCCAAGGCTACACAGCCAGTTATTTTGTGTGGGTGTTAAGTATCTGAGGCCAGAACCAATCCCAGGTCCTCCTGACTCCGGGGCCCATGCTCTTACTCACTGCACCACCTAGCCACCCCCATTTTAATTTTTTCATAGAGAACCATGACAACCGATGATAATGATATTAAGGCAGTTGACCTTGGAGTCAAGAAGACCTAAATTCAAGTTCTGCTTCTGATACACACTAGATGTGTATGCCTATAGATAAGTAGCTTAATTTCTCAGTGCTCTCAGACACTTGTCTAAGATAATCAGTTCCATATAAGTTGCTGGTATACATCAATGTCATCTACACTGGAGGTTCCTTACATTAATGGAATCATAGGTCTGTACAACAAAATAAAAAATACAAAAAACAATCACCTATTCATCAAGCACTTTAAGGTTCAGAAAGCACTTCCTGAAGAAAACTCCTTTGAGATAGCTCACACAAATATTGTTATCCTCATTTTATTGCTAAAAATATTGAGGTTTACAGGGATGAAGGGAGGAGTGTGGCACAGGGAAAGATGCACTGGATTTGGTGTCAGAGGATATGAATTCAAATCCTCTCTCTGCCACTTAGTATTTGTGTGACTTTTGGATAATCACTTAACCTCTCTAGTACTCCATTTACTCCTCTGAAAAAATAAGGCACTTGAACAAGATCATTTTTAAGATCCCTTCCCACTCTTAACCCATGCTGGGAAGTGACTTTCCCACATGATTGGTAAGTGTTGGACCCTGGAATCTATCCTCTCTTCTCACTCTTTCTACTATATTAAGTAAACTTTGTTGTTGTTCAGTCATTTTATTCATGCCCAATTCTTTATGACCTTTTTTGGTTTGGGGGGGTAAAGATACTGGAATGGTTTGGCATATCTTTCTACAGCTTATTGTAGAGATGAAGAAATTGAAGTAAACAGGCTAAAGGGACTTTTCTAGAGGTACATAGCTAGCATGTGTCTGAGGCTGGGATTTAAAAGCAGGTCTTCCTGACTCCAGGTCTGGTGTTCCACCACCTAGCTGCCCTATTATGCCAACTAGACTGGTACAATGGGTATGGATCATAAAGAATTAGGTCATATATATTGTCTAGTTTAGTAGATATTTTGTATGTGGCCTGTGGGTCTTTCAACATTTCAAGGGGAAGCACAGTCCCCTCTTTAAAATACCAAATAAAATAAGAAAGTAGCTGTTGTTTCACAAATACATTTATTTTGATCCTTTTGTGACCTAGAGTCTATGTGGACCTTGACAATTTCTACTTCTTCAATATCCACTTCAGACAATACCTCCTCCCAATTTTCTCCACATAGCCATGCACAGGACAAATATGTGCCCACATCAGAAGAGTATTTGAAGAACAGACTGGTCCAAAAAGCTACAGCCATTCATCATCATTGACCACCCAGCCATCCTAACCTCAGCTGATGTAAATGAGTGACCCAACATGGGCAAGGGATATTAAAAGTTTACTTAACTAGTAAGGATAGAGCTGTCAAACACAGGTCTTTGGTTATGTGTTGCTAGTCCTGGTTCCATTCAATTGAACATCAAGACCTCCCCTTGCCTCCCTTTATCTTCACAGAAGCAATGTGCAAGTGGTAGCAAATGTAGCTCACAGGTACAAGAGAATCTGTCAGGTCTATGATTATTTCAGGGGCTCCCTATATGTGGCACATAAAGGGGTATGCCAGTGCAAAGCCTTCAGTTTTGCATGAAACAAAAACAAACAAAAAAAAGGCCTGTACGTTCTATCTACCTCCATTACAGTATAGGCATTGTCCACCACCATCTCAATTCCCACATGACTTATGATCCTCTCTGCTTCGTGCCCTAGGGACTTCCTGATTGAAATTCTCTCTATTACAGGGCCTGTTCAGATTCACTTAATGTATGCAGTCCTAGTTATAGCCTACACCGCCAATCAAAAATCCTTTCTCCTCCAAATCAAAACCTCAACTTGCAACTCTTTATCAAATCAGAATAAAACATTTACAGATTATGGAAGAAATGAACTACAAAGGAAGTATGAATCTGAAAACAAAATCCCTTGGTGTTGTCTTGGAACAATCTGGGCTCCAGCAGAGGATTGTTAGAGATCTATTTACCCCAAAAAAATTAGATGAGAAAATGCTCCTGGAATTCACTTACACCTAATATAATTCCTACTTCTTCATACTACAAAAGGAGTTTGCAGATGCCATTCTACCTTCCAGTGGTCTGAGATTTACAATCCTTTAAGTGATTCAAGCACCAGGAAAATAAGTCTCATCAAATTAAATACATTGGTATAAAACTGTAGCCTTCACTACTGTCCATAACAAAGTAGTATTGACCGAATAACTTTCCACGTTAATTGTAAGTTTTGTTAGGGAAGAGAATCAATTTTACATTTCTTTGACAACATATGTTTGAATGTGAAAAATAATTCCATTTGGTTGATGAAATTAGGAAAAACAAAAACGCATCTTCTCCCTTCTTCTATGGCTGTCACCTTCTTATTCTTTCTAATTTTTTGTCTTTTATTATTATCAACTATTCCAACAATATCTACCCCATATTAGGTCTTCACTATTCACAGAGAACACCTGAAAACCTTCAAAGTCATTTGTTTACAATTATCATGATATGGTATGCAGGTATAATATGCTTATGCTATTTAAAAGGCAAAGAGAAGAAATCGTTGTTGTGTTTGTACTTCGTTCTAAAGGAGGACCATGACATCAGAGAGATGATGACATGACTTGCAGTTGACTTTGACTTGAGTGAAGGAGGGCTGTGCAAAGTCACCAGTCTCACTTTTGCTTCCAGAGTCATCTGGGTCCAGTGGCTAGGTGTTCATCAGGATGACTGGAGATGGCCCAGAATGCAATGGGAAACCCTGGTCCTTTTAGGTTAAAGTCTTTTCAGATTCTTACTTTGAGTGAGATAAAGCCCATTCAGTGAACAGGCCTCTTTAAGAAGTGAGTCAAGGGATGGTGTTTTTAATAAAAAAAATCAATCTGGGAAGGGAAGGCCTTCAGGGTTGCTGGCCAAAAGAGAAACAGTTATGTGAAATATAACTGTGTATATACACCTATGCCTACATTCACATTTACACAGATTTTCAAACACAACTTAAATTGGTAAAATTATGCTTTTTTAATGATCTAAACTTTCTTTGGTACAACATAAATGGTTCAGTATGGGGAAAATAGTAGACAAGTTCAGTTTCCCAGGCATTCATATCCAGCCACCTAGAGAATGTTTACTGCCTTTCCTTGCATTCCCACTGTTTAGCACATGGCATGAAATATGGTAAATATTTAATAAATCCTTGTTGACTAGCTGACTGATCTAAACTTATTGAACATAAATTCTTTCTCAAGCTGTTTTGAGATAGCTGATTAAGACCTAAAATGTATCCTTTTTATGAGCCCTGAGTTGTAAAAGATTTGAATAGTTCATCTATAAACAGATCAGTACCCTTCTTTATGATGTCCGCCTTTAGGATTCCTAAAATGTTTACATAAATATTTTTCTATACCAGAAATTTAAAGAAGTTTTGCTGTATTAAAAATTTAGCACTGAAAAGCAAACCTTCATTTGGGAGATCTTAATTCCCAGTAAAATAATACATGTATATTATGATGCCATATTATGATGATTCCTTTTAGATATAGGCAGTCAAAAAAGACAGGAACTGGTCTAGTTGTGAAATACTGCATGGTGGGGGGTGGGGCATGGAGAAGGGAGAGTAGGGAAGTGTAATAGAGAGAAAAGGCACTGTCCAAAGTGTCCTGTTTCCCAGCATCTATTTTGCATATGACTGATGTAATGACTTTGAGGGTGATAGCTGGGAAACCCTAATATCTATAACTATTGTACTATTGAATCTCTCTATATGTATATATGTGTGTATGTGTGTATATGTGTGCATGCATGATAAATATATATTAGATATTCCTATATAGAGATATAAAACCTAGTTATGGTGTTCATAGAAGAAATGTTGATTTTGGTTTATTACTATGAGACAGTGGTAAGTCGTCCAACGAGAGAAATCATGCCTTGTACAACTGGAGCTAGGATGAGCTGAACATTCATAGGAAAACTCATAGCTAAGGGCAGACCTCAGGATAACATTCTGGTTGGATCTGGGAAGAGATCTCAGAACTTATATTGCCATCTGCTGCTTGGAAGAAAACAGAATTACCTTTAGTTTTCCCTACATTGTCATCTACTATCTGGAGTTCTATAGATTTCAAGCTTAGAGGTCTCTACTTTTGCTGAAATATTGTGATACTATGTGTAAGCCCAACCAAGGGAATAGACCTGGAAAATCTCTGCAGATCCTAGAGTTAGGGTTTTTGGGTTTCCTTTTTTGTATTCTAAAAGAGTGTAACATTATTTTGGCAGCCCCAAAGAGGAGCAGCTCATACAAATCAGCCAGTGGGGAAGTAGCCCTGCCCCTCAGTGAATTGTATACATTTTTCCTAAGGGAGCAAAGGATATCAATGGTCACAGTCCCAAATGGTGAGTTGTTTCAAATACATATGTTTCTCATGAATGTGCCTCTTTATTATTGTTACATAGATTTGTGCCCATTTCCCCATACCCATGAACCTCATGTGAATCAGTGGAAGAGTATATCCTTGGTTTACATATGTAATATCATAAGTATTACTTTCCTTGCTTTGATTTTGATCAAGAGTTAATGGAATTTCAACAGGTTGATTTGTTAAATTAGAAATACTCCACTGGGGGCTCATGAGCTAAAGTGTATAGTTAAAGAATGTATTCTCTACCTCCCACCCCAGTATTACCCCTAGAAGCCTAAGAGATTGAGTAATAGTGGTAGCCATCTTCTCTGGGAATGCTATCTTCCCCCCAAACGGACAGT
This sequence comes from Petaurus breviceps papuanus, assembly GCF_028583685.1. Classification (NCBI taxonomy): domain Eukaryota; kingdom Metazoa; phylum Chordata; class Mammalia; order Diprotodontia; family Petauridae; genus Petaurus; species Petaurus breviceps. The sequence goes on along the minus strand of NW_027186296.1, from coordinate 53,085,743 downwards.
GTGAGTACAGAGTGGGTAATTAGTCAGCTCAGAGACAAGAGTTTATAGGAGTAGGAGAGAAGAGAAAGGAGGAATCAGATGCTATGCCTATGCTATAATTAGGTAAAACAAAGTTTTTGTTTCTTTGATGACAGGGATAGGGCCTGGATCTGTGATTTCATTATTTTAGGGAACTCCTAGATGAAAAAACTTGTTCTACCAATAAAGTTCCATACTTTTCTGCAATTGATAGTCTTAGAGGCTTGCTTGTAAATGACATGTCCAGTGTCACAAAGATGGTATGTGTCAGAGGGGGAACTTCAATCCAGATTTTCCTGCTTTTGAGAACACCTCTTTATCCACTATGCCACACACATGTTTCTCAAATGTTATAGAGTATCCCTAATATATTTCTGAAGAGGACTCATCCTATAAAAGACAACTAATTTTGTCAAGGCCATACAGACCTAGGCTATACACTTAAGAACCATCACACAAGCAGTATACTGTCAAAATCAAAAAGACAACAAATCTTAAAGCATCTGTTATCTTTTTACCAATTAAAACACTGAAAATCCCAAAGTAGAGAAAAAACAAGGCTGAGAACACAAGTAATACTTCAGAAGGAATTATAAAAGTAAAAAGAAGAACAATTAGATTATACTTTTCTGTCTGCCCATTGACATGGTGCCATATATCGCAAGCACAAGAGACTTTTCTCCTAGGGAACTTGCACAAATGGCCAGGGTAATGGTGGGGGTTGGGGTAGGGGCAGGGCTGGAAAGACAGTCACTTTACCCTCACTAGAACTTGCCTGAGAAACATGTATTCTTGAAGGTATCACTGATTAAAAGTCTATCTCTTTAACCTAGATCCTAGTAGTAGATACAGTAGATATAGATCCCATCTACTATACTCTGAAGTCTCCTGGAGTCTGAGTTTCAGTATGGAAGGAAGGTAAAAAACATTTATTAAATACCTACTATGTGCTAGGCGTCTTGCTAATCAAGGTGCTATCATTTTTCTCATTTTATGGTTGAGGAAACTAAGGCAGACAGAGATTAAGTGACTTGCCCAGGATCACACAGCTAGTTTCTGAAACTAGATTTAAATTCACATCTTCCTGATTCTAAGCCCAACTCTCTATCTGTTATATTAGCCATCTGCCTCTAGTATGATGACCAAAGCAGTATGATGGTTTATCTATCAATTTAAAGCTATGCCAATTCAAATTAATATTTATGATAACAGACTTGATACATGCACACACAGAGATAGATTGGTATATATTCAGTAATTTTCATTCTTGTCTGACTTTGTGACTCTAATTGGAGTTTTCTTGGCAAAGATACTGGTTTGCCATTTCCTTCTCCAACTTATTTTACAGATAGGGAAACTGAGGCAAACAGGGTTAAGTGACTTGCCCAAGGTCACATAGCTAAAAAGTATCAGAGGCCAAATTTGAACTCATGAACATGTGTCTTCCTAACTCCAGGCCTAGCATTTTATCCACTGTACCACATAGCTATCCCAAAATATGTGTGTGTATCTCACCTTATTTATATTGCACCTTAAGGTACCTTACCATATTGATATTTATATGTATTTATATTACATATCATATGTGTGTATACAAATTCTTACTCACACATATATATGTATATAGTTGACTTTGCCAACATTAAGTTACAATATACATGTTAGTTATAATCATTTACATATAATACATATTCATAGAAGTCATCAAATCAAAGACTAGGGTCTTCAGGGGTCATAGGATCATGGGTAAAACTTGAAGGGATCTCAGAAGTCATCTTGTCCAACTATCCATATTTATAGTTAAGGAAATTTAGGACCAGAGAGTTTAGGTGTCTTGCCTAAAGTCACACAGGCACCAAAGTTCAGATGGGAATCCAAGTTCTCTGAGAGTCCAAATCCAGGACCTTTTTCCACTGTGGTATGTTGGTAGAGAAAGGCTGAGGAAGAAAGGGTCAAGGGAGAGCTTGGCAGTTCTCAAATTCTGACCATGTTACTCTGTCCCCAGAAGAGGGTATTCTGAATCTACGGTGTATCACTTGTATATCCTTAGGCTTGAGATTCTCAGAAATGTCTGAAGGCATGAAAGGTCCAAATGTAGACACAGTTTTGAAAGTAGAAGCACTACACCCCTGGTAGGTAGATGGAGGTTCACTCTGATAAAAGAATTTAAGGTAGGGATGGAAAAGAGAGCAGAGGCACAACTTCTTGGGAGTTGGTGTAAGGACTTAGGGGAAGGGAATTTAGCTGAGTGAGGAAGGTGCAGTTGAGAGAACTACATCTTCCCTCACAATCATTTGGACACTCACACTAGTAATTTACCCATTGCTGCATTCTTCTATCTCCCAAGAGGCAAGCAGAGGGCTTTCTTTAAAGGAAAATATTGACCTTTTCTATCACACAGACAGACTGGCAGCAATTTAACTCTGATTCCTAGCTTCCATCCCTCCAGGGAATTAGCTTCTGCAAGAAAAAGTATTGATTTGGATCTTTTTAAAAAATAAATTTGCTAAAATTAGCACAGTTGGTTTCCCCCCCCCCCTTACACATGAAGAACTTAAGAAAGAAAGACAAAGAATTATATAGCATCAGTATGGTCAAGAAGGGAGGGAAATTTCTTATTTTCAGACAGCAAATCCACAAAGAATAACATAACACCACTCTAACTTTGCACCCTGGGACAACAGATGCTTTAAATATAGATGTGGCTCAGTCTCCCTTAATGAATTTCATATACATATATATGTTGTGGCAGTTTTAGTGGGGCAGAAGCTATATCTGAGAAAAGATGTCTGAAGGTTTGGACGGACCTAATTGCTTTTTGCAAATGGATCACCTGGCAAGCCTATTGAGTCTGCATGCTCAAACACAAGAGTTAGCTTGAGGTACAGAAATTTAAGAAAGAATCAGTGACTTGGATTAGAGAAGAAACAGTATATGTTGACGGAGTAAAGGTCTATAGTATAACTCAAAACAGTACTTACACTATGAAAGAAAGTTTCCTTTCTCTCACATAAGCCATGGATGGGACCCCATTATGATGGGCAGCAAAGCTTTATGAATGTATAACCAGGGTAACTAATGTTTTAAGCTTTATTTAAGTTGACCATGAACATCCTATGCTAATTTTAGAAGTCCCTTTTAATATTAACTAGTCTCTTCTAGACAGTCAAAATAGTTCCCCTACTGTGTTACTGTATTATTAATTCTCAGAGCAGGTACTTTAAACAACACACTGAAATCCCTCACTCCCAAGCCATAACTAAGGCATGGCCAATAGGGCTTTATTTACAGGTAACCAAATAGCAGGGGGTGTAATTTCTGTGATCAGACCTCCATCCAAAGGAGGAGAGAGAAAGAAGATTCTAAGTCCCTGAAAGTCAGTAACAGTATAAAGAACAAGAAGGATTGAGCTCTACAGAAGAGATATGCCTCCTTCAAACCATGTTGAGTTAAAGCAGATTGACTGTACAGCTCCTAGGCAGCCCAGGGATGAGGGATACTGCCCCACCCCCCAACCCCCATTGAATTTGCTCTAGGTGTCAGAATTCCAAATTTCATTTTGCCTATTACTACTACAGATATTACTTCCATTTTTGGTTAATTACTGCTGACCCCTACATAATCTCCTTGAAACTTTAAATAGTAAAAACACCTAAAAATATTTAATTACTCTTGATGTGTTTGCCTGTAGTCTTTAGATTTACTTTTAAGTTACACTGGTAAGCTTTGTTCTTCTTCATTCACATTCCCCATGTCCCCTGTCCTCTAACCTTCCATGAGTCAGAAATGCTGGCCAGAAATACCATACTTCTAACATATCACAATGTTTTAGGATCCCCGCTTCTTGTTCTAGGCAGAACTATGGTTAAAAATTATAATTACGATGACAATGAAGAAGAAATTAGAGACAGTTTAGTGTTGTTAGGATACTAAGTTAGGAGTCAAAAAGCTCTAGGCTCCAATTTGATTTCTGACACTTTTTGATTGTACGATCTTGGGTAAATCACTCAAACTTTCTTAGACTTAGTTTCCTCATCTTCAAAATGGGGATAATAACATTTATAGCACCTGCCTCACAGGGCTGTTCTGAGGTTTAAATGAGCAAATTAATATATAAGTACCTGGGATTCTAGGCTTCCTACCAGCATATTGGCATTTTTCCAGAGTCTCCTTTCTCCTTGCTGAGAGTAGTAGTTCCTAGCTGTTGGAAGTACCGGAAATAGAGAATGATGTTAATAGATGAAAGTAAGTTCATGTTTAGAAGGTAAAAGGAGAGAACCCAGAACCACATCAGTTTTTCTAACCCTGTGGGTGTTAGATTCATGGCAGTCAGACTATGCCTCATGTGCAAAACCTAGGAATAGGTTTTGATGCCCTGTTTTGGTGCTGGGAGTTATAGGAACAAAGCAATGCCCAAAAAAGTTTTAGATCCCAAAAAATAACAATGCCTGAATGACTGGAGCTGGCATCCTTCTGTCCTGTTTGTCTATACAGCTGCAACAAAGAGCAGCACCCCAAGTTTTTACAGTACTATCTCCTCTAGCTGTTAATTAACCATGTGTTTCCAGATCTAGTTTTACAAAACCTGATGCAAGTAGCAGTTGTGTAGATGGTCAACTATAATGGGGTTACCTGATTGGGGGGCTAGGATGGGGATTAAATGAAAGTGGAAATTTGTGATACCAGCAGCTAATGCATTAATGTTGACATGCTTATTATATGTCAAAATGTTACTTAGGATAAGGTAACTCAATGAAACATCTCAAAATGGATTAATGGGAAAAGCTAACAGGTGGACAAATTTGATGAGTGATTTGACTGGGAAAAAAAATAAACACATGGAAAACTCAGTGTCAGTCATGGAAGAGATGGAGCTAATGCACGATTGGCAACAAACTGTCCTGAGATACAGATAGAGAAAAACAAGTTTGGCTTAGCTGATATTCACAAAACCCTCTTGTAATGGGTGGTAGTCACTTTGCAAAAGCGTATCTTAGCTTTTATTTTAAGTAAGAAAAAAAAGGTAAGATGGTGCTTGGCACATAGTAAATGCTTTAAAAAATGCTTTTGGACTGACTGACAGGGGGCAGCTAGGTGGAGCAGTGAATAGAGCACGAGCCCTAGAGTCAGGAGGACCTGAGTTCAAATCCGGCCTCAGACACTTGACACACTTACTAGCCATGTGACCTTGGGCAAGTCACTTAACCCCAACTGCCCTCCAAAAAGACAAAAAAAAATTTGTTTTCAATTTTAAAAAGACTGACTGATGTAGAGAGATATATACCCTATACCACACCTAGAAACTGATTTTGTTAACATACATTTTTCCTAAAAACATTCTCTTTGTATAACCATTTCGTGATCTAATCCCTCAAAAAAAGGCAAGTATGTGCATGTATACATTATATGTGTATGTATGTAGAATACTAATTAAAAGGTAAATATTAATGTAATCCTTAGTAAGGAGTAAAGTCACCAGTCTCCACAAAGCATTTTAAGTCCTTGAAGAAACATGGTATTTTACATACATACATATACAGATACATATACATATATACATCCTCAGTCACTTATTAACTGTGTGACCACAGCCAAGTAACTTAATCTCTATTTGCCCATTTTTCTCAACTATAAAATGGGACAATAATAAACCCTACCTCTCAGGGTTGTTGTAAGGATCAAATGAAATAAGAATTGCAAAGCTTTTAGGACAGTGTCTGGTAAGCACTGTATGTTAGTTTCTATCACTTTAATGTTGTTTTTAGTATTTTAGTATTAGTATGTTTTAGTATTTAGTATTTTAGTTGGATTTAATTCACATGCCTGAGAAGCAGTAGTATTTGGTGCAGAGAAAGCCAACCTCAGAAGCTACATCAATTCACCAATGTCCCACTTCAAGCCTGATGTCTGTTGTTCCGACTGTGTGACCCTGGGCAAATCATTTAACTTAAAAGAGCCACTGAAGAAGTAAGATGGTAAACTGTATGATAGCTACTGATCTGCATTAACAGCAAGTTACGTCACTATTGACCTCACTATTCCAAGAAATCATAGGTCTGGACTAACTAACTGAAAGATGTTACGGATAGTAGAAAGAGTTCTGGCTCCCAAGTCAGGAATCCTGGACTGTAGTCAGGGTTCTGCCACTAACTGATTGTGGAACCTTGGGTAAGTCATTTATGCTTTCTGGGTCTAGGTTCCCTCAAAAAATGAGCAATTTAGGCTAGACCAATGGCTCTCAAAGTATGGTCCAAGGACTCCTGGGCATCTCAAGACCCTTTCAGGGCATCCAAAAGGTCAAAGTTATTTTCATAATAATACTAATATATTTTAATTTTTAATACGATGAATATCAATAGCTATAACCCACATAAGCAAAAGCTCTTTAGTCTCTCATTAATTTTTAAGAGTGTAAAGAGGTCCTGAGATCAAAAACTTTGAGAACCATTGGACTAAGCAATCTCTACGGTTCATTCTGGGTGGCTAGGTAGTGTAGTGGGTAGAGTGCCAGGCCTAGAGTCAGAAAGGTTTATCTTCTTGTGTTAGAACCTGGCCTTAGACACTTACTAGCTGTGTGGCCCTGGGCAAGTCACTTAACCTTGTTTGTCTCAGTTTCCTCATCTGTAAAACAAGGGGAAGAAAGAAATGGCAAACCACTCCAGTATCTTTTCCAAGAAAACCCCAAATGGGGGCACAAAGTGTCAGACACAACTGAAACGAATGAACAACAAAGGTCCATCCCAGAACTAGAATTCCATTTTTTCTTTTCAGAAACTTTTACCAAACCTTGCATGTTTAGGGGTTTAATTAGTTTCATTTTTTAGGTGTTCTATTTCCCACTTAGGATTTAAAGGAAGTAAAGGTCGCCTAGATTAGACTCTGGTTTTAAAAGCAAGGAAATGAGACCCAAAGCAGTTAAGAGACTTGCTGAAGGTAAGTAGAAGACCCAGGATTCAAACTAAGATCCTCTGGCTCCAGAATCTAGTGCTTTTTCTAATCTACTACACTGTTTTTCTGAAATTTCATTTGGCTTCAGAAGTGACAATAATGTTGTATGTTTCTATATAGCATCTCAGAGCTGAAGATTCATAAGGAAGCTAGAAACATTCATTCTCACAACTCAATTCAATAAGTTTTTGGTGGACACTTGCCTTACTTATCCTATGATACAAGCTAAGGGTGGATACAAAAGGCCATAAAGATAAGTATAATAACATCCAGTATTGATATATCACTTTAAGGTCTGCAAAATGCTTGACAAATACCATCTCATTTGGTCCTCACAACAGTGGAAGGTAGGTTCTATTATTATATCCATTTTATGGATGAGGAAACTGAAGCAAACTGGTTAAGTGACTTGCTCAGGATCCCATAGCTCATGAGTATCTGAGGCCAGATTTGAACTTAAGATTTACTGAATCCAATACAATATTTCTCTGTTCTCAGGGAGCTTGGGAAGAAGCCAAGACTTTATACATATCAAATAGAGAATAATATAAGACAATATAAATTAAAATTAAAGTACTTAAAATACCCACATTGATCAGAAAGGATTAATATCAATATTTTTTTAAAACCCACAAACAAGAACCCCCCATAGAAAGTCTACAAAATACTTTAGGTTTACAAAATGTTTCCATCAATATAATCCTGTAGGAAGTGGCATAAATACCACTATCACTAATCTACACATAAGTAAACTACCTCAGGAAGGTTCAGAGATTGGATCCAAATGTAGGACTTCTGCCCCAATATGGTGTTGATTATTTGAATCATGAAGAACCTATAATTCATTATTGTGGCGCGATTTCCACACCTGATTTCTCTTCATAGAAGCAGATAACTGTAACTTTTATGGCTTATTGAATAAGTCCTTAGCACATTGCCTAAGACAAATAGAGATTAAAGGATTTGCCTAGGATCACTTAACTAGGAAAAGTTAGCAGAATTCAAATTCATGTCTTCCCAACTCCCAACCAGTATTCTATGCACTATACAACGCTGCCTCCCAGTGTTCAATTTATCAATTATCATTAGGAAGGAGAGATTTCTATATAGGTATTACCATCTTCACATGGAAACAGATCCAGTAAAGTTTAATAGATTGCTACAGTGTTTATTTAAAACCCTAGGAAATCCACAAGGTCTTATGTAAATGCTTGCTATCATCTTCAAGATCACTGTCATTATTGTTATTAATGTTAATGTTATTAATAATACTTCAGTTATAAAAATCATTTTATCCACCTACTCATTCACTTGCAGAACATTAAATGTAAAAGAATAGCAAGACAGTGATTTGTCCTAGGGTAATTTCTATCTGAATTGCATTGAAAGGGCTCAGAAAAACATGATAAGGAAAAGTATGATGATATTCAAAAAATGAGCATAATATAATAAGAATAAAATTATTGTTAACATCGTCATCGTCCTCGACAAAGGCCAGGCAACAAAGTAAAAGCAGAGACAGATCCAGCATCTCTGACTAAAAAAGGCAGGGATCCCTCTACAGTAACGGATATATAGTTTGCTACTGAGCAGACAGGCAATATTGTGTCGTTGTTTTGTTTTTTTGTTTTTTCAGGATGCTTATTCTTGCCCAGTTTCACAGACCTGGCAATTTAAAAAGATAAGCTAAACTCTTAAGCATAATAGTTAAGCTCATCTTTAAGCAAGAATCGAAGAGTTGGAAGGGACCACAGGAACTCACCTATCACTTTGTCTGCTTGGCATATAGTAAGTACTTAATAAATGCTTATTGGCAGACCCTCCTACTCTAATACACTTATTATGCATCATAGCTATCTTTGAATTGTCTACAAATTCCATTGGGACAGAGACTCTCACTCTCTTATCTAAACTTTGTATTTCCCACAATGCTCTGCACACAGTATACAGAGCTTGATGCACATTTGTTGAATTGAATCATTACAATTCAAGTGTCCTGGAAGGTTTGGTGACCAAATTTCTTGGTACTTTATACCCTCACCAACTTTATATCTCTCTGCATTAGAAAGGAGCGGGGCTGTGGGAGGCACTCAACTTCTTATTCTATTTTTTAATAAAGCCATTAAATATATTCCACAAAATACATTTAATATGATTGTACATGTATAGCCTAAATCAGATAAATCTATTTCAGATTGCTTGCCATCTTGGGCGGGGGAGGAGAGGGAGGTGGCAGGAAGAAAATTTGGAATTCAAAATCTTATAAAAATGAACATTAAAAACTATCTTTACTTGTGAATGGAAAAAATAAAATACTATTCAGTGGAATATATATACATGTATGTATATGTATAGATATAGATTCCACAATCCTTATTTGAAATACAGGAAGATTTTGCCTGGACTTAAAGATAATAAGTTTCTTTTCTAATTCTACTGTTTGAATGCACTTAAAGAAATTACGGATAATCTTCAGAACTTTGGATTGTTCATAAGTGCCAGAATGATTCCATGGAAATTGGACTGTGTTTCTACCCAACATGTCTGTAAACAGGATAACAACAGCCCACCAGCATAGCAGGTCATGGTAAACACCTGGCTGGGACCACAGTACAGCCTTCTTTCTAACTGGTCTGTTACCATAAATGGTCTAGAGAGTATGACGAGGACTTTTCACTTTTTTTTTTTACGCTTCTTCATAAACCTGCAAGTGCAGCTGAAGGCACCAGTAAATATTAAAACCTCTGGAGCGGAATGGCCTTTGATTCTTTGTTTATCACAGGCTAATTAAAACACAAGCAGAACATAACTCAGTGCTTTAATGTAGGTTACCAGATGTGTTATTACTTGGCCATGCTTAGTAGAAGTCCACATATAATAACTATAATTTTTTATTCAGCATAGCAGAACTGCTATAGTTAAGGGTGTGTCTTTCCTTTGATTACAAACCTTCCATTTGAGTGGGGTGGGGGCAGGGGACAAGTTAACTACTGAGAACATGTTCTTTGCACATTAAACTATGTTTAATATGTGCACTGTCCTGGAATGAATTCTTGGATGCGTTGCATATTGTAGTTAGACACCAGGCCTGATATGCATAATTACTGACTTCTTTTTAAAAATCACCTTTTATCCTTAAGGATTCCAAATTGATTTTTAAAATCTACATAATACTTATAAACTATAGTAGGAATTGCTTCAATCAGCCAACAATCACTTATAAAACTAGTAGAGAAATTGGTGCCAGACAGCTTTGTCTGGAAAACAAGAACTATTGGGGTCCAGTAGGATAAATCTGGGAAAAAAGCAATGGAGGCCTAAGGAAGGAGGAAGAGAAAACTACACATCTGAAATTTGCCACATATTTTTTAGTACAACAACCAGTATAATTCCATAAGTGTGTGGACTGAATAATTACCATGGGATGACAACTACAGTGGTGATGATAAGAATGAATACATTGAAGACTTTCTCTACCCCTGTAATGTGGATTCAGTATTGGATCTAGATAATATTATTTAGACTCAGCTACTTCAAGCAAATGCAGGCTCTGCCTTAAATATCAGCGGTAATTGTAAGTGTATAAGTTTATGCAAATGTGCAAAGGACTGCAGTTTCCTCAACAAGGTACTCCTGGTGTGAGACTTCCCTCTATTGATACTTGTCTGTGATTTAGTAGATTACACTATCATAGTTTCAGAATTGAAGAAACTATAGAGGTTATCTCTTGCCCAACTTCTGCATTTTACAAATGAGGAAACAGGCCCAGAGAAATTAAGTGACTTGCCCAACTGAGGACACAGAGATGACAGCTGGAATTTGAACTTGGGTCTTCTGACTTCAAATCTTGGGCTTCCATCATCCTACCAAAGACCTAGCTAGGGAGTCATCAAGAAAACATAGAAATTAAGTGACTAGCTCAGGGTCACACAGATCAATCAATCAAATCAATAAGCATGATTAAGTACCTACTATTGTGCCAGTCACTGTGCTGAGTGTTTGGGGATACAGAAAGAGGCAAAAGACAGTCTTTGACCTCAAGGAGCTTATAATCTAATGCAGGAGACAAATAAATAAATGTATACAGAGCAAGCTATATACAGAATAGGTAGGAAAAAATAATAGAGGAAAAGCATTGAAATTAAGAGGAATTGAGGAAGGTTTCCTGTAGAAGAAAGGGATTTTAGATGTAACTTAAAGGAAGCTAGGGAGATTATTAGTTGGAGCAGAAGAGAGAGAATATTTCAGACATGGTGCAGCCAGATAAAATGCCCAGGACTGAGAGATGGAGTGTCTTGTCTGTGCAATAGCCAGGGGACCAGTATCACTATATCAAAGAACATATGTGGAGGAATAAGGTGTAAGAAGGTGGAGGGGAGCTGAGTTGTGAAGGGTTTTGAATGTCAAACAGAGCATTTTGTATTTGATTCTGGAGGCAATAGGGAGACACTGGAGTTTATTGAGTGGGGGTGGGGCGAGGTAACATGATAGGACTTCCTTTAGGAAAATCACTTCAGTAGCTGAATGGAGAGTGGATTGGAGTGGAAAGAGGACTGAGGCAAGCAGACCCACCAGCAGCTATTGCAATAGTCCAGGTGTGTGGCAATAAGGACCTGCACTAGAGTGGTGGCAGTGTCAGAGAAAAGGAGGAGACATATTGAGGAGATGCTGCAAAGGTGAAATCGGTAGGCATTGGATATAGGGTGTGAGAGATAGATAGTGAGGAATAAAGGATGATTCCTACATTATGAGCTTCAGGAACTGGGAGGATGGTATTGCCCTCTGCAGCAATACAGAAGATAGGAGTAGGGCAGGGTTTGGGAGAAGATAATGAGTTCTGTTTTGGATGTGGTTTAAGATGCCTAATGAATATCCAATTTGAGATATCTCAAAAGCAAATAGAGAGGGGCGGCCAGGTAGCACAGCGAGTAAGAGCACCGGCTCCAGTATCGGGATGACCTGGGGATCGAATCCAGGCTCAGACCCTTAGCACCCACCCAGAAATAACTGGCCATGTAACCTTGAGCAAGTTACTTAACCCCGATTGCTTTAAAAAAAAAAAAGCAAATAGAGATACAGTTTTAGAGGTCACGGAGAGGTTGGGGCAAGAAACACAGATTTGAGAATCATCAACCTAGAGATGGTAATTAAAGCCATGGGATCTGATGAGATCACCAAGTGAAGTTATATAGTGGGAGAAAGCCCAAGACAGAGCCCTGTGTGACAAATATGGTTAGAAGGCATGATCCGGAAGCAAGCATCAGTAGCAGGATTGCTGTTACTCTTTCAAGAAGCTCTCATTTGTGGTTTGCTATGAACAGCTAGATGTACCTTCCTATTAAATTCCACACTCATGACTGAGTTCTCTTCTGGAACATCCCTCTTCACTTCCACTTCTAGAATCTCTAGTTTCCTTCAAAGGTCAGCTCCAATATCCCTTCTACAGTAGGGCTTTTCCTAATGCCACCAAGATGCTTGTTCCCCCCAAAATTTTGTTGTTGTTCAGGCATTTCAGTCATGTCTGACTCTTTGTGAGCCCATTTGGGGTTTTCTTGGCAAAGATATTAGAGTGGTTTGCCATTTCCTCCTCCAACTCATTTCACAGGTGAGGAAACTAGGAAAATTGGGTTAAGTGACTATCCAGGGCTACATAGCTACTAAGTATCTGAGGCCAGATTTGAACTCAAGAAGATGAATCTTCCTGACTCCAGGCCCAGCACTCTATTCACTTCTCCACCTAGCTGCCCTCTCCCAACAATTAACTTGTATTTATTTCATATATCTATATATATGAAATATATATAGATGCAATACATACACACATACATACACATGTGTGTGTATATATATTCTATATAGATATATATAATAATCTATATATAATAACGGACACGTTATTTCTCCTCAAGGAATATAAATTCCCTAAGAGCAGGAACTGTTTAATTTTTGTTTCTCTGTATATCCAACATCAAGCCAAATTCCTCTACATTGCAGGAGCTTGATTGATTGGTATGTAGAAATTCAGCTGAGATGTTGGCAGCATCCCAATATAGGACAAAATGCAACCTCTTTGATTCCTTTTCCCGCTATCTCCTCTCACTCTTATTTGTATCAGGGAGGCCTAGAGGGAGAGAGAAGGTAGCTTACACTCTGTAGTGACCATCAACAAAGAAAGAGTGATGAACAGAGAGGTTTCATTTCCTTTTTGACCAACTCATCTTATATGGCACGTGACAAAAGTGATAATATCAAAACCAGGGATGGAGGGGAATTTGTCCTTTTCCTTAATCACGTGCATTTTACCTGACTGTGTCAATACAAAATAGGAAGGAGCGGGGAAGAGGCAATGAAATTCAGTCAAAACAAGAATGATTTGAGAACCAACAACCTTGGTTCTCAAGAAAATTATTTATTCTTTGCATTAAAACCAAGATCCCTTTTTAATGCACAGTAATGCCAAGATAACTTCAAGTTGTAACAGTGAACAAAAGTTAACCATCATCCCCACACCTTGCTCCAAACCCAAGCTTTACATTTGTCTTTATCCTGTATGATTTTCACTACAGGATACTTTGAATGACAGAGATTTTTCCAGGTAATAATGTTACCTATATGTTTTTTTTTATTTCATGTATCTAGAAAGGTAGTTATTTTGTTATTGATTTAAAGCTGAACCTGAGAAAGAAATGTACCCTATTGGTATTTTCCTTCTGCAAAGAAGAGGTTAAAAATGTACCCACACAAACACATAACCTACGTCATCGGGATGTTTTAATGACGAATTAGAATCATGCTAAGTCTATAAAGTTGCAATGAGGTAACAGACCCATGAGGGCCAAGTCCTTGAAGTATATTGGAGACATTCTCTGCTCCCTTCCAATTCAGATCATGGAACTTCTGGAGCTAGCCATGTGGCAGCAAAAAGCTTTCTAATCAACTTTGGAGCTCAAAAAACTGAGGCGTGGAGTCATAATTGACTTTGCTACAAAAAGATCTATATGCCCCTTCCTCAGTCCTTTTGCCTTCTCTCCTTGTGACTTTTCAATGAGGAGAATGATTGTGAGCCACAAGGTGGGGAAAAAGGTCATTGGAAGCTTTGTTCTCCTTCCCCCATCCCTTCCAGATGTCATGGGTTTACAAGTACATGGTGTCTGATTGTTCTGTGTTTATTTCATGACCTGAGATGGCTGAGTACCTAGATATGGAACTAACCAGGTTACGATCTCAAGAAGTTTGAAAATTCAGAAGAACCACTAAAGGACTCCTCAGCATCAGGAGTCTATAGCAGAGATGCTCACAAGCAAAATCTATCAGCCAGAGGAACCACTTGACCTAAACCAGAGGTAAATTGACCCACTGTGCCCTTATAAACTGCTGGCACAATTTAGTGAGAGAGCAAATCACTGCTGAGCAAAGGAGCAACTAATCCAATCCTGGTACAATACCCCAAAGTGAATTTGGTGGAGACTCTTTGAAGAAATAACTCTCTAGGCCACATGTTTTCTGGATATATGCCTCACTGCCTTTATGCTTTAAGCTCGAACCCACTCTCCCCAAGGACCTTGTTCATTCAAGAAAGTGTTTGAAGTGTGGTTTATCAATTCTGTCCTTGCCATACCTTCTCAGACAATATCTCTTTATGAAAAACTAATTTATTTTGGGAAGACTGGTGGATTACTGTCAGGGAGAAAACACCAGGTGTGCGTTCCTGCATGATAATATTAGAAACTGCCACCCTTAAGGCTTGCCCGGAAAGGAGAAATAGTCAGTTGACCTCTCGGAACCAGCTAGTCCAATGTGAGTTGGTAGAATGGATTGGTGTGCTTCAAAGTGGCATGCTATTTAGCAATATTCAACATTTTAGGTCACCAATGATGTTTGGAAATATGAAAAATAATCACATTCAAAATTCCAAACAGAAGCAAGTTTCAAAGGAGTTATTTATGTTGAGAGGAACTTCTCATCTATAAACAAAAACCCACAGACAAGTTCTGGCTGAATAAATTTGAAGCAATTTAATGTTGGAAGCATTTCATTAAATTTATTGGATATAAATTTACTTAGTCTCTGAGATCAGTTAATGTAGTTGAGGGGTTTCACAAGAGTTAACATAGTATATTAGAAAGAGCAGAAGACCATGGCCTATGTCACATCTATGACACTGTGTGACTCTCATTCTCAAACTCTGAGTCATAATTTTCTTCACTTGTAAAATTCACCTAATAATTTTGCACTACCTTTCCCCTTACAAAGTTTTTGTGTGAAGAATCACTTCATTAATATGAATTATTATCACAATATAGATACTTCTGGAGGGGGGAAGGAGATTAGAAAATATTGGGAGAAGAAAGGCTGTTAGGATATTTTCCCCCATTGGAGGGTTTTGTTTGTATACACATCTTATGCCTTTAGAAAAAGAATTCCAGGATTTTTCCTCCTGTATGTCATCATGCAAGTACAGTAAGCCCCAAAATGATAGAATCATAACAAATTGTTCTGCTATTTTTCCAGATCCTTCCATTGAAGATCAAATCTGGAGCTAATTACACCATAGTTGTTTATTCTGCCCATGAGGTTCACAACAATGTTTCTTGCTTTATAATCATCAATGATCTCAAATTAGCCAATGCAGCCATGCTTCATCATCGCAGTTAAGAAGCAGATAATTATTTTAGGACATGGCTCAATGAGAACCTGCCATTTTCTTCACTTTTGAGAGCATTAGCTAGGCTGTTCATGTGTACACTGTTGGTAGTGCTGTAAGATCGTATGAAGAGTCTTCTGTATAATTTGAAGGAAGTTTTATTATGTAAGGTGAAGTTTTTTCTAAGCACCTACTGAAGGACTAAAAATTTGTCCTGTTTCTGACTCTATGGACTCCAAAATCGGGCTCCATTCTGAATGTATTCATCGTTTCTATCCAATTAAGAAAATCTATCTCCCTCCAAGTTTTTTAGCTGTTGTCTTCCTCATTAGAATGTAAGTTGCATGACTGTCTTAACTTTTTGTTTATATCTTTATCCTGGTGCAGTACCTGGCCCACAGTAAGTACTTCATAAGTGCTTGTTTCTTTCCCTTCTTTCTAAACTCTTTCATCATGACCAAAACATGGCAAATGGTTTTATGCAAGAATTTTAAGATTATAGGCCTGGAGCTAGATGGGACTTCAGAAGCCATCAAGGTCAATCCTTAGATGAGGAAGCTGAGGCCTGGGGAATGTTTCAGGTAAGTGTAAGAGCAAGATTTGAACCCAGGTCCTCTGACTCCATAACCAGAGTTCTTTCTACTGTACCCTTTCTGTTGGTGAAGGTAGGTGACACAATGGAGAGAGTACTGGGCCTGGAGGCAGGAACCCCTCCATTTAATTCCAAGTGTCTAAGATACTAGCTCTGTGTCCCTGGACAAATCACTTTAACTACAGTGTTCATCATTTTCTTCCTCTGTAAAATGGGGGTAATGATAATAGCACATACCTCCCAGAGTTGTTTGAGGATCAAATGAAAATATTTGTAAAGTACTTAGCATAGTTCCTCATATATAGTAGGCACTATATATATATATATATGCTAGTTATTATTTTTATTATTATAGCAAAATATTATGACAGTAAAATTAGGGAAAGGATATCATAGTTTCTCTTTTTTTCCAGTCATGTCACTGTTTCACCTAGCTGTCAACCAGCTTCAAACCAAACAGTGATAATTTGAGTTGATGGCTTTATATTTGCTAGATAGCCTGATGGCACTTCCATTTTCATATCTTGTTTTTAGATGGAGTTAATTTAGTTCATCTACCTGTATAATGCTAAAATAAACTAAATTAGTATCACATGGGGAAAAGGATTACTAATTTGGGTTTTAGTCTTGGCTCAGTCCATCAAAATCCCACAACCTCTGACACAGACACAATATAGAGAAAAGGTCTCAGAAGGTGTCAAGCTATTGTTGACCTTGGGGCAGAGTCATCATTGTCCCAGCCCTTTATTGTTTTCTGTACCTGAGACGTCTGGGAGCTCACGGCACAGTCCAGATCAGCTCAGCCTGTAGAAATTTGCCAGGGACATGCAAAGTACAAAGGAGAAAGGTCACTTGGGAAAAAACAGACTCTTACAGCAGCACAGTTACAGGATAAAATGGTCTCAACTAGTTTTCTCTCTCCCTTCTTCTAAGAAAAATGATCCTGGAAAACAGTATTAAAAGGCTTGACTCTAACATCTACCAGTCTAGAGGCATGAGTTTTCCCTGTTTTTATCTGCTGCTTATAGACTCCATCATGGAATAGAGACTGGAACCTTCATCAGGGCTACTGGAAGCAGCTATTGCCTCCTTACCCCTACAATTAAACTGTCTTGCCACCATGATCGTGGTAACAGACCCACTAATTCACTGGGTCACCCTGGGTTAGTCACTTAACATCTAGGCTTCAATTTCCTCATCTATAAAAGGAAAAGGCTATACTAAATGATCTTTAATATCCAGTGCTTCCATTCTCCAGAAATGATCAATTCATCCACAAGACATCACTAAGTCATGATTTTTATGTTCACGGCAATAATTTTTCAGGTGGTTTTTCCCATATTTTTGCTATATGTCTCTTTAAATACTTGCTTTAACATTTAGATTTCTTGCAGACATGAAAAAATCAATCAATCAACAGGCATTTCGGTGGTTTATAGAGTATTTACTAAGTGCTAAGTATTGGGCTAGATGCTATTGAGGGTAAAAATAAATAAGTAAATAATTGGGTCACAGAATTCAAAGAAAGGAAGGTAATTGTAATAATTAGAACTCTGTTTTCTTTTTTTTTCTCATTCCCCATCACAAAAGGGGGGAAAAAGAAAAAGAGGAAAATTCTTGTAACACACATACACACACACGCACACACACACACTCCACACACACATGGATATATTTCCACACACTGAAGCCATCACCTCTCTGTAATGGACAGCATGTTTCATCATCAGTCTTTTGAAATCATGAATGGTCATTGTATTGATCATAGTTCTTAGAGCAACTGTGGAACAATTCAATACTATGTGGGCCTAGCAATGAGTGCTACAAGAATACAAAGATGACAAAATAGTCCTAGCTAACATAGTCTGAGCAACAGTTGACAGTGATTGGTCCAATCAAATAATAGCATAGTATTTATTAAACTCTTACCATATCCCCGGCACTGTGCTAAGTTCTAGAGTACAAAGACAGGTGGAACAAGCCCTGTTCCATTGCATTCTAAGGAAGGAGACACCGTGAACATAAATGAGTAGAGATAAAATGTATTCAAAAGGAATACAAAGTAGTTTTAGGAGGGAAGACACCAGAAGCTGGAGGTGAGCATGGGAATAAGGGAAGGCTTCATTCAGAAGGTGTAATTGAATTAGATTTTGAAAGAAACAAGGGATTTCAAGGGGTAGAGATGAGGGATAGAATTTTAGGCATAGTTGACTACCAATCTGAAGGTACTGAAATAATACCTGATACAGCTCACCACAGGCTCAATACATATTTGATCACTGATACCAGTCATGAAATGACTGACATATTTGGACAGACTATGCAACAATAGATTGACACTTATGTACCGGTGTAGTGTACCTGACAAGGGACATGTAGTAGAAAATAAGAATCAGCCCCAAATGACCTATTTTAGGTAATCTGTTATGATAGGAATCATGGGTTATAGACTTGCCCACTTCATACATGAAAAAAAAATCCTTACAACTGTAGAAATTAGCTTTGATTAAAAATATCACATATCATCAACTGGACTGAATTGAAAGACAAGGTTTTCTAAGATGTAATTAACACTTCTCTAATATTTCTCTGGGGTTCACTGAGGGCATCTGATGAATCCAACTATTAGAGAGAGATACTTTAACCCATCAGATTCTAAATCCACCTAGAGATATCACTCTATACGTTTCTTTGCCTGTCACATTGAAAAGATGCCAGCAGATCCAGGGTTAAGCCCTATTTCTGTCATGTTTGCCCTGAACTTGCCCAGTTAAATTGCAACAGCATGGGTCTCCATAATTATCTAATTGTTAGTGTTGTGCCTTTACGTAATTTATGATGTAGCATTAAAGTCTGACCCTGGGTTTGAAATGAAGAGCGGTATTGCTGACATCCAAGCTCAAATTAGTAGGTAAGCACCCAATTAATGATTATGCTACTGAGCTTTCATTTCAATCTGACCACAGTGCTACGCTAATCAGTTTTCTAAGCTTTTCACCTTCCCCATAACTAACAAGCATTTCTTCTGCTTTTTATGTCTGCAAATGCCCTGTATCCTCATAAAAAAGCTCTCCAAGATTTCTGCCTTTGGAGATCCCTGCCATGAATTGCTGTCCACAACAGAGCCTTGTCAGATCTCCTGCCATTAATGCCCACTCGGCACAACCAGGGGCCAGTTGAGTTGAGTGGGCATCTGCTTTGCCTCTGATTTACATGTCCTGATAAGAGATGGTTTTCTGCTTTGAGGGAGTACACACAAAGCTTGCTTACTGCATCCTATAAAGGAAATGAAATTTGGAGCCATTTCAGCATTTAGGTCATTGTTACTATTTTCGTACAGTTGTTTTCAGTCTGTCCATCTCTTCATGACTACATTCGGGGTTTCCTTGGTAAAGAAACCACTGTAGTGGTTTACCATTTCCAGTTCATTTTACAGATGAGGAAACTGAGGCAACCAGGTTTAAATAACTTGCCCAGGGTCACTTAGCTAGGCCAAATGAGTCTTTCTGACTTCAGGCCCAGCACTCTATTATCTGTGCCACCTTGCTGAAAGAGTCAATTCGATCTAAAATAGATTCAATTTAAATTGTCCTATCTAAAGTCTAGTCACTAGAAAGAGGAGAAAGATCACCCCTCTCTTACATTTCTATATATCTCTTTGCTATTGTTTTCCTTCTTCCCCCCAAAACATGCAAAACTAAGTTGGATATATCCCAAATTGATATTTTCATAGAATACAGGGTTTTTTTTATCTTTAAGACATCTTAGAGATGGCCTAGTATAGCCCATTTATTTTACAGAAATATATAAATAATTCATCATGGAAAAAGCATTAGATTTGGTGTCAAGACCCATATCTTGTTTCAGACACTTACTAGCTACTGGTTGTATGTCCATAGGGTAATCTTCACTTCTTAGTACCACAGTTTCCTTACCTGTAAAATAGGCATGATTCTTGCACTACCTATTTCATAGGTGCTTGGAAAACCTTAAAGTCCCACATAAATGTGAATAACTACCACTTCAGTTCGACAAACATTAAGTGCTTCCAAGGAGGAAGGCACTGAGAATACAACATTCCAGGACTTATTCTCAAGGAGTATAGAGTCTAATGGTGGAGATAGAGTGGGAGGGGGAGTGAGAAGGAAAAGTGTTCAAATAACTATGATACAGGATAGACTAAAATTAATAGAAAGGAAAGACCCAGCCAAAGAGCTATGAAAAAAAATAGACAACACTTTGAACTGAGGATGGAAGGGGTAAAGGAGGCAGGAGGGTAAAGAAGGTCAAGGCATACTTCTTAGAGGTAACAACATCTGGGTTTGACCTTGTAGGAAGTAGGGAGATTTAACATATAGGGATTAATGGGGAAGTCCATTCTGGGTACAGGGAATGGTATTTACAAAGTCACAATACAAGCAGAGGGAAGAATGAGAATGTATAGTAGAAAGCCCACTGGCTCTAAAATCAAAGTTCAAATTCTTCCCCGACATGCAGTAAATGTATGACTTTGAACAAGCCACAACTTCCCTGGGCGTTGGTTTCTTCATTTATAAAGTTCGACATTGGACCAGAAGGTCCTCAAGATCACTTCCAGCTCTAGATCTGAGTCTATGAGAACTGGCCTATAATCCAGTTTGAGTAGGATGCAGAATACTTGAAGCATGATATAAGGCTAACTAAGTAATTGGAACCCAATTGTGGAAGTCCTTGAATATCCCCACCAGGAGACATTGTACATTCATTGAATGGGTAGTGATGAATGGTATGTAAGGAAGTTGAAGTGGGTGCTCATATGAAGAATGTATTAGAAAAGGTAATAGCTAGAGGTAAGAAGACTAGTTAGAAAGTAACTATAACTCTATAGGTAAAAAGAGTAGGCTTAAATTAGCCTGGTTACAGATAATGGTTTCAGAGAGGAGAGAGTGCCAGATGCAAAAGACACTATGAAGTTACAAATTATAGGATGCAGCAATTGATTGGCTATTTGGGGTGAGGGAGATCAGTCGAGTATTACGGAACTAGGAAGAAGGCAGTGTCACTGTCAAACATAAGACATTTCCCAACAACTACCCTGCTTCTGGACTTCGACAGAGCTTTTTACCCCATTTCCCACCTGCTGCACTGTTTTTAAACTTCTTTAGAACTCTCCATTGTGCCCTTGCACCTGGTATCTTCTCTACCCCTCCCCTTCTTTTTTTAATTTTTTTGCCTTCATTCATTAGAACTCCTAGAGGGCAGGGACTGTCTTGATTTTTATTTGTATTTGTATACCCAGAGCTTAGCACAGTGCTGGGACATAGCAGATGCTTGATAAATGTTCATTGACTTACTGACCTTAGCAGCAGAAACTAGATGAAACATTAGATTAGAGTTTGAGGGTAATACAAATGTAGGAGTCATTAGCATTGAGGTGACTATTAAAACGATCAGAATACAATCAGGTCACCAGGGTCACACAGAAAAATCATGTTAGGGTCAGTGTTAGAACTTAGACCATCCGACTTCCAGTCTAGCTGGTAGCTCTACCTACCATGCTTACATTCTGATTCCTATTCTGTAGGAATATTCTTATTTCTACTAGTTCACTAAGCAAACTATATTTCTCCCTTCATTTAACCAACTCCTACATTTTTTGCTTTTCCATGGAGCTTCAGTGAATTGGTCAGAGGAGACTAATTGCTTCCTATCACCTCACTCAATATAGACCTGAAGCTCCCCCAGATCGCCAGTCCAATTAGGTATTTATATTACTTTACATTTTTATGTATCAGTACAGTATTTAGATGAAATATGGATAAAGATTTAATAGATTTAAATGCAAACCACTGTTGAGCTGTTACTGCTCTATACCTCATTACAGTTTTTATCCCCACCTATAAGTAACTTTGGTAGTAATAAGCTTTCCTGTTGTATCTGAAGAAATCATTGTAGGATGCATGCCCTTCTTTTTTTTTCTTCCCTTGCTTTTATCTCTGTGTGACCCTGGGCAAGTCATCGAATTTTTCATTGGCCCAGACAGCCTTCTAAGATTTTAAACTGTAGTCAGTTAACTAACATTTATTAAGTATCTATTTTATGTCAGGTACCACAGGCACTGGGGCTAACAGAGAAAGGAAGAAAAAGTGGTAACTGCTTTATATTGGTCAAGGCATTTCTTCACTAGGAATAACCTACACCAACAAAATCAGAGGATCAGACTTCAAAAAATAAAAGGATAATAATGGTTGATATTTATGGATGCCTCTCTCTACTCACATAGCTAGTACCTTAGTTCAAAGCCCCTTATCACTTCTTTCTTGAATGACTAAAATGGCTTGCTAATTGTTTTCTCTGCCCCGTGTCTTACCAAGCCAGGCCAGGTCACCCTAGACACTGTTGCTAAAATGGTTTTAAATGCAGATTTGACCTTGTCACCACTTTACTCAATAAATTTCAGTAGTTCCCTATTGCTTCTAGGATTAAATATAATCTCTTTAATTGGGCATTTTCAACTCTTTACAACCTTGTCTCAATCTATTTTTTTCTAGACTCCTCATGTCTTACTCCTATACGATTCCCTTACCTTTATTCTACCATCTAGATAATATGATCTTCTCTCTGTTTTTCATTAAGAAAACTCTATTTCAGGTTTCCATAGCTTCACAATAAAAGCTCCCCCACCCCCCACCAAGTTCTTGGAATGTACTCACTCCTCACCACTCCTCATAAAATCCTTCTCTTTTAAGGTACAGCTCAAGCATCTGCTGTATCATCCTTCTTCTCCCATTGCTGAGTTCCTCTGAGGGCCTCCATTTTGGAAAAGGGCCCAGGTTGGTCAAACTTAATTCTCCTCCTGGCTGTAGGTAGGAGTCAGCAAATTTCAAAAATGGGATACCAAGGTTCTGACCTTTTTCCATACACCTTGGTAAAGAGGAGAGGAAGAGCATAAATTGAAACAGACCAGTTCTCAAAGAGAACTAGAAAGGAAAGGGAAGGAAATGCATCAATTTTCATAGGATTGTAGCAATGGTGTGATTTATGACAATGGCAGGAGGGAAATTGTGGGATGGAGATCAGCTTGCATGATGCTAAAAATCAGACTCCATACCCTCTTTAGAACAAATACCTACCTCCCCCCCAAAAAAAGAAATTGAATAGAACAAATCCCATAGATTGTTGACCTCTATGTTATAAAAATATTTTTATAAACTAGTGGCAGTTTTTTAGAACTAGAAAATTCCATGTTGAATTGTGAGTTTGCAAAGTGGAGTGGTGTAATGAATGTAAAGAATGCTATTCCTAGAGACAGGGGACATGGGTTCAAATTCTGACTCTAACATTAGCTTGTATTTTTAATTAAGCAAGTCACTTAATCTCCCTGAAATTCACTTTTTTAAAAACTGTTAAATGAGTATGAGAAGCAACATGACGAAGTAGAGAACTAGCCTTCGATTCAGAAAGACCTCAGTTCGAGTCCTACCTCAACAGATGCTAGCCATGACCCTAGATAAGGTCCAACCATGACCCTAGATAAGGTCCAACTAGATATGACCAACCATCTCTTCAAAGTCTTAATTTGTACAGCAATTCCTGGACTGCTTTGGTAGAAGTGTTTTTGTTGTTTGTTTTTTCGCTACGAGAGTTCTCTACACTGGTGAAATTGCAGAAATAATTTTTAAAATAATGTTAACAATAGCTGACGAGGATAGGATGCTTTAAGACCTCTCAGATCTTCACTAGAACTTTGTGATTTCGATACTACACAGTTATCCCTTCCACATTGCAGCTTTCCGCATCGAAGTTCCCTATATTGCAGGTCAGCATAAGAAATTAAATGGGAATTTGGGGGAAGTTTTGCAGAAGCCTCAGACAACACATGAAGTCCGGTCAATGACACAGAAAAAGTATCTTTACTTAACATTGACCTGTGTATAGCCCATGACCAAATACTTGACCCAAATTTTACAATAAACACCTCATAAAAGAAAAAGAAAAACATTCAGACTTCTCTGGTATGAAGGGAGAGCCAAAAAATTTCACGCAGATTTCCAGATCACCCCTAACCCCCTCAACGTGGAAAGAATAACTGTAATTGTTTTATTTCCATCTTACAGATAAGAAATCTGAGGTTGGAAGAGGTTAATGACTTGTCCCTAGTCATGTAGTCTTGCAATCTCTGCTTCCAAGGATTATTATGGAGAAATGTTTTATAAACCTGAAAGAATTAAATCCATGTGAATTATCTAGATTTGCACTTATACTACTACAGTAAATAGTTATTTGATCTTTGTTTGCCTCCAAATTTGCTCCATCTACCCCCTTTATATTTCAATAGCTTTCCATCACTATAAAAAGCATACAATCCTTATTTCCTTCCTTCTCTGACCACAAATTAGAATGTAAGCAAGGGGAAAAGGTAGAGTTAATAGGCTATTTGATTTCAGAGTGAGAATGGATTTTTAAGATCATGTAGTCCAACCCATTTTATAGGTGATAAAAATGAGGTCCAGACATGTAAGGCCATAGATGTGGTGAGTAACAGAGCCAGAATTCAAGCAGCCTTTCTGACTCAAATTCAGAGTTGACTACTAGAAAGAAATAAAGAAATCCTTGGGTAAGACAGTCTACAGAAGTAAGACTCCCAAATATTAACCATGGAAGAACTAAAGATCTGTAATATGAAGCAAAATGAAAAGGCTATAATTTGGACAAGTAGGCGAATATCCTGGGTATATTTTCTATTGTGTTTAAGTAGAGGCATCCAAAATTCCAGTCACACCAAATTTCATCCTTTATTTATTCTCTACTATTGAACTGTCCTTAAGGTACCTGCTGAACACGTAAAAGTTGTTTATGTCATTTATTCAATTACCTATTGGTTTGAATGCAAAGCATAAGTTGGGTGAGTAGGGTTTGGCAAGAGATGCCTGCTTAGACCTTCCTTCCAGATCATAATTCTAGGAAAGAACACCCTAATGGAAAGGGTAATTCAGCCTGAACTGCTCTTTAATCCCTGGGCATCTTTTGACTGCCTGACTGTCAAATGAAAGTGTGTTTTTTCAGCTGCATGGTCTGTTGGGCTTTCATTAATCTACCATGTTTTAATATCCATTAGTGCACATTAATCTAAAAGGATGGATTTGAGGCAGAGATCCCATTTCTCTTGTCTTTTCTAATTTTCCATCCTCAGAGGAAGTTTATATTTTCCCTAGAATACTCCAAAGGGGATAAAGTTACTGAAACAGTGGTTGTCTGTCTATCTGATAGATTTGCCTCCCTCCCCCTGCCCTGATCCCACATCCCTTAGCTAGATGTGAAGAATGTCTTATTTTAGTGTCCCTTAAGAGTACGCGCATCTGTGCAACATAAAGCTGGGACATTCTCATCCTTTGTTGTCCACCAACAAACTTTCCACATCTAGTCTTGTAGTGATATTGGCAAGGTGGGTTTTTTGTACATGGTCATTCCCCTGCTGTTATTCCGAGAACATTTATGCTTGTACTTGGTACTAAGATCTGACCCATTTAAATAAGATAGTTCTCAGAATATACCTTGGGAAGGCAAAATATTTCGGTTGAAAATCATCCTTAGACAATCAAAAATTAAATGTGATGATGTTCAAAGAATGATTCCAATGGAATAATACTCCATGGGAAATTCCCAAATTCTCCCATCTTGGTTCAAATATGCTTGCAGTCACATTTCACCAACTATTGAAAGACTGTTTCAACCTGGTGAGTCTCACCTTGCCTAAATGGAGAATAATTTCCCTGTTGAGTCTTTCTCTAGACTGGACCCTGGCTTTTTGAGACTGAAAAATCCATTCACAAAACTTCCTTTTTGGCAGAATTCAGAAATGGAATTCTTCCAACCTATCTGCATATGCTAAATGCCCCAAAATAACTTTAATCCCATTTATTCTGTTTTAGAGTCTTTATCTGAGGAACTATAGGCCTCTATCACATCATAAATCATGTTAAATCTCTCATATTCACATTATTTTCAGAGCAGATAATGCAGTCTGGCCCAAAGGAGGCCCAATGCACAATGTATTTTGAACATCCCTTCCGAAAACTACTTAACCTCTTGGCAGACATGAATTGCAAAAGTATAAATTATCCCTTAGCTCACACTCTTCCCATGAGCATATATGGAGGAGATTTGTGGAATACTGTTTAGACTAATGGGAAAGTGCAAGTAACTTTGGCACTATAGAACACCCTGTGTCTGAGAGATTTTTCCCAGAAGGCTCTCTGACCATCTGAGATGTAGGTCCAATGATGCCATATGTTTTAAATCCACATCCATTTCTTCTGATCAACCTTCTGAGAAACAAAGTACTAAAGACTCAGAGAGATATAACCTTTTGGCCTGAATTAGATTCAGGTAATTGCACAACATTGGTTTGACTTTGAACATTTGGCCCATGCATGAAAGCAACTTTCATTCCCATCAGACTTTTCTTTGGATTGGATCCTCTATTGTTTTGGTGGCCAGATCAGAGGGGGATCCTCATTTTGGAAAAGGCTAGCAAGGTCCCCCAAAGCCCATACAAATGATGTTCCTCACCACCCCATAACTAAGTAAAGTCACAATCACATGAGTATAAATATACCAGCATGACAGTCCCCATTGGTTTCCCCTCCAGGCCTGTCTTTTTCAACAATGTGTATAATTAACTGCCTCTTTCTCGATTCTCACTGCAACCCTCGAAGGCCCCTCCATTTATGTTCAAAATGATGATATTGCTGTACTAAAAGTCTTTCATCACAATGGTTAAAGCCAAAAAAAAAAGAAAGAAAGAAAACATATTGGCATGTTGGCACCTTATGCTGAACAATTTGTATATAAAATGCTGCAGAAAAGAAGCATATGTTCTTGATCCATAGTAACTGTAAAGTAAAACACATTATATTTAAGAACCAGTAAGGAATGTAAATGCTGAATATTAATATGCCCAAAGTCTTTCTCATTTAAATTAGAAGCTAATACTCAATATGACTTCATTCTTTCCAAAATATCTGATAATAACCTAAATCCAGAGAGGGCCAATTGCAACCCAATGGGGTCTTCCGCTTGTAAAATGAATAATAATTGTCATTAGTTCATTCTCTGATAAAACCCATGTGTAGCAAGGCTGAAAGTAATCACTACAGCAAAGGAATCATGCTTAAAATCATCAGGATGTTGTCTAAAAAGTCTCATTAGATAATACATACCAAAGTAGTTACCTGTGTGTAATCTCCCGCAACTACTACTCACATGTCAGTGTTCCCAAAAACAAAAACTTAAAAAAAAAAACCCACAGCTTGAGGTTGTAGGGTTTTTTTTCTTTTCCTTTTTTTCTCTTTTGCAAGGACAAAGCTGACAGGAATGTAGGACCTGTGTAGATATTTAAACAACACACATGACAGGGAAAGCCTTCAGCATATCCATGAAGAATAGGCCTTACAACAACATTCACTATACAGATGAGCCCTCAAATTAGTACAGGAGACATGAGTACTAGAACCGTTGTGGCTGATGAAGGAACACATCCACATATATACCTCTGCCACCGATCGTGCCGCAAGGGCATTCATCAAATTAAGTACCAAAAGGAACAACACCTCTGATATCTCTTCATTTGGGGCTCCAGTAAATGAGGCACTAGATTAGGCCTGACAGAGGCGTAATGCAGCCTGAGCTTTTCCTGCTGTAATTAATTGGAACTTCGCCAGCTTGACAAATTGGGATGATGAATCTATCTTGTATGAATAGGAAAAAAAATGCATAATCAGTCAAAGATTTAGTTAAGACAGCTTCTCTGTGACTGCCTGCCATAGCTAAATCCATTAAGGCAAGGAAACATCACTTTAAGAAAGGCAATGTCCTTCATATGTTCAATTTATAACTTTTTGTTCTTGAATTTAATGGAACAGTCAACCTAGACATGTTTGACATGGAAGGGAGAAAAAGGTTTCTTCTATGATTTTAAAAAATAACTGAAGTTGTCAATGACTTTTTTTGTACCATAAGAAATAAGTATATTTTGGCAGATTTTATGCTTAATTTTAAGATATTCTAATAGGAATCATACCACAAAAGGTGCTTAAACTATAGAGATGGTTTTATGATCAAGAGAAGTTAAAATTTTCTTTTCAAGTTCTTTCACCCTTCCTTACACTCTGCAGATTGTAATAGATTGACTAGTACATAATTTTTCTCAGCTTTCTCCTGTACTTGATGGAATATATCACACACACACACACACACACACACACACACACACACAACGGAAATGGGTAACAGAATGGATTAAAAACCAGAATCCAACAATATGTTGTTTACAAGAAACACATTTGAAACAGAGACACACACAAAGAAAAATAAGGGACTGGAGCAAAATATTTTATGCTTCAGCTGAAGTTTGAAAAAAAAACACAGGGGGAATGATCATAATCTTAGACAAAGCAAAAGCAAAAATGGACCAAAATAAAAGAGATAGGCAGGGAAATGATATTTTGCTAGAAGGTACCATAGACAATGAAGTTGGTGTTGTTGTTTGTCCTTCATTCTCAAAAAGGACCATGACATCAGGGAGGTGATGTCATGACATACAAGTGAAGTAATATCAATACTAAATATATATGCATCAAGTGGCAGAGCATACAAATTCTTTAAGGAAAGGAATGTGTTATAGGAAGAAATAGACAGTAAAACCATAGTACTAGGGACTTCAAATTTCCCTCTCAGAACTAGATAAAGCTAACCACAAATCAAGAAGAAATAAGGAAATGAATAGAATTTTAGAAAAGTTAGATATGATAAGCCTCCGGAGAGAGCTCAGTGGGAATACTTTCTATTCTTTTTCTCAGATGCAATGGCACCTTCACAAAAATTGACCATCTATAAAGGCATAAAAGCTTCACAACCAGATTCAGAAAAGCAGAAATATTAAATATATCCTTTTCAGACCACAACATAAAAAATATATTCAATAATTGGGTCATGGAAACATAGATTGGAAACCAACCTAATCCTAAAAAATGAGTGGTTAAAGAACGAATTATAGAAAAAAAAACAAATAACTTCATTAAAGGAATGGCAAAAATGAGACAACATACCAAAATTTATGGGATGCAAACAAAGTAGTACTTAAGGGAATTATATTGTTAAATTATTACATTTTAAAAATAGAGTAAAAAGTAGAACAATGAATTGGGCATACAACTGAAAAAAAAAACTAGAAAAAGAAGAAATTTAAAATCCCCAATAAAATACTAAATTGGAAATCCTAAAAATCAAAGGTGAGATTCATTAAATTCAAGGGAAACCATTGAACTAATATATAAAACTAGGAACTGGTTTTATGAAAAATGAAACAGTACAACAGAAAAATCATTTGGTTAATTTGATTTTTAAAAAGAAAGAAGAAAACTAAATTACCAGTATCAAAAATGAAAAGGGTGAATTCACCACCAATGAAGAGGAAATTAAATAATTATTAGGAGTCATTTTTCCCACTTATATGCAATAAATCTGACAATCTAAGTGAAATAGATGCATATTTATAAAAATATAAATTGCCCATATTAACAGAAGAGAAAAGAGAACTCTTAAATAACCCTGTTTTAGAAAAAGAAACTAAACAAGCCAATCAATGAGCTCCCTAAGAATAAGGATCAGATGGATTCACAAGTGAATTCTTCCAAACATTTAAAAAATAACTAATTCAAATACTATATAAACTGTTTGAAAAATAGGCAAAAAGTAGTCCTACCAAATTCCTTTCATGTTACAAATATAATGATGATACCCTCAACCAAAAAGAGCAATAATAGAGAAAGAAAACTATAGATAGACCATTTTCCTAATGAACATGCAAAAAAATTTTTTTAAATCCTAGCAAGGAGATTAAAGTAATATATTACAAAGATCATACACTCTGACCAGGTGGGCTTTATACCAGAAATGCAGGGCTGGTTCAATATTAGGAAAACTATCAGCATAATTGACTGTATCAATAGCAAAACCAACAAAAATATATGATTATCTCAATAGATGCAGAAAAAGCTTTTGACAAAATACAATACTCATTCCAATTTAAAACATAAGAAAGCACAGGAACTAATGGATCTTTCCTTAAAAGGATAAGTAGTACCTATCTAAAACCAAGAGCAAGCATTATCTGTAACATGGATGAGCTAGAAGCCTTTCTAATAAGATCAGACGTGAAGCAAGGGTGCCCATTATCACAACTAGTATTTGGCATTACTCAAGGAATGCCAAATATATCAATAAGACAAGAAAAAGAAATCAAAGGAATTAGAATGGGCAATGAGGAAAGAAAACTACCACTCTTTGCAGATGATATGATGGTATGCTTAGGGAATCCTAGAGAATCAAGTAAAAAACTAGTTGAAATAATTAAAAACTTCAGTTAAGTTTCAGGATCATCAGCATTTCTATATATTACCAACAAAGTCCTGCAGGAAAAGACAGAAAAATTCCACTTAAAATAACTGTAGTCAATATAAAATTCTTGGGAGTTTTATCTGCCAAGTCAAACCTAGGAACTACATGAACACAACTACAAAATACTTTCCTTTTTTTTTTCTTTTTTTTAGCAATCAGGGTTAAGTAACTTGCTCAAGGTTATACAGCCAGTTATTTCTGGGTGTGGTGCTGAGTATCTGAGCCCGGATTTGATCCAGGTCATCCCGACACAAGAGCCGGTGCTCTTACTCGCTGAGCCACCTGGCCGCCCCTTCAAAATACTTTTCAAACAATTTAAGTCAGTTCTAAACAACTTGAAGAAATATTAATGGCACTTGGGTAGGCCAAGACAATATAATAAAAGTGACAATTCTACCTAAATTAATTTACTTATTCAGTACCATAACAATAAAATTACGAAAAAAATTTATAGAGCTAGAAAAATTAATAACAAAATTCATCTGGAAGAACAAAAGGTTAAGATTATCAAGGGAATAGATGAAAACATGGGAATGTGATTTAGCAGTAACACATCGCAAACTATATTGCAAAGTGGCAATCATCAAAACAATCTGGTACTGGCTAAGAAATAGAATGGTGGATCAGTGGAACAGAATAGATACACAATGCACAGCAATAAATAACCATAGTAATCTAGTGTTTGACAAATCCAAAGATATAAGATTTCAGGACAAGAACTCAGTATTTGAGAAAAAAATACTGGAAAGCAGTTTGGCAAAACTAGGTATATAACAATCTCTCACATTCTATACCAAGATAAGGTCAAAATGGGTACATGATTTAAACATAAAGGGTGATATCATAAGCAAACTAAGAGAACATGGAGTAGTTTTAGATTTATGGGAAAGGGAAGAATTTATGATCAAAGAAGAGATAGAGAGCATTACAGAAAGTAAAATGGATAATATTTATTACATCAAATTTTAAAGTTTTTGCAGAAAGAAAACCAATGCAGCCAAGATTAGAAGGAAAGCAGGAAACTTAAGAGGGATAAATTAAAGCAAATTTCTCAGAAAAAAAGCCTGATTTTTCAAATATATAGAAAAGTGGGTCAAATTTATAAGAATATGATTCACTCCTCAATTGATAAATGGTCAAAAGATATGAAAAGGCAGTTTTCAGAGGAGAAATCAAAGCTATCTATAGTCATATGAAAAAATACTCTAAATCGTGATTGATTAGAGAAATGTACATTAAAACAACTCTGAGATACCACCTTTCACATATCAGATTGGCTAATATGAGAGAAGAAAAATGATAAATGCTGAAAGGGAGGTGGAAAAAAATTGGCACACTAATGCACTACTGGTGGAGTTGTGAACTGATTCAACCTTTCTGTAGAGCAATTTGGAACTATGCCTAAAGGCTTATAAAACTGTGCATACCCTTTGACCCAGCAATGTCACATCTTGGTCTATACCCCAAAAAGATCAAAGGAAATAGAAAAGGACCTAAATGTACAAAAATATTTATAGCAGTTCTTTTTGTGGTGGTAAAGAGATGGAAATTGAGTGGATGCCCATCAATTGGGGAATGGCTAAGTAAGTTGTGGTGTACACTTGTGATGGAATGTTTTTGTGCCACAAGAAGTGGCAAAACAGGAGGCTTTCAGAAAAACTTGGAAATATTTAAATGAACTGATGCAAAGTGAAATGAGCAAAACCAGGAGAACATGATACACAATGATAGCAATATTGTAAGATGATCAACTGTGAATGACCTAGCTATTCTCAGCAATACAATGATCCAAGACAATTCCACAGGACTTGTAATGAAAAATGCTAGCCACCTTCAGAGAAAGAACTGATAGAGTCTGAATACAGATTGAAGCATACTTTTTTTAAATGTTCTTTATTATTCTTGATTATTCTTTGAGTTTTGTTGGTCTATGTTTTCTTTTACAACATGGTAATACGGAAATGTTTTTCACGATTGTACACTCTTGCTTTCTCAAATAAGGAGAAGGGGACATAGGGAGGAAGAGAATTTGTAACTAAATTTTTTTTAAAAAACTAATGTTTAAAATTATATTTACATGTAATTGAGAAAAATAAAATTAAATGAGAAAAATATATATGTACAAATATATATATGAATATGTATATTATGTTTGATGCTTCTAACCTATGTCTACATGGAATACATTGAAGTTATCTAGTTAATTTGATAAGTACTAAGAGTCAGACCTGATCATTCAAGCCCTCAAATCCACTTTGGGACCTGATTAATTGACACTGACCAAATTCACTATGTATTTGTGTTCTAACCTATGCATACAAGGGCCCCAAAAAAACAAGGAAAAGAAAATTTCACATAAACATCTGTTTTTACCATGCTATCTGTAGACAATGTTATTTAAATCTTTTTGTATGCCTAACAATTATCCATACGTGTTCTTTTCTACTTAAGTAACTAAGTTAATCTGTTTATGCTTACTCTCGAGAGTGTTTCAAGAATGAAAGCTACCTGCAGTTTTCAAAAGGAAAGTGATTTGGGCCATATTTGGGAAAACAGTTATTTCTCCTACCTCTTAGTTAGAGCAGATGACAAGGGACTCAGTTTCAAACTGTGCATGGCTCTCCTTGGGTTCATGTACATTAAGGCTCTAAGAAATATGGTTAGTTTAAGATGATGCAAATATGAAGACCTTACACCCTATCTCATAGACAATTGGACACAAACCCTACAATTCATACATTGAGTCATTTGCTCTTGGGCCCTAGCCAGTCTGACAGCTCCATTTAAATAAGCCACCTGCTGAGCTGGGAGTTTATAGAGCTAAGTGCTCTGGAGAGCATTAGCCAAAAAGTATATTGAACTTATTCAGTAAGGCGTGAAGTAAAAGAGTTTTGAAGTCCTGGAATAGGGGTGGCCATATTGTGATCTGGACCTTTTGTGCAGGGGCAGTTCCTGGGTGGTTTTAAGGCTGTCACTCTTTTTGCCCCTCTACTTCTACTAGAAATGACTTATTAAAAACAAAACAAAAAAAGTTATCTGTGTGAAACTCTGCTAACTACTACCTTGAAAATGGGCACTGCTGTCCTATAATTTGAATCACACCTTAGCTTCAAATAGTGAAATGCTTTTTCTTGCTGCCCATAAAAACTTTTTATGCTCAGTGAAACTTAAAAAGTAGAAAGGTACCCAATTTTCCTTTTGACAGTCTTTTTATTGCCTTTTTATAAAGATGTACAGCTTGCCACAGGCACCCTTACTGACCAAGCAACACCTCCTTTATACAGGAGGTGGGGCAGGAAAGGAGGAGGCCCTTTTTCACTGTGGAAAGCTATTTAGTTTACTATTAATGAAAGGTAAAACATTTTTTGCTTGAGGGCCTAGAATTTACACTTAGTAACAATATAAACCTAGGATTTTGACTTTTTTATGATACTTTCAAATATCTGTGTGAATGGGAGACAGTCATAGCATGAATGGCTAAAATCCATGGATAGAGAAAATCACTACTAGATCACAAATTCCTTGAGGGCAGGGACTGGCTTTGCATTTCTCAGAGTCCAAAACAGTGTTCCTAATTTAATAGGTGTTTGAGAAATGATTTCTTTTCATTGAGTTGAAGTCTCTATTAGGCCATCCTTCCAAGGAACTCACTTTTAGGTCCCAAGAAAACAAGATTTATCTATATAAAATCTTACCAATATCTCTGAACAGCAGAGCACTAGATTCCTTAGAACACACAGTCTTCTCAATGCATTAGACCTCTTCTATATATTTGCACCAAATACTGTCTTTTCCATAAACAACTATGGAAGGAACTAATATAGTTTGAAAAGTCAATGGACTTTCATTTTCAGTTTTTAGAAACTGAAATTTAGTACAAATCTATCTATGATACAAATATATATGTGTGCACACTTATACATAGATGCAGATATATATATATGCATCATGTGTATATGTATATATGTGTACATGTGTGTAGCAAGCCCCAGACCAACTTATATTTTAGATCCCATCCAGCTACCCAAACAGGGCATCTTGAAATATATCTGCTCCTTTGCCACAACATGCATCCCTCCACCTTTCGCTCAGTGCATAGTAATTGAAACAATACTATCATTGCTTCACCAAAGGACATTTCATGGACTCATGGATCAATTTATCATTCTTGTGACAACCCAAATAAAAAAAACTGTCTCACTCCACACACACACACACACACACACACACACACACACACACAAACATGCACAGTCTCCATACCATAAGGTTCATGACAGGAATCGTCTCACTTTGTATACACATCAACAACACTTAGCATGTTGTCTGGAACATAGGAAATGCTTTTTCCTTCATTCATTTTACTCATTCATTCATTCTTCCCTCAATCTAGCCTAAACTATCCATGTTCTCCTTTTCTTTCTTGTCCCCCCTATCCTCCACATTATTGCTTTATTTTCCATTGTCCTGTCAGAGGCCACTTACAACCAACCATAGCTCTCTTATCCTTTCCCCAGTACTTTACCTCATGCTGCAAGGTGTGTGTTGAGAGGAGGAGATGGTTGGTGAAGGGTGCACATGAAGTAGTCTCCACATATCTGAAGAATTATCATGCATAAAACTTGCTCTGTTTGGCCCAAGAAGATAAACGTAGGAGCACTGGGGAAAGTAGCCAAGAGGCAAATTTAAGCTTGACATAAGGAAATCTTTTAAATTATTAGAGACACCCAGAAGTGGAATGAGCTACTCCAGGAGGTATCAAATTCCCACTCACTGGAAACCTACAAGCAAAGCCTCAATGACCCCTTGTCAGGTAAATTGTAGTGGGGATTCTTTGGGGGTTATAGATTTGAGTGTGGGTATGGATTGGACTATTTCCTGCTTATTGAGATCCCTTCCAAGTGTGGAATTTGAGGATTCAAGAACCTCTCTACATTGTCATTTTGTATCTAAGTTTGAATATAAATTGTATAATGTTGGGCAAGTTATTTAAATAAAATCCCACCTACTCTGGGGAACCTTCTCCATTCCCTTAATTCCAGTGTTTTCCTTCTATAATTTCCTATTTATCCTGTATACAACTGGCTTTGTATATATTTGTTGCATAATATACTCCCACATTAGACTGTAAGTTCCTTGAGGGCAAGGTCTGTCTTTTGCCTTTTTTTTTGCATCCCCAGGGTTCAACATAGTACCTGATACATAGTAGCTGCTTGGTAAATATTTGTTGATTGGTCAAATTTCTTTAAGTAAGTTTACTCATCTGAAAAATGAAGATGATAACCTGAACCATCTTGCTCACAGGGTAGTTCGAAGAAGTGAACGAGATGGTTTTTTCCTACTGTACAAAGTCACACTGTCAGTATGCATCACTGAGATTTTAACCACTGTCATCCTAGCCCCAATGCCAGCTCTCTATCCCCTATGTGAAGCTGCCTCTTAAAATAAAGGAATGGACTCTTAATGGTCATATTTCAGGGGGGGGGATATTTTGAGAAATGAATCTTTCTGATGCCCTCTGTATCATATCCCTTTTTTGCTCTATGTGAGGTTAGCTCTATGCATGATAAAAAAAATTTAAGAATATGCTTCCTATCAAACTTAATGCAATGAGATAAGTGCCTATCTTGTGGAATTTCACCAGTAACTAGTGGTAGGAGTAGAAGGTAAATTTTGATGGCTGGAAGCTACCCGGTTAACTTGGGGTTTACTAGTTATATTCCTTTCTTCCTTCCTTCTTTCCTTCCTCCCTCCCTTCCCTCCTGTCTCTTTCTCTCTTTCTTTCTTCCTTCCTTTCCTTCCTTCCTTCCTCTCTCTTTATCTCTCTTTGTCTCTCTCTGTCTCTCTGTCTGTCTCTCTCTGTCTCTCTGTCTCTCTCTCCCTCTGTCTCTCTTTGTGTGTCTCTCTCTTTCTGTCTCTCTCTCTCTTTCCTTCTTCCCTCAAAGACCAAACCTTACACGCATTTCTCTATGGAGCTCACAAGCTCACAGATAGAACCACAATAGGTCCCTACTGGCTCAGAGTGAATACCAATGGTTACTGTTTCTCTTTGTAACAGCAACCCTGATTGTCTTCTCCTCCCAGTTTGATTTTTTTTTTTTGAGAGGCCATCCCTTGACTCACTTCTTTAAAAAGCCTATTCACTGAGTGGGCGTTACCTCACTCTAAGTGAGTACATAAAAAAGCCTTAGCCTAAAAGGTCCAGGGTCTCCCACTGCATCCTGGGCCAGCTCCAGTTGTCCTGATGAATATCTGATCACTGGACCCAGATGTCTCTGGAGGAGAAAGTGAGGCTGGTGACCTTGCACAGCCCTCCCTCACTCAAATCAAAGTCAACTGCAAGTCATGTCATCATTTCTCTGATGTCATGGCATGGTCCTCTTTGAAAAGAAAGGACAAACACAACAAGTGGTATGAGTAGGGATGGGGGGACATGGCTGGTTCTGCCACTTATTGATTGTTTAATCTTGGGCCAGTCATATACTTGCCTTTTGCCTTATCCCTATGTAGAATATGAATCTATGCAAGAATTTTGCAAGTCTCTAGATCCAATCCTTGGAACCTAAATTATGGAAGGCAAAGTCCATGTCAAGAGTATATTCTAGTGGATTCAGAAACTGTTAAATATCTGTTACAGTTTAAATCTAGCTACCATCATCAGAGTTGCAGAATGAGGCTGAAGAAAGATGTCCCTTCCCCCCAGGGATAACTGGTGGTGAATTAGACTGAGTGCCAGGCCTGGAGTCAGGAAGATCTGAGTTCAAACACTGACCTAGACACTTACTAGTTGTGTGATGCTGGGCAAGCCACATAATCTCTGTTTGTCTCAGTTTCCTCAAATATAAAGTAGGGATAATAACAGCATCTACCTCATAGGGTTGTTTTGAGACTCAAATGAATAAAAGTTCTTAGTATAGTTCCTGGCACATAGTAGGAAATATAATAATGCTTATTCCCCTTTTTCTGCCCAGGACAGTAACTAATCTTTCTATGAGTTAATAATATGGGGACACCCCATCTCCCAAAGTTATTGTGAAGGATAACTAAAATGTTCAACTGGTGAGTTTTGAATTCTTAAAGAAGTCAGAGAGCTGAAGTTGTCTTTGCAGCTGAGTGCTGGGTGGAGTTTAGAAAAAGGCAGTTATTAGAAACCAACATCCTGACATATATCTTAGAATTTAAGAGCTAGAAATCCCTTTAAATCTCACTGCCTTCATTTTGCAGATGAAGGAACTGAGAATCCCAAGAAAGCTACGTGGTGCATTGGATACAGCATTGGACTTGGAGTCTGGAAATCTTGAGTTCAAATCCAGACTCAGACATTTACTATCTGCGTGACCTTGGGCAAGTCATTTAATCTCTCTGTGTAAACTACAAAATGGAGGCAATAAAAACACCTGCCTTTCAGTGTTTTGTGAGGATAAAAGAGACAATATTTGTAGTTATTTACAAATCTTAAAGCATCATGTACATGTCATATTTAAGACAGATGCAGAAAAATAAAACTGATTTTCTCATGGCACAGCCGGCTCTTGACTCCCAGTCTAGGATATTTTTCCCTGCCTATGGTCCTTTCAGGAGCAACTTCTACCAAGGTTTTAGAGTTGTTTTCTGGTTTTTAGTGGATTTCAAGATTCAAGAAAACAATGATAATCTATCACATGGATAGTAAAAAGCTTCATAGCTTTGAACTGCCTTAAGAAGCTACAGAGAAGTAGGGAAAATAAACCTTTCATTCCAGTCACTGTATGGGGGTACTGAATTGCAGACCTGTGGTTATGCCCAGTCCTGACCTAGCACTTTTAATATGGTGATTATGCTTTCCCACCAATATCTTCAAAAACCACTGACTTTTAACTTCCCAGAGCTCTATCAAGTACATTGCCAAATTAAAAGAAAAAATAAAATTCTCAGGGTCTGATTAGTTTATGAGATTTTCCTCAAAGTTGAGCCACAAAGTTTTCTCACACTTAGAAAGCAGTCTCATGATCTCACAAGCTGATTTATCTCTCTCCAGTGTATCTGCAAGCCAGAGGTACAATCAAATTGTATGGATTTGCCACTAACAGACCAACTTTGGATACTTCTTACTTAACTAGCCAAATAGTCATCCAAGTTGCAAATTTAAATCAGAGTTCTACATACAAACAGCTGAGTTCCAATGCCAAAGTATTGCTCGTATAAATAACATTAATGTAAATTTGATATTCTCTCCAGAAAAAAAGAATTACAATCTGACATCACAAATGCTGAGCATTTATGACTATGTACACCATACTCCATAATATTCAGAGATGAGAGCTGTGGAAATGCAAATCTAAAGTCATAATTCATGCTCACATAGCACCTCTTAAGCCAAGGAGCTCAACATACTCCACAAACAAACAGCATTGCCCAATTTTATTGAAGAGAAAACCAAAGCAGAGAGTGGTTGAAGGTTCCCAAGCTCCCAGAGCTGATGACTAACTAGTAATAGCCCTAACATTCCTGATCCATGAGCCATGTCTACAGGAAGGAATCTGAAGTATCATTGCCCAAACTTTCTTTTCACAGCTTTCAATTCCTTCTCAAACCAGAGAAAAGAAACGAGAGGCAAAAAGCCAAAATGGGAAGAAGTTGAGGTCAGTGTCTTAAAAACAAAACTGAAATCTGACCCGGTCCATTAGCAAAAATATTTCCATCAGCAACCACATTAGCTCTACAACTTCAATATGCATATTGTTAAACTGTAGAAAAGATTTTCTGGGCTGGGAGTGGAGAAAGAAAGGAGGCAGTAGTGGAGAACTTCTGGTTGGATTTAACAGATATTTATTAAATTCCTACAATGTACCAGGCACTGTGCCAGGTCCTAGGGAGACAAACATGAAAATGAAACAGTCCCTGTCTTCAAGGGGCTTATATTCTCTTTAGGAAGAAGGGGGAGAAAAGGGAGAAATACAATGTACACAGCACAGAGAGTAAGGCTAAAAATAACTAGGAGCCTGAGCAAAGTCAGGGTTAGTGGATTTGTCTCTGAAAAGAACTTGAGTTAGAAGGCACCCCAGAAGCCATCTACTCCAAATGTTATATTTTACAGATGACAAAACTGAGAGCTAGGAAGTGAAGTGAATTGCAAAAGTGCCATGAATCAATAAGCATTTTAAATTACCTACTATGTACTACATGCTGGACAAAGATTAATAAAGTGAAAAAATCCCTACTCTCAAGTTTATATTCTGTTGGAGGAGACAACATGTACCTATATAGATAGCCATAATAAATATAAGGTAATTTGAATACAAGGCAGTGAGTGAGGGAGAGTATTAGCAGTCATAGTCAGTCAGGAAAGGCAATCAGGTACTTATGATGAGTCTTCAATATATTTAGGTATTCAATGAAGGCATGGGGCATGGCCAGTATAAACGCATGGAGATGGGAGATGTAAACTCTTGCATGAAAAATAGAGCCAAGAATAGTTCGGCTTGCCCATAGAGGGTGGGAAAGGGAGTAATGTATAATGATGTTAGGTTAGAGTCAAGTTTTTCAGGATTTTAAAAGCGAAACAGAGGAGTTTCTATTTTATCCTAGAGGCAACCACCAGAGTTTATTAAATAAATGAGTGGCATGTACCTAAGAAGATTGCTTTGCTAGCTGTGAGCAGAGCGAACTGAAATGTGGAGAGACTTGAGTCAAGGAGGGAATTTTAAAAAGCCATTGCAGTGGTATAGGTGAGAGGTATCACATGCTTAAAGTAGTGGTTTACACAAGTAGGTGTTGGACATGATAGGTGTGAGGGAAGTGCTATTACTGTTGAGGAAACTGAGGCAGATAAAGATTAGGTGACTTGCCCAGGTTCAAACATCTAGTAGGTGTCTGAGGCTAAATTTAAACTCAAGTCTTCCTGACTCTAAGACCTAATTTGGTGAGGATGATCCTCAGATAATAGATATACACCATTGGGTGGCAGACCTTGAAATACTTCCAGCCTGCCAGAAACTGCCAGAACCTGCTCCTTCTCTCTCATAATCTTTGAGAATCCAGGATCGCCTCCAC
Source organism: Petaurus breviceps papuanus (assembly GCF_028583685.1). Classification (NCBI taxonomy): domain Eukaryota; kingdom Metazoa; phylum Chordata; class Mammalia; order Diprotodontia; family Petauridae; genus Petaurus; species Petaurus breviceps. The sequence continues at coordinate 53,045,070 of NW_027186296.1, read as the reverse complement.
ACCACAATGCAACATCAGTGTAGTATTTTAAGTGATGGAGACCAACACAAAAACTCATTTCCCCAGCCCTATTCCATTTCTTACATTCTTTCTTATTCCTTATACCTGGAATGGCCTCTACTTCCTCTACCTCTACCATCTGCAATCCTACCCATTCATTAAAGCCAAGTCTCTTCCTGGAAGCTGTCTCTGATCTCCTCATAAATTAACAAGATATCCTCCCTTAGATTTCACACATTTTTTGCTTTTTTTATTTCCTTTATTTTATAAACTTATCATATTATTATTTTGCATGCTCATGTCATATCCCTTTACCAGATGGTGAACACAATGAAAATAGTGGAACTTGTATTGTTCAATCTGTCTCCCCCACCAGTCATATCCCAAACTACACTAGCAAGGGGACTAACCCCAATGAGGTCAAATCCAATTGTACTTTTTCCCATCCGGTCCATATGGATTTGTTGTTTTTAATGCATCGCTTTGTACAGTGTCTGCTTAATAACTTTGTTGGAACTAAAGTTCTAGAAGCTTCTCCCCAAGCTCCTACATAGGATTGCTACTCATTCAGGACCTGGCAATCAGAGATAGGTACACCCATTAGTCCAGGTAGTCTTTCACTGGAAGAAGCAGCTGGGGCAAATCATCAGTTATATGTTACAGATCTCCCATTACTGAACACTCCCACAGGACTTTCCTGTGCTGACAAGCTTTTCGGCTAAAACTGAACACCTAATTTTTCATGGCAACCTACACATACACGTTCCTACTAGATTCACTTTATAGACAAGACCTACTACTCACCGCCATCTAGAGGCTGTGTGGTATAGAGGAAAGGGGACTAGATTTGGAACATGAGGTGGGGAATATAGATTACATAATTTCTTAGGTCCCTTCCAACTCTCAGTCTTGAGATCCTACTTCCCCAGAATCCAAGTTGAAAAGGGTCATTTGGTCTAACGAATACCTGAACAAGGCTCCTCGCTATAATATATGTGACAAGTGGTTATCCAGATTTTGGTGCATATTATGCAAGGGAACCCCCTACCTCTCAAAGCACCCCATTCCATTTTTGTCAACTCTAATTGTCTACACTTTCACATTTGTTCAATAATCCTTTGTGTGAACTTACATATTAAAGATGCTGAAAAAGTCACTCAACCACTTTGAGTCTCATTGTCGTCATCTGTAACATGGGGGACTTGCACTCAATGATCTCATTTCTGATACTATCCTTCTTGCCATGGGTAATTCACTTAGCATCGGTAATCTTTGGGCCTCAGTTTCCCTCATCTGTAAGGGGTTGTACTGGACTACAAAAAGTTTAAGAATCTGAACAGAGGAATGTCAGCTAAAGTGAGTAACTACAGTTTCTTGAGTAAAGGAGTTACATGCTCATTCCAAGTCAACTCTGTAAGGCCATACTGCATACTGGTGCAGCATGTTTGAAAGATAAATTATTGACTATGAATGCTCAGTTTTGTTCAAATAAGCTTAGTAGGGAACAGAAATGTCACTTTTGTCTGAAATCGTCTGAAATGTATTTTGTTTCATATTAACAGAGGCATGACTTCCCTCTCTCATCTCTTGCTATTTCTTTTCAAAATAGAGTTTCACACTTATGGGAACTTCCATCTTTGAAAACTCTTGCCTCCTCCAAGAATGTGCAGATAAAGCCCAGTTATGTGAGAAACCCCATCCTTTCCCTCCAATATGACTCAACTGCTCTATGACCTGAGGAAAATTCATCCACCTCTTCACTGTGAACTTTTCTGAATTTTCCATCTGTGGTGTTGGTTTAATCATGTGCTCACTCTTCCACTAGGAATGGAATTGAGACCATATATTTGTTTCACAGGCTGCCAGATAGCAGATGGTAATGTTAAGTCACAAGTGGGTCAGTCTTGCCTTGAACTAGACACCAAAAAAAGTAAAAGCATCTGGGTTTAATAACCAATTCCCCCAAAGTGTCTTCTTTAGCGCCTAATCCCCATGCCACCCTTAGATTTTTCTTCCCTCCCTTGCTATTTGATTAACATGTCTGTCAAACATACTTTTAAAAACAAGTCATTGTAATTTTGTATACTCTTGGCTATTCTTAAAAAGATTAAGCCATCCAAATAAGACAATGCAATTTTTCTTCCAATTTCCAATGACTTTTCAGTTTTTCTTTCATCCCCAAATAATCTTCCAGTGAGAACCAAAAGCTCTAAAAATTGAAACTTTTCAAACTTTCTGCACATAAGATTTAGAGAATAATAGAACTTAAAACAATGGATGCAACACATGGTTCTTTTCTAATGAAAATCATAAACAAAGATGTAGAGAGGAATTCTTTATCATTAAGCACAGGAACTATTCTTTTTTTTAATGAACGTTTTTCAGTTAAATAATTTGCTGTGCACTGAACATTAAATAACAAAGCCAATTCAATATACTTTACAACTATTTACATTTGAAAAATGAATTTCTACATACAAAATGCCCTTAACAGTTTATTTGTTCCTTCCTCTGCATACCCATCCCTTTCTTTTTAGTGAGTTGTACGCTATGTGTATACTCTCCTGGTTTTGCCTGACATTATTTCATTTGGTTCCCAAATTTCTTTATAGTCCTCATATTTATCATTTTTAAATTGCATTATGGTATTCTATTACACAATATACCATGGTTTATTCAGCCATTCTACAACTGCTACACTTTTAAGCTGTTTCCAATTCTTTTCATCATTAAAAATTACAAATAATGAGCAAGAATTTTTGAGACAGAGGTAATGAAATATATAACCGAATGGCAAAAGCAGTTACTGACTCCAAGGTCATTTTTTGTTCATTTACTCTTTTTTTATCTTAAACCTAATAACCCAGGTTAAAAACTCAATGACCTTATATATAGCTATAAACCCTTCTAAAAATCTTATCTGAAAAATATAAGACTGAATTACTCTTAAAATCCAAGATATAACTGAAAGTCAGGAAGTAATGGAGCCTAATACGCTAAGCAACAATGTCAGAAAAAGAAGCAAAAGTTTCTCATCAGATGTATAGGCTGTCAAAGTGTGCAGGAAAGAAGATGAGGAGTCCAGAGTTTTAGAAGCCCGAGTGCCAGCTTCATTACTTACCATTTTGTCCAAGTTAATCATATGCCCTGGTCTTCAATTTCAGAATCTACTTGTGATGCTTAACACATGGGATTGTTTTGAAGACCAAGCAAACTAACAGATACAGAGTGCTTTGTAAACACAGAATATTTATAAAGGTCAGGTGTCATACAAGATTTAAAGCTCTGGGTTTGGAGTCGAAGGACCTATGTTTACATATGGGCTCTGCTACTTATTTTCAGTGACCTTAGACAAGTCATTGGGGAATAGTGTGATTCAGTGGATACAGAATTGGCTCTAAATTCAGAAAACCTAGATTCTAATCCCACCTCTAACTCTTGCTACCTGTGTGACTTTGGACAAATGACTTAATCTCTCTGGTCTTCAGTTTCTTCATAAGTAACATAGGGGGGATAAATGAAGTGATCTATGATGTCTCTTCCACTTCTAAATTCCATAATGCTTTGCCAGCCCCCAACATTGACCCAAGAGTCCTTCTTTACAAACTGCACTAACCAAATACAGCTTTGTATTTTCCCATTCAACTTATATACCTTCAGACACTTCACAGGAATAAGGAGAAAGAGAGGCAATTCTTTGTGCTGAGAATGTACCCATATATACCCTTCCCTGTTCATCTTGTGCAGAGACAAGATTTCTTCCTTCTCTGCTTAAATCATCCATTTTATGCAAGGATGATCAATGGTGTGCATCTCACCACAGTCATGTTCCTATTAGAGGAGACCCTGCTCCAATAAATTATTAGTATGTGCAGAATACATTAAAATGAATTATAGTAGCAATCAGATTCCCAGTGGCTTGGCAAGCCCCTTCTATCTTGGGTGACAGACTAGTTCCCTTAGCTTGGCAGAAGGTAGTACCAAAAACTTAGCCCACTAACTTTGTAGGAACTGAAGCAACAACTTTGCCATTACCCCAAGAATAAGACACCAAACTACTCAAGGAAACTTCCTTAAGTTCTCGCTACAACAGTTTAACATCCAAAGCATCAGAGATCATTATGCCTTAGATAACACAGTTGTAGTGTCTATCCACCCATGGTACAGTGTTTTATTACAGGCCATTGAAAATAATTAGTTGGTGACCCAGAAAACTGATATATAAAATCATTTTAATCACCAATATGGCTTTCAATTATACAGTGTAAACTTATTAACCTTTTTACTGCTGAGATTTGATTTATGGAATTTAGCTACATTAACATTATGGGAGAAGATAAAAAGTGTATTATATTATGTGTTGGGATTAACAACAGATAGCCATTTTTCTGCCCATTGCGAAGACTTAGAAGGCAGTGACAGACTTCTAGCAATTCCCTAAGGATACATTTGTTTCTTGCATTCATTCAGAAAAGATTCAGTGAGCACTTCCATTGAGTATAGCACTTCCCAAAAATACCTTGACGGAGTCCATTAACTGGAAAGGAACATGGCATCATAGAAAGAATTTTCTGCAGTCAGACACTGAGCTCTGACACCTACATAGGACCTTAACCAAGTCATTTAATTTCTGTGAAGTTTCTTCCTCTGCAAAATGAAAAGGTTGAACTAGATGAACCCTATGTTTTCTTATAACTGTAAATCAAAAACCCTCTGAAAACATGACATTTGATGAAATGCTATTAAAGTCATAGAATTCCAGAGGAGTGGCATAATATGTCAATGGCATAATGCTTCTTATGGAATTAGCCAATGTACTGCTTCACAGGGTAGCTGTGAGGATCCCATGAGATCCTGTGTGTAAAGTGTGCTTTGTAAATGCTTGGGTACTGTATAAATGTGAATGGTTCCATGGATCTGTGATCTCATTGGTATGGATATGTGGTACAAATCACAGCCCATCCATGCCTTGACCTCCTGGGTATCTTTTATCAATGTTAACAATGTTTAACAATGGGGCACACTGAGCATGATGGGTTCTAAATCTCTTTACTTTACATGTACAGAGGAGTTGCACATAGACTGGCTGCCCATTAAATTTTCCTTTGCTCTTACTCCCTGAGCAGTCTGAATCCTTTTCTAATCATGTTTCTCTGATTATATCCTTTTTTGTGCTTCTCCTGCATAATTCCTCATTTATAATGCGTTATAAACTATCTATTCCCACCATACACTTCTCCATTGACCATTAATTGACCCACAACTTTAATTTTCTAAAGACAGTGGTTTTCTATGATTAAAACTATACTGTATCACCCTTAGAATATTAATTTTTAGAAGATGGGCCTTCATTTCAGGAAGAAACTTGGGGTCATTAAAAGGACTAAGCAATTTCCCAAATAGCATCCAACCTACTATTGCCCTCCAATTCAACTCTAGTCCCAACTCATTTTCTGTCCTTAATGCCAAATCTATGTGCTGATAAGCAAACTCTATGGAGTGTTCATCCAATTGCTTTTCAGAGTTGGGACATTAGGCATTCTTTATCCACTTGGTTTTTGTTGTGTGGCTGGTTAGTCCCATCTCTTTTGAGTCTGCAATATTCTAGGGCTTGATGCTAACTTCACAATTTCACCTAGAAGGAATCTTTCCTTCTTTTGAATGCTGCAATAGATCTCCTCCACCACAGTGACAAATAACTTTGTTGATCATTTATCTCCTTGGTTCATGCCTCCCTTGATATGAATAACCATTGAATTAAGTTATCTCTCATGGTTTTCAAGGAATCTTCTAAGATTTTGATAGATGCTTAGGAGATACCTTGTTGTGAAAAAAAGTCTTTAAAATAGTCTTGCTCCATCACATCAAATGTTTTTTTAAAAAATCACTAACAGTCAACAAACCCAGTGGGATCTTATATTGTCTACATCCTTCTGTCAAATAATGACTATAAAGATAAGTCTGCTAGAGAGTTGTTTTTGAGTCATTTCAGTCACATCTGGCTCTTTGTGACCCCATTTGTGGTTTTCTTGGCAAAGATACTGGAGTGGTTTGCCATTTCCTTCTCTAGCTCATTTTACAGATGAAGAAACTGAGGCAAAAGGGTAAGTGTCTTACCCAGGGTCACACAGCTAGTAAGTGTCTGAGGTCAAATTTGAACTCAGGTCTTCCTGACTTCAAGTCCAGCACTCTATCCACTTTGCCACCTAGTTGCCCTCTGCTGGAGATTGTATTTGTAAAGAGCTGCCTCTTCCTTTAGCAACATCAAAGATACCCTATGTAAGTAGAATGTTCACAACATACAAATATGGATAGGAAAATAAGTACATGGACTATTCATTATTTCATTTGGCTTTTTTCCATGAGAAAAATAATGTCTGTGAATTTTCCCAATGTTTTGTCTTTCATCTTTTTTAAATATATTATTAGACTCTATCCCTCAACACATGCTTTCTTCCTTGTCTGTTCTACTTTCTCTCTCTCTCTCTCTCTCTCTCTCTCTCTCTCTCT
>NW_027186296.1:53005242-53038460 GCF_028583685.1 Petaurus breviceps papuanus | reverse complement strand
TCTCTCTCTCTCTCTCTCTCTCTCTCTCTCTCTCTCTCTCTCTCCTCTCTCTCTCTCTCTCTCTGTGTCTGTGTCTGTGTGTGTTTGTATCAAAGAGTATAGTAGCAGGGCAGATAGTAAGACCAAGTGATCTTCCATCTTCCTTGATAAATTTTAATAGGTCACTTCCTGTTTGTCCAAGTGCTGTGAGTGGTCCTATTCCTCTGACAAAGGTTGGGGAGGGAGAAGTAGAAGAGCCCAACCCTTCACAACTGGGAAGGGGGCAGTGGCCAGGAGGACTGAAGTGAAACAATGATTCTGTGTTACCTCCAGAGGAAAGGGTATGGGAATGTCAGGGGGTAGGGATGGGGGGAGGTGAGGAAGTGGGATATCAGTGTCCATCCTGGGGAGAGAGGAGAGGGAAAGAGGTCATTGGTAGGATCTGGATCCAGTAGGTAAGTTGGGATACTCAAGTCAACTGCTGTCTACTGTGCCAAGATGTGAGATATATAAAAAGACAGATGTATATATGTATGTATATGTTGGCTATTATTATTATTAATTATAATATTCATAATAATGTTAATTTTATTTCAAAAGGTATAATACTATTTTTAACAGAATTAAGTACCGCCTTAAAGTTATTTATAACATCAAAACAGTGTGACAAGTGGATAATTAACTAAAGGGATTTCCAGACTTTAGAGGGAGATTTGGTTATACCCCATAATAAAACATATTGTAAAACTATTTTAACCAGAGTCACCTTACTTACCTAAGACTACAAAGATGCAAAAAAGATGGTGCTTGCCTTCAAGGAGCTTACTAATTATTTGTGGGGACAAAATATGCACAATTAAAAGAACTACGGAAAAATACAAAGCATAGTATGATTAAAAGCAAGATAAATCATAAACAAAATTTTAGAGAGTATATAGTATAAAGTGGAGTATGGTATAGTACAAGTGTAGTATAAGGTATAAAGCAGAGTTTAGTTAAGGATTTTTGGAGGACAGGGTTTGTAAGGATAAATGAGATAATATTTGTTAAGAGTTTAGCAGAGTGCCTGGGACATAATAGTCACTATATTAAGTGTTTATTCTCCCTTCCTCTTTTAAAGTAAGAAGAAAGTCCTCCACTAAAGTCCTGAACAGATGCTTCATGGTATGGAGGTAACTTTAAGGTTCTCAAAGGTTTTTCCAGTGGGGTGCAAGCTCTAGCAGGTCTTACCAATCAGGGAAAGTGTGAGTCTAGATCCAGCATCAGACTATATGTCTGCAAACTAAGGACCAACCCAGGGGAGACCTCAAAGCTCACCATAGGAAGTCTGGCCAACAGGTGAAGTTTAGGGACTCATATTTTGTGAAGGTTATCACTTGAGTAAGAGCAACAATAAATAAAACAATAAATGGCATTTATGTTAGAGCTTGAAAATTTTACAAGGCACTTCACGTGATTTTATCTGAACCTCATAACAACCCTTTATGCTAGGTAATTTTTCTCATTTACCAATGCAATAACTAAGGCTTAGAATGGTTGTGGCCTGCCCATGATGGTAAGTATTGGAGGTAAAACCCAAACAAATCTTTCATTACCCCAAGATTTGTCTTTTTCTACAAGAACTATGTTGCCATTCTAAGGGTAATAGATGACATTTATGTAGTACTTTAAAATTTTCAAAGTGTTTTACACATCTATCTTACTTTTTCCTCATAACAACCCTGTGAAGTAGGTGATGACTTTCATTATGATGACATTTTACAAATGAAAAAAACTCAGATAGTTAAAAATGTTCAGAGAGGTTAGGTTACTTACCCAGGTGGACAGTACTAGTTTTGGAGGCAGGAATCTTTCTGACAACAAATCAGTGCTGTACACCTACAGAACACTTTGCGTACATGATGGGGTTACAATCTCCATCAACAGAAAGGGTGGAAACACCAATGCAATCATGATTGCTTGAACTATTGGAGTAAAAAAAATAAACTAAAAGTTACAGATAGTTACAAAAAAAAATGGGAAGGAGCACATCAATCCAAGGCATGACAATCCTACATATAAGTGGAAAAGGTGTTTGGGGGTAAGGGAAGCCAACTTAAAGGTCCTGTCTAACCAAAGTCATCACATTCGGCCTTCATAAATACACTTAACAATCACAAATAATGCAAAACACTTTTCTACAAGGAATGAGATGGTCACCAAGGTTGAGTTTGGGTAAAGAAGGAAGTAAAAGTTGAGCAAAATTTTGAACAAAGGCTAGACTTAGATGATTTGAGTCAAGGTAGAATATTCCAGAGAGAGAAATAGTGCACTAAACTCCAAGTCAACAAGACCTGGATTCAAGTCCTGCCTCAGATATTTGCTTGCTATGACCCTGGGCAAATTATTTAATTTCTCTGGGCCCTAGCATCCTACCTATAAAATGAGGATAGTGGACTCAGTGACATCCAAGGTTATTTCCAGATCTATGATCTTAATTTAAAGAACTAGATAAGCTTTTCCTTGGAGTCAGATGGAGAGTTTTGGTTGGGGTGGAGGAGGAGCATGGGGAAAAAACCCATCTTTTCTACGTAACACTATTACAAAATGGGTGAGCAGCTAGGTGGTGCAGTGGATAGAGTTCTGGGACTAGAATCAGGAGGACTCATCTTCCTATGATCAAATCTGACCCCAGACATTTACTAGCTGTGTGGCCCTGGCAAGTCACTTGACCTTCTTTGCCTCAGTTTCCTCATCTCTAAAATGAGCTAGAGAAGAAAACGGCAAACCATTCCAGTATCTTTACCCAGAAAACCCAAAATGAGGTCACAAAGAGTCAGACATGACTGAACAATAACAACATTACCAAATGGGAGGTCTCAGCACACAGTGCTCTCCCTTGCAATAGATGAAAGTTTCCCAAAATGATCTTCAGAATGGACTTTACACATAAGTGCAGCTGCTTTAAAAGACCCTGAACTTAAAATATGAACATCTCAAGAATGGCATAGCACCAGGGTAACAGGATCATACATTCAGAGCTAGAAGAAACAACAAAGGCCCCTGAGTTAAGCTTTCTCATCTTACAGATGAGGAAACTGAAGCCAAGAAAGGCTAAATGATTTGCCCAAGGTCATACAGGTAATAAGTAAGGATTTGAACCAAAGTTCTCTGATTTCAAATCCAGTGTCTCTTCCACAACCCTGCCATTTATTTCTGGTGCTTGATAAATAATAGGTCAACCAACTTAAATACACTCATCAAGTGATACTGAGGATGAATATCCCTATTTACTTTATTGTATGACTATTCCTGTGAATGGTTGAGATAGACTAGAGACAGATCATGATATTCAAGGAGACTGAGGAATACAGAGGAAAGGATGTTCAGAAACAGCAGAGATTAGGTTAGACTAGAGAAGATAGCAAGCCAGGTACTAAATTTATTGGGAAAGATAGCGAATGAACTGAAGGTCCACAGAAGACATCAACAGGACTCCAGAAAGGATAGAATGAATTTGATTATCATCCAGTAACCTTCTCTAAAATTTATCCTTCTTTTATTCCCCAACTTCGGCTCTGACTTTATTCCCTAAATTCAATACTTCCCATCATTAATGTAAGCACAGAATCAACTCCCTCTCTGCCATTTTTATTGATTTTAAATACTGCTTTGAATTGCAGTTAATTGGATAGCAACAAGAATTAATGAATGGCTAAGCAATACTCTTTTCCTGGAGACCATTACAGCCATGAAGGAGACTTTTTTGAACTGGTCAGTTTATGTTGAGGTCTGCTTTGAGAGAAGAAAATAAGCTTAGTAAATTCTATAGAGCTTATTCTCCCCAGAGGTTCTAGAATTCTTAATCAGACATTGCTTTTATCCATCACTGGGCTCATTCATGGAGCGTTTTTAGGTTCATAGAACTGCCACAGAGTTCCCATTCTCCTGGAAAAGTCTCTAAGAGCCCATTTATAGTGCATTGAGAAATTAGAGTAGGATATTCACAGTAGCATCCCAGTGATGGACCATATAGCTTGCCTAGGGACCAATCCAGCTAAATTCAGAGACTCATCACCAGGTCGATTATAGGGTGATTAACTTTTTTTTGGCAACAAGAAGCAAAGTCACAGTAATTGTCACAGAGAGTGTGATCACAGTCAGTGGAAGGAATACCCTCATTAACAAAATCAGAGATCCATGGAGTATTGAAGCAAATATTCTTTCTAATAAGCCCATCATAGTTCCTCATTATTAATTGACTTAGATATAATTTTCTGTTCCTATGTCTCAGTGCTTTAATGATGAGCACAATTTCAAACATAAAAATAATGAAAAAGAAAAAACAGAGTAAGATCAAAGAATACTCTGATCAACTTTAAACTACAAGGAGAAGGGATGGACTCTTAAAGAACCTGTTTTAACAAAATGTGTAAGAGAAGGCTGTAAAGAGTTACCAGTTACATTCTATGCTTTATCACAGTGGACAATAGTCACTTCTCTGTCGATTTCAATTCTTCTTCTGGTCACAATATGCTATAATAAATAGCGATCTGCCTGCATAATATTGAATCATTTATCTATCTTAATGCATTGAAACCTGTTCATGCTTACAATTCATGTTTACAGTTTTACGGCTTATAGATAGCCATAAAACCACACAAAAAATAACAGGCAAATATATGATAGGTGTTTAACAAGGACATTAGTTAGAGGACAGAAATTATTAAAAATGGCAGAGCTAGGTCTAGAATCCAGGTACTCTGAGTCTAAGCCCAATGTCCTAACTGGCTGTGCAATATTGAACAAATCAAGTCCTCTGGTCCTTGGTGTCTTCATCTCTCAAACAAATGGGTGAGACTAGAAGATCATGGGATCACAGATAAAGAACTAGAAAGAAATTCGGAAGTCATCTAATCTATCCCTCCCTTTATACAGTTGAGGAAATTGAAGCCCAGGAAAGCTAAGTGATTTATTCCAAATCACCCAGGGGCATCAAATCCAGAAGTACCCAGATCTTCTGACTAAAGAGCCAGAATCAATGATCTTTCCCACTATACCACACTTTAAAGTCCATCTATAAATTAAAAGGACATTAAATGCCACTTATGAAGCTGGAAAGTCCCTTTACAGCAACTCATATATTGTATATACTTTCCACCTGTTCTGTTCCCTGGAACTATAGTGAGATTTTAGGGAGCCCTTGAGGAATTGAAATTAGGTTCATATTTTTTTAGTGCTTTACAAAATATTTTACAAAAACTTTTACATGTTTCAAAATACTTTACTTTCTCTTAGGGAGATAGTATAAGAATTATATGCTTCATTTTACAAATAATTAAGAATTTACTATGTGAAAAAAAAATTTTATTTAAAAAAAAGAATTTACTATGTGGAGAAGGGGGTACAAACCAATGCAAAATGTCTTTATCTGGTGATCCTCCCAACTCATCTCCCTTCTCAGCACACACCCCTGATTCTAAGATGATTCCAGGTACCCCACAGAGACTCTAGGTCAGGCACACAATAAAGCATCTACAGGTAGCACAAGAGGCCCAAAATCATAAGAACTCGAGAATAGGAGCCCAAGGTCAAGCAAAAGCAGGAGCCCTAAGTGAGGGATAGAAAGTGCCTTCACCCATGTTATCTATTTTCCCCATGGTGTTTCCAACTCTCTCCCCAAGAAGTATTTACATTTCTTGCCTCTAACTTCTTCACCACCCTCTCTAAAGTTAACTTCCTGATATCACGATACTGATCCTTTTCTCCTCTCTCTTCCTCCTTCTACTTAGTCCAATGTTACTTTTTTCCCAATGTTACCAAATCATGACATTATAGAACTTTACCAGTCATCTGGTCTGCCCCCTACCTGAATTCAAAAGCTCAGTCCTTATTTCTTCAATATGGAATCTGAACTGTTGACTACATATGCTTTCAAATTTTCTCTAGGGCTTATCTTCCTCTTTCCATTCCCCAAATGAGAACATTTCTCACAGCTCCATGTTTGACCTCTTTTCTCTTCTCTTTCTGCATTCTTTCCCTTGGACACTACAGCTACTCCCATGGCTTCAATTATCATCTTGATGCAGTTGACTTTTAAATCTATATATTTAGCCTGAATCTCTCTCCAAAACTCCAGTGGGAAATTTTCAACTGCCTACTAAACAATTTTCGTATGTCCTATGGGGATCTCAAATTTAACATATCTAAAACCAAACTAGCCAAGCCCTCCTCTGACCTTCATTATTTCTAGGAATGGCAATATGACTTTCCCAGTCTCATAAGTTTTAAGCCTCAAATCCATCTTTTTTTAATATATAATTTTATTTTTTTGATGAACAGAAATTAATTTTCTTTCCCTTCAATCTACCCCACTGGAAAAAGAAAAGCAAAACCCTTATAACAAGGGGTGACTCGGTGGTGCAGTGAATAGAGAGCACCAGCCCTGGAGTCAGGAGGACCTGAGTTCAAATCCAACCTCAGACACTTAATACAAAAAAATTAGCCATGTGACCTTGGGCAAGTCACTTAACCCCAATTGCCCTACCTTCCCCCCTCCAAAGAAATTTTTTTAAAAACCCTTATAGCAAACATTCAGAGTTTCTCCTATAAGTTGTCAATTCTCATCAATTGTTCCATACTAGTTTTTCTGAGACTCATTCATCCTTTTCCATTCCTATTGCCTCCACCTTGTTCAAGACCTTATTATATCATATCTAAATAATTACAAAACTATCAGCTTCCAATCACCTCTATTCCAAACCATCCTACATATAATATGTATATGTATATATATATATATATATGTATCTATAAGATTAATGTTTCTTTTTTTAAAAAATATCTCATTTATACATATGTACAGCCACTTGAAAAACTTACCATGGTTCCCTCTTGCCTATAAGATAAAGACCAAATGTTTAATCCTGGCATTCATGATCCCTCAAAGTATGACAAGACCATCATAGTTCTACAATTTTATTTCTAAACTTGGTGTAAGGAAAAGGCAAGAGTTTGAATCTTCTTCCAAGACATATTAGCTGTGTGATCTTGGGCAAGTTATTTAATCTCTTCTCCTCACCTGAAAAATAAGGCTAATAAGACATACACTACCTATCTCAGTGGGTTACAGTTATGATCAAATGAGATAGCGAATAAAAAGTGCTTTGTAGTCTCCAAGCTCTATATAAGGTATAAGCTATTATTTTTTAGACATGGTATTTCCTTAAAAGTAAACAAAATGGGTCTCAGGGATTTCTATTTTTTTTCTCTAGTCAAGCAAGGTTCATTCAGTTAACACCTTTTTATTAAGTACCTACTTTGTGCAATGTAGTGTTAGGTGATACTGAAATAAGGAAACAGGTTACAGAATTACAGAATGCTAGAGTTCAAAGCAATGGTAGATATCTAGTTTGTTTTCATTTAACAGATGAGGAAACTGAGACCCAGAGACATTAAGGGACTTGTCTTAAATCACATAACCTAGGTCCTCTGATTTCAAATCCACTGCTCCTTCCACTCTACCTCATTTTCTGCACATTTGATTCCCAATTTAATATTCTCACCTCACCTGCTCAGAAATTAACTTGGCCTATTTAAGGATCAAACTGGAAACCTTGGTATTATTAACATATTCTCTTATTCACTGAGCTGAAGGTGCTAAGCAAGGGCTGGGGACCCCACAGCCTAGAGGCCACATATGGCCCTCTAGGTCCTCAAGTGCAGTCCTTTGACTGAGTCCAAACTTCACAGAACAAATCCCCCTTAATAAAAGGATTTGTTCTGTAAAACTTGGATTCATTCAAAAGGCTGCACACAAGGACCTAGAAGGCCACATGTAAGCCACAGGTTCCCCACCCCAGTGCTAAGCCATGACAATAGAAACGCTAAGAATAAAAGCCAGTACAGTACTTGAGATTTGTCTGACTTTTTATTTCATACATACTTTCTACCTCCCATTTTTAGGTAAAACTTTTCCTCTGACATCCATTTGCCACCATCCACAGGCTGAAGAACAGATAACCTTTGCTTTACTAGTCACCTCAAGTAGCCTTTCCTGCCTTAAAGAAGGGATAAGGAAGCCCTGAGACTCTCTAGGCCAAAAATGCCAAGTGCCCCCCTTTCCATTCACCCAGCTGTCTTCCTCCATAAAGTGACATACATGCAGCCCCTTTACTTATTCTCTAGCTATTAATAACAGCACTAACATGGATGACTCATATAACTTCAAAGTGTATTCTATGAAACAAGAGGAATAAAAATCAATGACACCACATAATCCAGTCAGTATCTTACTCTACTCACAAATCTTCATTTGTTCAGCTGGGAAAATTATGAACTGTCTAGAAATAATACAGTAAAGACGGTCAATGACAATTACAACATAAAGACTCTAATATAGACTGTGATATGAATCTGGAATGTTCTATTCTACCAAAGCCCATTTATTAAAAATTCTGGTAACACTTTGCAATAAGTGGACATCATTTAGGGCTCAATTACAATGAAATTCCTCTGGAAATATATATTAAATACAGAACTTCTGCATTAATACCAGGAGAATTTCTTGAGATTGATGTTATTGCAATGAATACCATATGAATACCAAGTATCTAACTGATGTCTTCAGTGTTCTTGGACCGGGCTAGTTTTTGCCTCCCCCTTTCCCATCATCTCTATTTCAGAAGAGCTTTTATGAAGATATGAATTATACACACAGTGTTGATTTAGTTATTTGTAGTCTAGGTTAGAGAAGGCTCTTCTATTGGTAAATTAATTGAGACACATTATATAACAATATTAAAATCACAGACCCCCAAAAGGCAATTCATTTTCAAAGAGCAATACATCTATGTTAAAGGGGAAATCTGCAAAAAAAAAAAGGGGGGGGGATGATTTTCAAGAGAAGCACTAAAAAGCATTTTTAACAGTACTAACTTTTGATGGACTTATTGGAGCAAGGAGGTTTCGGTGCCTCAGCTAAAGAATTAGGACCTGCCTAGTCCAAGTCTGTTACTTGTCTTACATGAGATAAAGACAGGTTCCTATTAATCTGTCACTGCACAAATCACCAGATCTTGAAATGAGTGACTCACTGGGTCATTTTTTAAGGTAACCAAGAAAAGAAAACTTTGCTATGTCAAGAAATGGAAAACAGAGGGTAATATTTCAAATTCAAACTTCATAGGCATTCCAAAAAAAATCAAAATGATGAGCCTTCCCTAGGACAGACTTTTCAGTCCTTGAGTAAAGAAAAAAAAGTCAGATATGAGATTCACTATAGGGGTGGCTTCACAAAAGATATAAAATGAATGGAGCCCCAAAGGATCTCTTCTAACAAAGCTCACCCCAAAGCATCATAAGGCTCAATGAAACATCATTCTGCAATTTACCTTGTAACCAGAGTATTTAATAACATAAGAACATTACAGTTTCATGAAATGAAATAATTCAAAAAATCAAATGAGAGAAGGAAAGGGAAAAGGAGAAGATTACTTGATAGACTCTCAGAAAGAAACATCATTAAAGCAAAGTCACATTGAATTAATCAACATCAGATGCAGAAATCCCTTTTTTTAAAGAAATTTATTATTTCATCATTACCAGGAATTTACAGAGTATTCTTGAAGAGGATAAACACAGTAGGAATTATTGTGGATAGATTAGGACCAGCCCCTTCCCTTATAGAACCTACAATAAAATAGAGAAGACAGGATAAGGAAATCTGTAATCATTTTAAATATGTAGAGATATAAGGAATGAATGAGTATCCTTTTGGAAGAAGAAGTGGACTGGATGAATCAGTTTTATGAACTTTTTTAATATAAATTGGGGAAAAGTTTTTGGAAGAAACCATATGTATGTTGTGATAAAATAGTAAATCCCAAATGTGTTCATCCTTTGCAAAAATGTTTGATGGATTCATTTGGTCCCACAAGAGATGACTTAAGCCAAGACAATGCGTTTCAAACAAAAAAAATATAGCACACCCACTGAAATTGTAAGATCACATATCCTAAAGCAATGCTAGGCCTGGGATCTTTTTGATGAAATGTGAGGAAAACAAGATTTTATTTCTAAGGCTTTCTTCTCCTTGAACTACTAATGCCTGGAATCCCACAAGCCTACCCCAGATGATTAAAGAAGGCACCCAAATTTTTGTGTTCTAAATATACAGACAGGACCAATATCTGTAGTTAGTGTGATAGAGCCGACTGGTCCACAAACATTAATTCACACATAATTCTCAGAGCTAAACAAAGCAAAAATAAAGTTGTATCCCAGTAGGATGAATGGAAACCAACAGTGTTAAAGAATGAAATATGTGTTGAGTTCCAAAAGAAGTTCATTACATGAAGGACACATTATCCCCTTCTCTTCCCATGATTCAGCACAGCCAGTAGTCATTCCTAATTGGTTTAAAGCTTAGAATGAAATATTGGGGTACCAGAGCATGTGATGACACAGCTGTATTCCTCTGGGAGGCCTGAGACTAATCTGAGTAGGAAAGAGACAGGTGGAGACAGAGGAAGCAGGTGGAAATGGGTTGCAAATATACTATAACTTTAAAAATAATGGGATATTTTCCCCTACAGGTTTGCTGTACTTCATCACTTATTTAATATGGAAACTGCAAAAGGAGAAATAAAGTTTTGTGCCTCTTCAGATTTCATACATAAATGTAAATATTTTGTCCCATAACTGCAATCATTCCCAATGAAAAAACAAAATTTGGACTTAAAGGATTATGCTGTGGCATAGGAACTGAAAGGCAGTAGATTTAAAGAAAATATTAACATTTAGTCTCTGGAGAATATCCATTTTCTCTCAAGCTTTATAATAAATATGAAAGGACATATGACTTTCTTTTTACTCAGTTCATATATAACTGAGTCAGAAAACAGGTTCCCCTTAGGAAAATGAAAATGAAACATGCCCAATGTATAGCTCTTCTTTTATTTTACAGAATTGATCACCAATGATGAGCAGTGCAGCCAAAAGCAACAACAACAAAACTCAACACAAGTCATGTTTTAGCATTCATTGAAGCAATAATAATAATAATGCTTAGGTAGCACTTTAATGTTTGCAAAAAGCTTTAAATGTCCAGTAATTGGGGGGCTGTTTGGAGTGCTCAAGGAGGATTAGTACCTCTGGTATGAGGGCTTGCAGAGCCCTTTTCAGGGCATCTCACCCACCTTGGGTGTCCACTTCTCATCAACTTTCACCTGTGGTTCCAAGAAGCTATAGCATGCACAATGGTTTCACTCTGGTAAAATCATCTTGGCAGATGGACTAAACCAGGTTGAGGGTAATGATAGGCTTCAAATCCATTGGTGAGTTAGGAGCATGTCTACCCCAAGCACGTAAAGACTTTTCCCAGCAGAATGGGTGAATGAGAACAATTTGTTCCAAAGGCCATAAAGGCAACTTAATCAGGTACTATGGAGTGCTTAGAGCTGGACCAGATAGCAAAGATGCCTAGATCATCCACTGCAACCTGGGACATTACCAGGCATCCTGACTTTTGTCTTACCACTGGACTTTGATGATTCTGGAAGAGATATGAGGCTGAAGACTTTGTGTAACTCATTCATGGGCAAGTCAAGATATCGCCCCATGATGTCAATGGTCCTCTTCTAAATGAAGAATAAATAACAAATTGAGGGCCTTAGAATATAATTTTTTGTTTCACTGAGAGTGTTAGTTGAATCATTTATAATATTAATAGCTAGCAATTACATAGTGCCCAATTTTTACAAGGTGTCTTCCAAATATCTCATTTTATCACTATGACAATCCTGGGAGGCAAGTGTTATTATTTTTCCCACTTTACTGATGGCACACAGACATTCGTTGACTTTGTCAAGGCCACATGTTGCATTTTAGGTGTGTGAGGCCCAATTTGAACTCATGTTTTCCTGACTCCATGCCCCCAGTTCTATCCATTGCACCACTTAGATGCCTACATATGGAATTCTCTTGGTTCTCCATTGAAAGGCATTCTAGAGACACATACATATGTATCTGTATATTGCCTTAAATACTAGCAAAGTCATTATTCTGAGAAGAAGATAAGAGACTCCCAGAATCATTGAAATCACCAAGTTGGAAAGGATCTTAGAGATTATCTAATCTATTTTACAATCAGGGTGGTGCTGGAATCAGCTCCAAAAGTCAATTGTTAAATGTTCAGTGTGAGCTTTTCAGAGTGGTTACTGTGGAAATGGAAAATTCTACAAATTACTGCTTGACTTATTTTATTGATTGTCTAAGAGTAGAGGTATCAAACGTGGTGAGAAGGCTGCAAGCTGCTGTAAAACTCCTAACCAAACCAGATTAAAATGTAGGAAATGTTTACCAAGATAAATAAAAATACAATACAACATAAATAATGCTAATTTGTGGGTTTTAAGTCCCTATGGAGCTTTGACCTTACCATTCTAGAGTCTCTAGACAATGCAGAGTAAATTTAAAAGTATATCCTGCATAATATTTTCCAGACAGTCTGTTGTTAAATATATACCAGAACACACCTGCCTACAACCTAATGCAAAATAATTTTCTTGAAAAATTACCTATCCCCTAAATGAACAAGTGATGGGAAGGCAGCTTGTTTTATTGTGTGACTGATCTAAATTATTAGAGCCAAAATTGGCCAGCCTCATCTCAACTTACTGGTTCTTTTTTTTTTGGGGGGGGGGGGGACTAACAGCACTGGGATTTTTCTAATTCCTTGCTAGGAGAAATCAAGGTATACTGGGAAAATTCCCATTGGGATTGCAAGTGTAAGTACCACCCAATTAAGGGAGAATCTGGAATGTGCTTGTGATTGAAGAGGTAAATGCCATACAATTTGTGGTATACCTAGGAAAGTGATAAGGCACACCCTTTAGGACTACTACTCTAATTTCTGCCCACTGCTGTTAGTTCTGGAAAGACATTTAAAGGGTCTGCTCTCTCTCCTATGTGACAACCTTACACGTTTTTTAAACAATATTTGTCATCCACCCACCATCCTCAAGTCTTCTCTTCTACAGGTTTCAAAGCAATTGAGTAAGTTGATCCTACATAGAAGGGGAAGGAAATTGGATGGCAAAAGAAACTGATTTCTGTGGCAGTTTCTGATTCCCTGTATTACCATATAGGTTGCATTATGCAGAAGTTGGTGGTGTTAAAACCTATTAAGGTTTTAGTACTGAATAAATAGTTTAGTAGATATGGCACTGGACTTGGAGTCAGGAGGACCTGGGTTCAAATTCCATCTTAAATACTAGCTCTATGACTCTGAACAGATCACTTAGAACCTCTCTCTGCTTCAGTTTCTTTATCTAAAAATTAGGGGATTATGCTGTATGACCTCTAAAATACCTTCTAACTCTAAATCTAGCATCCTGTGAATATAGTGCATGAACCATACTTACAGTAATTCAATTCAATTAGCATTTGTCAAGTATATGCATGTAACATAATATATAACGTAATATAATGAATAATGTAATAATGTGCTGCAAGAAATGGTGAATATTATAAATACAGAAAAATATGGAAAAACTTATGTGAACTATACAGAATGAAGTAAGCAGAGCCAAGAAAATAATATGCATAATAACCACAAAAATGAAAATAGAAAGAACCACAAAACAATGGAAACTGAATGTTGCAGTATTAATAAAAATAAGCATAGATCTAAAGAAGAGACATGAGCATACACCTCTTCTTCCCTTCTTCCTAACCTCTTGGCTAAGGAGTGAAGTTCATGGGAGCATGACACTGCACACATTTTTAAATTTTTTTCTTATGATAGGTTCTGCTGATTTTCCTTTTTTTTTTTAAACATAATAAAATGTTAGGACAACACTCGGGAGGGGGGATCAGGGTGAATACGGGGAGAAATTCAGATGATATAAAAATAAAACACATGAATAAAAATTTATTTTGAGAGAAAAAAAAACACCTAAATTTTTGTTAAGCAACTACTATATGCAGGTATACCTGTGTTATCCACTATAGCAGATACAAAAATGATATAAGATACAGGAACTGTGTTCTAGAGAATTTAACAATTATCAGAGAAAGACACTCAGTGGTGATGGAAGACTTCAGCTATCTGGGTGTCTATCTCCAGTGTCCTTCCATTAAAAGCCTAGCATCTGAAAAATTCTTCACTTGCCTTAATTGTGACAATTTCATGTCTTAGAAGGTAGAGGATGTAATGAGGGAAGCTGCTACTTCAGACATAATTCTGACTGAGAAGAAAGACCTCACTGGTGAAATGGAAGCAATGGGAAAGTGAGAGAAAGTAGTCATATCATTTTAGAGTTTGTAATAATCCAGGAATGTAGGTGTAGTCAGACACAACCTATATTTCATAAAAGCAGATCTCAAAAAGTTTTTTTAAGATAAGTACGATCCTGTGACCAAAGATTCAAAAAGGAAAAGTATTTTGCAGAAAGAGATAGGAGATTCTTTAAAAATTAAAAAAAAGTCTCTAACATTCTGAAGATTTTAAATGAGTGGAATAAACTCTTTTTAATGGGAATTTGACCTAAAGTTAAGTGAAAAGGTAGGCCCTTGTTGCTTTGATGACACTCACATCTACATACCCAGATGGTCTTGGAGTTGGAAGACCTGGTCTTGAGCTCTTGCTTGAAGAATAATGGAAAAGTAAATAGGAGCTAAATTGTGGAGCACTTTGAATTCCAGCCTAAGAAAATTCATGTTTTATGTAGCAGAAATATGAATGTTTCTGAAGATGAATAAATATTTAAGTTTCTGAGTTGAAAAGTGATGTTATCAAAATCTAGGCAGTAGGAAGATTGTTTTATCAACTATATAAAGAGTGACCTGAAGAAGAAAGAGAGTAGAAGTGGAGGGACCAGTAAGTTGTTCTAATAGTCCAGACAAACATTAATGAGAGTTTGAGTTAGTATAGTGGCATTAAGGGTGAAACAGATGGGAGAAATTATAACACAGGCAGAATCAACAGGATTTGGCAACTAATTAGATATATGTTAGGGAGGGAGAAGAGTCAAAGAGGACCCAGAGGTTCTGAGTCTTTGTGTCTTATAAAAATTGTGTATGATTTTATAACTTTGCAGTTTAATTCTTTTTTTTTTTAATTTTTGCTTTTTGGAGGGCAATTGGGGTTAAGTGACTCACCCAAAGTCACACAGTTAGTGTGTGTGTGTGTATCAAGTTTCTGGGGCTGAATTTGAACTCAGATCCTCCTGACTCTAGGGCCGGTGCTCTATTCACTGTGCCCCCTAGCCACCTCTGTGCCAGTTTAATTCTAATCTGAAATTGATTCATATCTTCATGCTTAAACCTTTGATCTAGTCCAGTGTGTCATTTTTCAGAATGAAACATACGATTTTGTTAGAAAATTCTAAAAGTTTACCTAGGCATTTGGAATACCATTATCATGAATGTAAAGGAAAGAAAAAGTATCAAAAAGGAGAGGTACAGTCACCAGTCTCAAAAACTGCAGAGAACAAAGGAGTACTGAAAAGAAACCACAGGGCCAATGGACTTGGTATTTGGGAAGTATCTGATGCCCTAGGCTTTAAATCAGTGGTGGGGAAGGGATGGAATCCCTTCGATTCTTTCAATTCCTACTTGCTGTACCCCAATTAATTTTCATTTTGTGCTCCACCTGTGGTAGAGACTTCCAAGCTTGTATTGGTCTGATCAGCCACAGTCAGACACACTGTACCTTGATCCCAACATGGTGAGGTTATTTTGTTTCTCTTTGAGAATGAAAGAAAATAACCAACCAACCAATCTCAAGTCATATGATAGCACTACACATCAGGACTATCTTATCCAAGGGTCTTAAGCCATCTAAATTTAAATGACGAGATAAATGAACTTTTAGTCAATCCCAGTAGGGAAATTTCTATAGTACAATATTTCCAACCTTCAAAAGAATTCCTTCATGCCACCATCAACACCACTTACTCCAAATTTTCTTTTAATCAGACTCAAATAAATTATTTTCTTTCTCTATGAAGTTCTTTTGATATTTAATGGTATATTCTCATTTAGTTGTTGGGTCAGAAGAAGTATATTGTTTTTCTCTAGCTTTTTCCAATACAGCATGCCCATTATTCCCCAAACACTTTCTAATTATCCTCCTAGTGCATGGACCAAGTATTACTGAAATGAATATCTCTAGGAATTTTGAAATTGCTCAAAAATGGAATGCAGGAACATAAGAAAAACAAAGATTTTTTTCCTGGCCTCAAAATTCTAATTGACTTAGGACAAAAAAAAAAAACCTCTTCATATTAGTGCTTCAAATATCTGATTTTTCAGTGTGTGTATTCCTTCCACAAATGCAAATTGCAACCCATCCATCATTTAGTACATGGTCTTTAAGATCACCAAAAAATTCTTCACCCTATAAGCAATCTCCTAATGAGTCTTTCCAAAGTGAGTGAATATGGTCATCCGGAAACCAATACATATTTTACCTCTGATTCTATACTCATAGCCTTTTCTACTTGGTAGGACTTGGGGGAGTTGGAATTCTACTGGCAGGGGGAAAGTCTTCAGATCAAGGAAACGGAATAGGATCTGAACCCGTGATTTCTTTCATATCCAAGATGGATAAATGTGGTGAAAGAACATCAAAGTCAATGGTTTTAAACACCTAGACTGGAAGGGAGCTCTTAACCTTTTCTGTGTCATGGGCTCCTTTGACAGTCTGGTGAAGCCTATGGTTTCCTTCTCAGAATAATGCTTCTGAGTACACAAAATAATATACATGGATTGCAGATAAAAATCAACCAAATTAAAAAGTGTTTCTCTATTGGTCTATATATGTATATATACATATATTATAGATAATCAACACATATATACACCCCAAATTCATGGATTCCAGGTTAAGAACCCCTGATTCTAGATTGTAGCTTAACAGCTGCCAATCTTGTCCTCTATTAGAGACAATTTAAATCTTTGAAAAACTGTATGTTTTGCTTTGAATTCTCAGTGTACTATGTCATTCAGTCTACATCTATTGAGTTCTTACACTGTCAACACTGTACCAGGAACTGTAAGACCTAGCTGTAATTATCCCACTCAGGCTATGTTTACATGAGCTGACTGTTCTAACCATATTTGGCTTTAAGTGTTTTTTTCCCCTTTCCATCCTTCCATATTGCTTGTTTACCCGATAAGCAGGAAACAAATCAGAATCACTTGGAACCAAATAATACAGCATTCCAGTGTCAAGGGAACTAATTTGAAAAATTCTTTTGGCCAAACCAACATAATAAAAATGACAATACTACCTAAATTAATTTACTTATTCAGTGCCATACCAATCAAATTACCAAAGGATTACTTTAATAAAGCTAGGAAAACAATAACACAATTTATCTGAAGGAACAAAAGGTTAAGAATTTTAAGGGAACTAATGGAAAACAGTGGGAAGGAAAGGAGCCTAAAGTACCATTTCTCAAACTATACTGCAAAGCAGTAATCATCAAAACAATTTGGTACCAATTAAAAAATATAGAGGTTGATCAGTGGAACAGATTAGGTATGTGCTATAAAAAGGCAAATGAATACTAGTGTTTGATAAACCAAAAGTTCTCCTTATTAGGATAAGAATTCACTCTCTGACAAAAAAAAAACTTTTGGCAGAACTGGAAAGTAATCTGGTAGAAATTAGGTCTAGACTAGCATTTCAAACTGTATATCAAGATAGGGATAGGACTGAGACATAAAGGGTGGTTTGCTAAACCAAGGATCAAGGAAGAAATTACCTATCTGTTACCTCTATGGATAGAGGAAGAGCTTTTGATCAAATAAAAAAATGCAGAAGATCACAGAAAATAAAGTAGTAACTTTAATAATATAAAATTTAAAAGCTTTCACACAAAATCAATTCAGTAATTTATAGAAGGGGAGTAGTCATGTGGGAAAAAATCTTTGCAGCAAATTTCTCTGATAAAGTTCTCATTTCTTAGATATATAGGCAACTGAGTCAAATTTATAAGAATAAGCCCTTACCCAACTGATAAATAGTTTGAGGATATAAATAAGCAGTTTGCAGAGGAAGAAATCCAAACTATCAATAGCCATATGAAAAAATACTCCAAATCACTAATAATTAGAAAAATACAAATTAAAACAACAGTGAGATTCTGCTTCACCTACCATATTAGCAACACTGATTTTAAAAATTACAAATATTGAAGAAGCTGTGGGAAAGCAGTTATTTTAATGCACTGTTGCTGGAACTGTGAACTATTCTTGACATTCTGGAAAACAATTTGGAAATATGTCCAAAAAGCTATTAAACAGTGCATACTCTTTGACCCTTAGTAGGGATGACTCTGTGACCTTAGTAGGGATATCACTACTCGGTCCCATTACTAGGTCAATACCCCCAAGACAGCTCTTTTTGTGGTGGCAGATAATTGGAAACTGGATGTGTGAAGGGGTGCCCATCAAATGGGGAGTAAGTGATGGCATATGAATGTGCTTTATCAAGGGAGTCAGGGAGGCAGGCGAGACAGAGGCAGATAATCATAAAAATAAAATTTAATGTTAAAAAAGAGAAAAAATTTAAAAATTCCTTTGTAGGAATTTTCTAGGATTTCTAGTATTATTAACTATACATGAATTTCTCAATTATGTTCTTTGTACCCTCCTACGTGGCTAGCATAGTACTAGACACATCATAAATTTAGGTTCAGATTCCACCTCTGATGCCTCCTATCTGTTTCATCTTGGGCAAATCACTTAGGCTCCCTGGTCTTCACTTTCCTCACGTATAAAATGAAGGGGTTACAGAAAATGGCCTCTGAAATCTCTTTCACCTGTACCTCTATCATACTATAACTGATCCAGTCTTCATTTTCTATAGTGGATGAGGAAAATGAGGCTTAGACACAGTAATTGATTCATCCATAGCCATACTAATAAGTAGCAGTGTGCTTTATGGTTTGTAAAGTATACCATATACATCATTTGATCCTCGATATTCCTGTGAGGTAGGTACTATTTTTATTCCTATTTTATAGATGAAAATAAAAATGGAGCTCAGAGAAGTTGTGACTTACCTAGGGATCATATAGCTATTAAGAGTCAGAAGAAAGATTTGAAACTTTTTCTTGCTGTCTCTGTGCAGTGCTCTATCCTCCATTCCATGCTGGTCCTCTAAGATCCTTTTGCAGCTCTAAATCTCATGATCCGGTGGTCTTGTTTTACTCCATCCTATGTTCATAAAGTTCTGCAATCTATATTAAATTTCTGGAATGGAGTCTCCTTATATCTATACCTGTTGAAATCCTTCTCCATAGTAGTTTACTCAGTCAATAGTCCCCTTCTCCAGGAGCCCTTCCTCAATTACCCCTATAAAGGAATGGAATCCTCTGTGGGGATAGTAAAGGAACATCCAAAATGCTTTTTGACATGTTGGAGTGCTTTTCCACAAAGTCTGACTCTGGTGTGGAATCATGGAAGTGGCCTTGGGTTCTCAAAGGATAACAGAACAGAGTGGAATCTCTGGCTGGTTCTACCATGCTGGAAACTATAGACTATGTCTCTTTTTCTAGGGACAAACCAATCTAAGTATAGAGAGATTCATTACCTGTAGGCTAATCAAATGGTAACAAATTTTTTTTAACTATGCAAACCATGAAACAAGGAAAAATTCAAAATTTCCTTTAACTCTATTCATTTCTCTTCTGCTTATGCATTGATGGCAACAGAATGGTAGAAAAGGGTGCAAAAATTGCACAGTTTTTAGATTGCCTGTAAAAACTAAGTTATTTGCCAGTAGTCTAAATATGAGATTCTTTCATGGTGAACAGAAAAACTACTAAAAGAATTAAATCATATCAACCTTGACATTTTTACTATAAATGAAATAAAAAATCAAAAGAAAGTTATAGCTAAAAAGGATAGCTTGGAAATTCTCTTCAGATCAGTATAGGCCATATAAGCCTGAGAAATATTCATTCTAGTTCAGTCCTAGAGTAAGTCTACATTGCTTCTGGGAGTTCTAAGGGTTCTCCTAAGGAGTTAGGGGGTAATTTCTTTAATGCCATTGCATTAAGCCATCAATGGTGTTCTTCCCAACAAGATTACCAATTGAAAATCAGTATAGTTGGGGTGGCCAGGTAGCACAGTGAGTAAGATCACCAGCCCCAGAGTCGCGATGACCTGGGATCGAGTCCAGGCTCAGACAGTTAGCACCCACCCAGAAACACTTGGCCATGTAACCTTGAGCAAGTTACTTAACCCCAATTGCTTAGGGGCAGCCAGGTGGTGCAGTGAGTAAGAGCACTGGCCCTAGAGTCAGGATGACCTGGGATCAAATCTGGGCTCAGATACTTACTACCACACCCAGAAATAACTGGCCGTGTAACCTTGAGCAAGTTACTTAAGCTCAATTGCTTAACAAAAAAAAAAACAGTATAGTTGGTTTTAGGTTTCTTTTTTTAAGATTGCTCTTAGGGGCAGCCAGGTGGCTCAGCAAATAAGAGCACTGGCTCCAGTGCCGGGATGATCTGGGGATCAAATCCATACTCAGACACTTAGCACCCACCCAGAAACACCTGGCCATGTAACCTTGAGCAAGTTACTTAACCCCAATTGCTTGGGGGTAGCCAGGTGGCTCAGCGAGTAAGAGCACCAGCTCCAGTGTCGGGATGACCTGGGGATCAAATCTGGGCTCAGATACTTAGCACCACACCCAGAAATAGCTGGCCGTGTAACCTTGAGCAAGTTACTTAACCCCAATTGCTTAAAAAAAAAGATTGCTCTTAGAAAGTAATATTTTCTAAGAGCAGTTATTACTAAATATCCCATCAAAAGTCTGTGACATACTTCTCCACCTAAACAGAGTCCAGAAGAGAAAGCTCTTAATCTTAGAGAACACATGTATCAAAAATATAACTCAGAGCATCCGGTTGTTGAAAGTTCTTTTCTCTCATTTGAGGGCTATTTAAGTAGTTCCCTTCAGGTCTGGAAGAGTTTCTCTGTTAGGCTTCTTGGAACTGTGAATTTATGCCCAGAATGTCCTTGGGTCCCAAAGCAGACACTGCCATCAGCTATCAAGGGATACTGCTAGTTCACTGATGGGTAGATAGGAAATCCAACATGCTTTGGACTTTTTCAAACTTGAAAGTTCCTCTTCCAACCAAAGATGGTAGGTCAGGGTGGAACTTGGACAAGTGCTTTTCCTCCCTTCTCCAAAAGGGTGACTCTTCATCAGGGGGTTTTATTGAAAAGTCACACTTGCTCCAACCTCTCAAATGACTTCGCTTCGAAAGTAGGTTGATTATTTATATATAAACCCTAGAGCATGACCAAGTTCCTCTGAACTTTATCTGAACAGGATTCCTATGCAATGTCACTTGTCTTCAAAGAACATGTCACACTGACTCTAAAGTCTATGACTGAGATTAATTGGGCATCATATCACATACTTTAAGTAGGGAAGAGGGACTTGATTGAATAAATCAACCCTACTCTTAAACTGACAAATAAAGAAGTTTAATGGAGTTGGTTTTATAATGTATGCAAAAGCCATGGGATACCATTTCTAGGGCCATTTAGTCATCTTCAAATGCTCATTACAAGGTTCTGAAAAAAGACTACAGTTAAATTGATTTTAGCTTATATGCCAACATCTTTCTGTTCCAGAAGACGAAGTAGTAGCAAAATGCTACAGAGAACCTGATGGGACCTTCCCAACTAAATGAACATATGTAGTGGAGGTCATTAGAGGTATCCCCTGATTTGCTGCACTAAGGCACCTCTGATAGAGTTGAGAATGCTCTAATCCCACTGTGGGATGTGTATGCTAGTTCCTTGGGGAAGAGCATCTGTTTTGCTAAAATGACACAACTCTTTAATACATTCCTATGACTGGGGGAAGGAGGGAACAGGGGAGTGTGTTGTAGAAGATAAGCTTCTGAACTAGGAAGAGTCAGCCACTCTGGAAATTCTAAAAAGAAGTGAGGAGAAATAATCCTGCTTCTTTTGGGGACACTCCCAGTGTTTTCTCTCCCTTATATTTCCAAGGATTAAAGGATTTCATTTTCCTCCCTCCTCCCAAGGCAATGGCAGCTCCAAGAAACGTGGCCATGGGAACATATGCCTGTCTGGGTGACCATGAGCCCCTGGACACTTTCTTCTACTTTTGTGTTTTCTTCTCTGAGCACAGGTCAGCAACCAGCAATTATGAGAAATGAACTTTTCATTTTCTTGCCAATAATCTCATGGGTCAAGAGTTTCAAAGTTCCAGAAGTGAGCATCAGTTAACCAGAGGAAGTTGCTAGGAAAAGATAACTCTACAGTCCCTCTCCTGAATTCCAGTGCCATATCACCAACTGCCTATTAGACATTATGAACTGAATGTTCTGTAGGGATCTCAAAATCAATATGTCTAAAACAGAAACTATTATAGCTCTTCCAACCTATCCGACTTTTAAACTCCCCTAATTCTGTCAAAGACACAACAGTTCTTCTAGTCATACAGGTTCACAGTGATGTGGTAGTAATCCTCTACTCCAGTGGTCTCCAAACTTTCTTGGCTGAAAAAAAATTTATCAGAAAAAAAAATTTTGCATATGAACCCCCACATTTTTTTATTTTTAAACATAAAGATATATACTAACATTATTAGAAAACTGACAAAATAGATTTTTTAAGAATATAAACATGAATATTTTAAAATGTTACTTTAACATTATCAAACCCTTTTGCTATCATTAAGATATAATATTTTAAATGAGCAATATGATTTGATAAACTTTTTATTTTTATAAATATCAGCTTATCATTTTTATGCAATGACTGAATCTGGTTCTAAGTTCAATTTATTTTGATGCTTAATAACTACCATAGCTAGGGGGAAAAAACCCTCACAAAGATACCTAAAAACAAATGGAAAAAAATGAGCTGTACTTACTAAGGCATGACACCAATTTTTCAATTCAATTAACCAATTATGCAAAAGATTTTGCTGCTATTTGAATAGTAAACCTACATCTCAAGATGGGGGAAAGGGAGAGAAGACAGGTTGGTATCTGGAAGTCAGGTCCCAGAGCTGGAAGGTGGCTATCTTAGGGGAAGGGGGCAGCAATAGTGTATATGTCAAGATGTCAGGGTAGAATCTGGTTTCCTTTATATAGATGGCCTTCTCCATTTGCTTGTAAATTGTCAGGTGGGTTTATGGGGATATTGGGAACAGGGTTGAATGCCTGAGAGACCTCTGGGCTTGTCTGTTTAAACCCAAATGCTACTGATGACAGCAGCCTTACACCTCTCATCTCTCTCTAATTGCTGCTGCTTCTCCCTCTCCTGATCCTGCTGTGCTTGCACTTCTCAGGCTTTCCTTGCTGCAGTTACTCCCAGGCCCCAGTTCAACTCCCCTGTTCCCATGGGGGAGGAAGAAGTGGCAAAAGACCCCAGGAGACAACAAACAACTCTGCTGTTTCCATGTGGAACAGAGGCACAGGATGTAGGAGGTGCTGCATCACTGGGGTTAGGGGAAGGCAAGGCACTGAATGAATGCCTCCCTGGGGAGAATGATGGGTGGTTATCTAGCACAGTCCATTCTGAGCTCAGTCAGGAGGAAGCAGAACAGCAGAGGCAGTCCAGGGCTTTATGCATTCCAAACAGCTGTGCTTCTCTCATTTCTAATATCTCTTTTGAGAGCACCCTTTTTGGAGACCTCCTTCTCCCCCCATATACCATGACTTGCTAAGACTTGTCAATTTTTCCATCATAGTATCTCTTACGGTAATTTCTTCCTCTCCACACACATGGTTACTATGCTAACTTAGGCCCTCATAACCTCTTGTCTTAATTCTATGCCTTGAATCTCTTCCCACTCTAATCCAATCTGAACACATCCCAAAGTGACAAAATATTTCCAAAACATAGGCCTAATAATGTCGCTTTCTTACTCAATAAATTCCAATAACTCCCTATTGCCTCTAGGATCAAACACACACTCACCTGTTTGGCATTTAAAAGCTTTCACAACTAAGTTCCAACATGCCCTTCCATGCCTATCTATTACTCTCCTTTACACACTTTTCAATCTAGTCCAAACTGGCCTTCTTGTTATTCCTCACATATGGCATTCCATCACCTATCTCTATACCTGTGGATATGAGGTCCTCCATGTCTGGAATTCTCTCCCTGCACACCTCCAACTCTTAAAAACCTTGCTGTTGTTGTTCAGTTATTCCACACATGTCTGACTCTTTGTAACCCCACTTGGGGTTTTCTTGGCAAAGAACTGGAGAGTTCCTTCTCTAGATCATTTTACAGATGAGAAACTGAGACAAACAGGGTTAAGTGATTTGCCCAGGGTCACACAGCTAAGTGTCTGAGGACAGATTTGAAGTTGTGTCTTCCTGACTCCAGGTTCAGCACCCTAGTTTCCCTTAAAAACCCTAGTTTCTTTAAAACTCTCAATATGAGAGTTTCTCAAGCATCTTAATATGAGTCACCCCACAAAACAGTCTTAATTTATCTCATTTATATTTTGTGTATACTTAAATGTGCAGCTGTTGTCATCTTGGATGGAATGTAAGCTCCACAAGAGTAAGGATCTTCTTTCTTTGTTTCTCTATATCTCTATTGCCTAGAACAGTACCTAGCCTATGCATTTATGAAATACTGGTTGACTGTCTAATTGAAGTTTTTAAGAGGCAATTTCAGGTTTGAATATCAGAGGAAAAATTCCTAACAATTAGAGATATCAAAAAATTTGAATGACCTCTCTCGAGAAGTAATGGGTTTCCCCTCATTCATTCTCCTCTTCAAGCAGAGACTAAATAATCACTTATAATGTGGGTTGTAGTGAGGATTCTTCTTCATGTCTGTGTCAAGCCAGGTGACCTCTGAGATTTCTTTCATTTCTAAAATTTTGAAATTCTCTTACACTTATCTTTTACGTGGATTTTATAGTTTATTCAAACTGGACTACTTACCACTGCCCACACTTACAGTTTGTTCCCCTGCTTCCATTCCTCTGTACATATTAAACTACTTTTTATTTTTTAATTAATTAATTTTTAGTTTTCAACATTCACTTTTGTAAGATTCTGAGCTCTAAATTTTCTCTGCTTTTCCAGTATGGTGTGTGATCTGATATAGGCTCTACATACACATTCATATCAAACGTATTTTCATATTAGTCATGTTGTAAAGAAGAACCAATGGAAGGAACCACAAGAAAGAAGAAATAAAATGAGAGACAGACAGAGAGAGAGAAAATAGTATGCTTCAATCTACATTCAGTCTCCATAGCTGGATGTGGATAGCATTTTCCATCATAAGTCCTTTGGAATTGTTTTAGATCCTTGCATTGCTGAGAAGAGCCAAGTCTATCAAAGTTAGTTATTGTGCAATGTTGCTATTACTGGTATAATGTTCTCCTGGTTCTGCTCACTACACCTAGCATCAGTTCATGTAAGTCTTTCCATGAAAAATCCTGATTTTCTGAAGTCTGCTTGCTCATTATTTCTTATAGCACAATAGTATTCCAATCCATTCACATACCACAATTAGTTCAGTCATTCCCCAATTGATGGGCATCCCCTCAAATTTCCAATTCTTGGTCACCATAAAAAGAGCTTCTATAAATATTTTTGTACATGTGGGTCCTTTTCATTTTTTATGATCTCTTTGGTATACAGACCTAGGAGGGGTATTACTGGGTCAAAAGGTATGCATAGCTTTACAGCCCTTTCGGGGTATTGTCACTTAAATCGTTCTCCAGAATGGTTGACTCAGTTCACAATTCCACCAACAATGCAATAGTGTTCTGATTTTCCCACATCTTCTACAACATTGACTATTTTCCCATTTTGTCATGTTAGCTAATCTGATAAGTGTGATGTGGTACCTCAAGGTTGTTTTGGTTTGCATTTCTCTAGTCAACAGTGATTTAGAACATTTTTTTCATAAGACTATAGACTCTATATATGACTCTAATTTCTTTACCTGAAAACTGCCTGTTTATTCTCTTTAACCATTTGTCAATTTGGAAATGACTTGTATCCTTATAAATTTGACTCACCTTTCTATATAGTTTAGAAATGAGGCCTTTATCAGAGACACTGGCTATAAAAATTGTTTCCCAGCTTTCTGCTTCCCATCTAGTATTGGCTGCATTGGCTTTGTGCAAAAAGTTTTTAATTTAATGTAGTCAAAATTATCCATTTTGTATTTCATAACATTCTCTCTCTCTCATTTGGTTATACTACTTTTAAATGCACTTTTTTTAAAAAACATTTTTTGAAGGGCAATTGCATTTAAGCGACTTGCCCAAGGTCACATGGCTAGTTTTTGTGGTAAGTGTCTGAGGCCTAATTTGAACTCAGGTCCTCCTGACTCCAGGGCCTATTCACTGTGCCACCTAGCCACCCCAAATATTTTTGGGGGGGTTTTTGAGGGCAATTGGGATTAAGTGACTTGCCCAAGGTCACACGGCTAGTTTTTGTGTTAAGTATCTGAGGCCGGATTGAACTCAGGTGCTCCTGACTCCAGGGCTAGTGCTCTACTCACTGTGCCACCTAGCCACCTTAAATACACTTTACAAGGAAAAATTGAGCCTCCTCTTGAGCCTTCTTTAAAGGACCTCCAGATTTCAAGTTCGAATCTCTGCTCAGTCACTTGCTACCTATGGAATCTTATACAAGTTTCAACCTCCCAAGGCTTCTTTCATATATAAAATGAGAAAATTTCATAACTATACATGTTCATTCATTGTTTGTTCTTTATTCTTAGAGAGGACCATGACATCAGGAAGGTGATGTCATGACTTGCAAGAAAATTGGATTTAAGTAAGGAGGGCTATGCAAAGACATTGGCCTCACTGTCTCCTCCAGAGCCATCTGGGTGCAGTGGCAAGATATAAATCAGGACAATTTGAGTTGGCCCCTACATATGTATGTGCCTGTTCAAATACAAGTTCCTTCACATATAAAATGGGACAACTGGGGCGGCTAGGTGGCGCAGTGAATAGAGCACCAGCCCTGGAGTCAGGAGAACCTGAGTTCAAATCTGGTCCTCAGATACTTAACACACATACACATACATACATACATACACACACACACACACACACACACACACACACACACAACTAGCCATGTGACCTTAGGCAAGTCACTTAACCCCAATTGCCCTTCAAAAAATAAAATAAAATGAGGCAACTACACTCAATTTTCTCTGAGGTTCCTTACAATTCTAAGACTTCAGGGGGAAAGTTCTGTGATCTTCCCCCATGACAACTTTCTCCTTCTAGAATAGTGAGTTCTTGGTCCAAATAGTTGTTCTTTTCTTTTCATTGGCTGGTGGAAACTTACCTCCTCTCCTGGGAAATTTTTTAGATTCAATTGTATCTGAGAAGCACTTGGAATTTATAGTATACAGATAGGTATGTAATATAGTAATGTTGCTGTTTTTCTTGTTTTCCAAAGAGCAGGAGTGAGCAACAAGGAGAGGTTTATCATCTGCTCTCAAATTTCAAGATCAGAGGATTAATGTATCTTAAATGATAATACAAAGTGTTGCTACCAGCAATCATGTGCAACATATTAGTCACTAATTGGATACAGTATAACATTAATAATAAAATGTTTTAGATGATAACCATTTCTTTAAGGTTCCAATTTCTTATTATAACAAATATTTTTTGCAATAAGTCCTGCTTCCCCCTCTCATTTCACCTGGATTCCAGAGACCTGGATTCAAGTCCTTACTCTGTCACTCTTTAGCCATGAGACACTGGACAAGTTGCTTGATCATTCAGGGTCTAAATTCCTTCATCTGTAAAATGAGTGTTGGACTAAATCAGAGGGGAAAAGATATGTGACCCAGGGGTTGCATATGACCAAGTGTAGTCTGAGTCAAATTAAAAACATAATTGGGGTATATGTAACAAAATAAATGAAATACAATAAAACATAGATAATATTACATTTTAAAACCAAGTTGATATAAGGCCCACAAGCATCCTTATGTATGATAGATTAGTGGCCTCCATTTCTATATGAGTTTGACACCACTGGACTAAATGATAACCAAAACCCCTTCCAACAATATAATACAATCCAATAAACATTTCTAAGGCTCCTGACATCTAGACCAATGCTCTTTCCAAATGAATTCAGAGAGTGTACGGTTGTAGAAATCTATGGCTTCAATTCAACGAGAATTTTATTGAGAATCTACTATGTATAAAGCACTGTGATATACTGGGGATACAAAGATAGGGATGAAAAATAATCCCAGACCTCAAGCAGCTCACATTGTCCTAGGTGCTATCCTTATGGCTGTATGAATCTAAAACTCTCCCCCTTACAGGAGCCCATTCAGATTCCTCAGCCATTCCTCAACTCCAATCACTTTTCACCCATTTATTCAAACTAAACATTTTATTTATGATCATGGTTTTATTGTGGAATGTGTTTAATTTCAAACTTTCCTTTCTCCCTCCTCATGGATCAGAATAGTCTTAAATACAGGTATTTCTCATCTGACATTTATCCTGAATTCCTGTTAAAAAAACAAACTCAAGATAACTGCCTCTGAAACTTCCATTTTTAAAAACTGTTTCTTGGGTCAATTATTCATCCTCTTGTCAATTATAATTTTCTCACCAAGCCTGCCTTTCCAAGCTAGTCCCATAGGATGTTCTATTGAGCATGAATATGAAGACAGTATATGCAACAGGATCATACACATACAAAAATCATGCTAGAAGGACTCTTGAGAGGTCATCTAATTTTTTTTTCAGCCCTGAGAAGTATCAGGAAAGCTGTTGTTAAATAGGGGAAGGACTAAGTGTGATACCAACTCATATATCAAGGTCAGCTAATTTCATTTTTCTATTACTAACTATTCTTAAGTAAAGGTGGGGATTTCATACCATTCTGTCTCAGAAAAGAGTCTTTAAGCTAGACCACATAGAGCAATAAATTTGTCATGGTCATTCTGACAAAAAATACTCCCTGAGGACTACAGACTCCTGACAATACCTAAAAACTAACAAGACCCCTTGGACAAAACAATATGGATGATGTCAGGAGTCAGTAGTGACTAAAGCCCTTGATCTTGAGTGGGGTACATGAAATTCATTCACCAAATTAGAAAAGATAGGTTATCTTGGCTATAGGATATTTTTTGAGTCTTATGATCCTGCTAGACAGCTGCACTACCATCATTTCCACTTCTAGTGCCAATACACGTGGAGATAATAACCATTAATGGGTAGGACATAATTGCTGGAGATTTGAGCTTTTAGAGGGGTCATCTCCTAGGGCATGTGGGGCCCCAGATGAGGAAGATCCTAATGAAAGGAATTTAAGACTAGGTAGGGCCCCATCAAGCTAATGGATGACCTGAATGCCCCCATGCACACATTGTGGGAAAGGATGGGAATAATTTATCCAGTGGAGATGCAGTACAAATCTACCCAGAGGCTCTAACATTAGCCATAAACATGGACAAAGAGGGTTTCTGGGTAGATGAGAACCTCAAGAATCTGAACCTATTTTAACAGACTTTGGCTATTTATAACTTGGCTACATAAGTCACTTCAGATTGGGGATTAGGTTTTTCAGGGATGAAAGTGGTATTCAAGGTAAACTAGCACCTCTGGCATGAGGACTTGCTGAGCCCTTTTCAGCATTGCTCATTCACCTTTGGTGTCTACCTGTCTGTCATTCAACTCTCTCCTGTGGCTCTAAGAAGCTGTAGCATGTGCAGAAGCCACACCCCCAGAAAAACCATCTCAGCCCTTCAGTGAGTTAAGGGGTGTCTACCCCAAGAATGTGAAGACCTCCCCCAGTTCAGTGAGCAGATGAGAACAATTGATTCAAATAGCTATGAAGGTGACTGCAGCAAGTTCTGTGGAGAGTTTAAGTGCTTGGTCAGACATCAAAGATGCCAAGGTCATCTATTGCAGCTGGGGCCATCACCAAGCATCCAGAACTTTTGTCTTGCTACTGCACTTCACTGACTATGGAAGAAAGAGTGAGGCTGACAACTTTGCAGCAGCTCTGCCTCATTTAAATTCAATTTGTGCATAAATCAATACATCAACTGTGATAACATTGGTCCTCCTCAAAAACAGATAAAAAACAAACAGAAACTGAAATTTAAATAGTGCTTCAAGGTATGCTAAGTGTTTCCTGTACATTATCTCATTTGATCCTTATAATAACCCTAGTAAGTAGTTCCTACAATTATTAGTATTTCTATTTGAAGGGAATACCAAGGATGACAAAGGTGGGATTCAAACCCAGTCCTTACCTAGCTCCAAGTGCAGTATTCTTTCTGCTACTGCCTCTCTAAGGTGCCTTTGGGTCCTTTGAGTTTTATGATTCTAATATTGAAAAGTGGGACCTACCTCTGTTGCCTCCAGGGAAAAAAGGTCAAAGTCCCCTCTAGACCCTCATTCAAGTAATTTTTCATAGTACTAACCATTCTGCTAACTCTACTTCCTGTCAAGCCTGCCTATCCAGCTAACCCTACTTTACTTCAGAGATAAAGTTATTCACCTGGATTCTTATCTGTATAACCTGTTGGTGCTATTATGACCCTCTGTCCCTATCCCAACCATAATTATACTCTTAATTTTGACAGAATCTCAAAGTAAAGAATCATATAATCTCTAGAGTAGGAGGGGATATCAGACATCAGTGAGCATAGCCCATAATTAGACAAGAATCTCCTATATATGTATATATTCAAATTGATCATACAGCTAAGCCATTTGTTAAAGCCTCCCCACAATGATGGGGAGCTCACTACCTCAAGAGGAAGCTCCTTCATCTTTTGAGTAGCTATAGTTGTTAAGAATTTTTTTCTTTACATTGAGCCCAAATTTCCTTCTTTGTCATTTTCAACCATTATTCCAAGTTCTATTCTATGGGGAAAAGAAAAACAAATCAATAATCCCTCTTTCACATTTTAGCCCATGTCTGCCTAAAGTCAGCTGATAAGCCTTCTCTTCTCCAGAATAAACATCTTGCCTCTTTTAATTAGTCCTCAAATGGCATGATCTTAAAATCCTTCATTATTCTGGTTGCCTACCAAATTATCAATTTTTTCTAAAATGTGCACTCAAAATTGAACACAATACTCCAGATGAGGTACAGTAGGATTCCAGATCATAGTACAGAAGGATTATTACTTCTCTAGTCCTAGACATTATGTCTTTCTTAATTTGGTTTAAAGTTTCATTAGTCTTCTTAACTGATATATTATCAGTTGATATTATTGACTGCTGTTGAGTTTTTGGGTTAACTAACATGCCCAGATGTTTTTTAGGCAAATTCCTATCTATCTATAATTTCCCATCATAGGATTCTTAAGTTGATATTTTCAACCAAATCTAAGACTCATTTATCCTTGGTAAATTTCATCTCATTCAATTCATCCAATAGTTTAATCAAAACTTCATAAAATTCTAATTTTATTATTTAGTGTGTTGGTTATTCCTCTCTGCTTTGTGCCAAAAGCAAAATCAGTAAGTATGCTTTCTATGCTTTTATGCAAGTCATTTATAAGGCTATTATATAGCACAGAGTTAAGCAGAGAATGCCAAGGTACTCCTTCCAAATTGTCCTCAAACCAATAATGACTATTCTTTGGGTCCAAACATTGTTCTTATTATACTTCATCAGAATCCTTTCTCTATGACTCTGTGCCTAGAACTTAAACATATGATTTTCCTCCTGGTGAAGAACCCCTACCAATCTGGCCCCAGGAGTCACCTAAATATTTTAGCTTCAGGGTGTAAAACTGGAAGATGACTTGAAGATTATCTAACTCAATCTCTTCCTTTAACATTTATTATTATTCACAAATGTTGTTGTCGTCTTAGTTGTCTCCAGTTCTTCATGACCAGTTTTTTAATGGGGTTTTTTTGGCAAAGATACTGGAGTAGTTTGCCATTTCCTTCTCTAAATTTCCTTACCCTTCACAATAGTCTATCCCAAATTAAGATTAATTGAGATTAAGTGATCTGCCCAGGGTCACAATGCAGTAAATCATAGTACCAGTTTCTGAACCCAGTTCTTCTAATTCCAAATTCATTGATGTATTTGCTATTCCATTGAATCATTTAATGAAATGACCGGTAGTCATTAAGCCCCACATTGCATTGGGTATCCCTCTCTCTGGTACATGGTTTTGTGTTAAATTGTTTATCATGTTGGCTTATCAATAAACTTGTATGCCAAACTGTAAGATTGCCACTCTAGTTTCATTCTTTTCAAATTGATCAATATTTGATTGGCAATGACAGAAATGTAATATAGATGAGGTGAATTAGTGGATGGGGTGTCTCAAACTAAAGGTGTTTGCTTTGAATGGCATGATAACTGTAGTACAGTGCTTCTAACATCTGGGGAGGAGTGCATTAGGTCTTCTATGAGAATCCTGCATGGTTTAGACTGAGTGTTTCAAGTTGGAGAAAGCTCATGACTCCAAGATGGACTTCCTGAAAAATTAGATCTGTTTTCAACAGAGCATAGAGGAATAGAAAACACACACACACACACACACAAACTTTTAGTCCTGGTTTTGCCACTAACTTACTTTGTGGTTTCCTAACCTCTCTAAGTCTTAATTTACTTATCTGGAAGAAGAGTAAAATACTGGTCTAGTGTATATGCATAAAGTACAGTTAGATATTGTCTCTACTTGGAGGATTCAAAAGAGAAGATAGTATTTTTCCATATGGAGGATGTTAAGGAGGTGCTTCTGGAAAAATTATGATAACATGTAGGAGAGGTGCTTTGAGAAGACAGGCTATGAAGCATGTGTAAGATTCTGTAATTGGTTCAGGTCTGCAACCTAATATTAAAGATAAGTCTCTGATTGACTACAAAGGCATTAAAAAAGGCCTGTTATCTTCAGCTTCTGTCACTTTACCTTATTTCATTCATCCTCCAAAATGACTCCTTCACTTATAGCACCCAGTGAAGGAGGTGAAATCCTCAACCTGGGAATATCAAAAGATCAGGAGAGCAAGCCACAGGAATAAGAATGTCAGAGCCCAGGTGAGAGCTATCTCGGTATCGATTTTGTCGATTTTCCAAAGGGCAAAGAACAATATTCAGGAGAACCTTTGGGTTCTCCACCAAGCAGAAGTTGAGATTCGGACTCATCCAGCAGAGATACCACCTTTAAATGTGAACTTGATGGAACCAGTGAAATATAGGAACACACACACACACACACACACACACACACACACACAC
>NW_027186296.1:53004670-53005232 GCF_028583685.1 Petaurus breviceps papuanus | reverse complement strand
ACACACACACACACACACACACACACACACACACACACTGAGGTGCTATAAGGGGGAGAATACCCTCGAGGTATTGGAAGAAATATTTGTATATTTTTTATGGCTATGTCTTTGAAGTAAATTTCTTTGTATAAAAGTTAATCAATGTTAACTGGCTAACTGTAATGGAACAATAGCAGAAACCTGGATACTCGGGGCTTGAACTGATGGCAATAGATTCAAAAGCTACCTCAAGCCCTTATGGTACTCCAGAATTCCAAGAAGAGAGGCTAGCCAAACTATCTTTGAGGGTGTGAGCCAGAGCATTTCACTCTACATAAGAAAATTAGACTAGATCTATAAAGTCTTTTTGGCTCTAAAATTCTATTATGTTATCTATTTAATAGCAGT
This sequence comes from Petaurus breviceps papuanus, assembly GCF_028583685.1. Classification (NCBI taxonomy): domain Eukaryota; kingdom Metazoa; phylum Chordata; class Mammalia; order Diprotodontia; family Petauridae; genus Petaurus; species Petaurus breviceps. The sequence continues at coordinate 53,004,842 of NW_027186296.1, read as the reverse complement.
GAAAGATATCTGAAAAAAAAAAGAGGCTATTCTAGTATGAGCAAAGTTTTCAGGACTTCAAACATTTCTCAATCCTCTACATGACAATGCAATGCTGTGTGTGGGAGGGATACCTACTCTTTGACCACACACACACACACACACACACACACACACACACACACACACACAC
>NW_027186296.1:52914820-53004660 GCF_028583685.1 Petaurus breviceps papuanus | reverse complement strand
CACACACACACACACACACACACACACACACACACACACACACACACCCCTTCCAAATAGGAGGTTTCAGAAAGTATTAACAGGTAATGATCCATCTAGGACAATTCCCTTAGAAGGATTACAGGAAACTGAGACAATTGGGAAAAGACTGAACCTTCTGGGAATTCCAGGTTGTAGGAAAATGAGGTCAAAGAAGGTTTCAGAATTGGACTCACCCTAGTCTAATACTTGTTGTGAGCTCTAAATGCATTCTTCCATTAAGTGTCCTTATCCCCCAGGATCATGATGGAGAACGAGTTCCTTGGGAATGTAACTAGTAATGGTGTGTGCTAGAATTTGAGAACTGTTAGTGGGGAATTGTGCTTTCAATCATTCATTCGTTCAATAATCATTTCTTTTTTTTTTTTTGCTTTTTTTTTGGAGAGGGAAGGCAGGGTAATTAGGGTTAAGTGACTTGCTAAAGGTCACACAGCTAGTAAGTGCTGAGTGTCTAAGGCCAAATTTGAACTCAGGTCCTCCTGACTTCAGAGCTGGGGCTCTACTCACTGTGCCATTTAGCTGTCCTCAAATAAGCATTTCTTAAGCACCCAGTAGGTCTACAAACTGTGCTAGGCACTGGGAATAAACACAAAGACCAAGGTAAAACAGTCCCTGTCCTCACAGAATTCGTATTTTATTGGGGGAAATAGGAAAAGAACAGAAGGGGAACTGAAAAAAGCACCTATACCAACTGGACACTGGAGAAAACCATAACAGCAATACTGAGAAATATTTGCTGGGAACTGAGGAGAACTGTGGGAGGCATAATGCGCATCCCCTGTAGGAAACCTACCCAGACATGACAGAAGTGCCTGAGATAGTCTGGAACATTGGGGAGGGTTATTATTTTCTATGGACTTAGGTATTAACTTTATTTAGGTTCTATTGCCTATAAATAAATGAAGTGCTTTGTTGATTTTGTAAACCCTGTGCTCATAGGGGGAGCTGGTAAAGACTGGTGGCAGATAAAATGTTTCCAAATTACCAAGCATGACAATATGCTAAGAAATATCGCAGGCTGCATCCTAGGTTTATGTCCTTGAGAGCCACAGAGAGACAGAAAGGATATATTTGTAATTTCCTTGAATGAGATTAAAGATGGTCTGCATCATCATCTTTGGTGTCACAAAGCCAATCAACCAAGAATGTATATTCCCATTAGTAGGATTAGCTCTGCTTTGTCCAAAGCCAGAAGACTGGATTGCATTCCCTTTCCTCTTTCTCACCCAGGCCTCCTTGCCTCTGAATGGTCACAGGAGTCAACAGGCTTTGAGACATTACTATGACACACAAGTATTCTCATCTTAGCAAGAACTGAGTGCCTATAAAAAATGTTCTTGGCAAACCCCAAGCCAAGAAGATGTTTTTAATCCAAGGCATTATATCCTGGAAGGAAAAAAAAAAGCTTCAGATGCAAGTATGTCTCATTTTAAAAAATCATAATCCTTCAACCAACTGTGGGATTCCTCTAATTGCTATTTCTTTGCATGTTTTATATTCACAATGTAGCGCTATTGTTACAGTGTCACTTCCAATGAAATCATGCTGGAATAAGGACACAGAATCTTTGAATCTTTTCAGCCAGCTGTGAACTTTAGGCTTAATCCTTTAGGGCACTCTTGTCTGGTAAACTTTAATTTATATTAAATTTTCTCAAAGAAAAGCCAAAATGGTCAAAGCAAGATAGCACCAGATCCTGTCTTTCATAAATTAATAAGTATCACCAACTGCCTTTCTTGACCCTTTAAACCCTGTGAAATTAATATAAGTAGACAACTAAAGCGCATTTGGCCCCTGAAGAGCCTCGGAAGTTCACTTAAGCAATCCAAGTTTCCTTAAAGTTTTATAAGCCAGCTTTTAGAGCAAGTCCTTTGTACTTATTACTGGTGACAGTGAGCATTACAGCAGCCAATGAACCTTTACTGACTTACGACCCCAATATGGTAGAGCACTGTTATCAAGGGAAATATCAGAATCAAAGCTTATATATTACATTGAGGTCTTGACTCTTGGAAAAGCCCCCTGTAGACCCTTCAGAGTACGTCTGTGAAATAAACGGCTAATACTGTGAGACATTCTACTGACAATGGTCAGATATTATTGTTTATTTAACCACTTTCAACTATACTAACCCCTCTAAAAGCTCAGTTTCCCAAAGAAAAAAAATTTTTATGCCCCCCAATTCTTTCACAATAAAACCATATTTACACTGATTATAGTAGCTTGAAACACATGCAACTTGCAACTTTCCCGTAGGAAGTCAGGAACATGTTGTCTGCCTCCTAAACGATTAAGTGGCTTAAATTATTAAACAGGGGCTGATAGAAAAGGTATGGAGGACAAGACCTTCTTCTAGACATCAGCACTGGGTGAGCTCTCATTTAACAATGTCTAGAGAAAAATTCAAGCTCACAACTACCTTCTTAGTAGAATTAATCACATTACTAAAATATTAACCTCTCCTCTAAATTTAATCACTGGGACCGGCACATTAACCTTTATGTGACTTAAAAGATTCCTTTTTGATAAGTATTATGTTTTCCTTTAGTTCAAAAGCACATAAGAACTGTCTCCAGTTACAATTATCAAAGCTTAAGGATTGCTTTCGTTGCCTGGAATGTTAAAGTTAATGGTGGTCAATGACCTAAGACATCCGAATGACCATGAGAAGGGAGGGAAGGAGGGAACTTGCAGTTCCCTTTGTATACAAAGGAGATACTAATGATTATTTTCTGCGGATCCATCCCCGCTCCCCTACCTGCTCTCTCCAATGTCATCTGTTGGAGGTTGATAGTCTAAGACCACTGAATCAAGGATTAGATTCACAATTACTGTGTTCCAAACAACTGTTAAGTAGAACCCTTTAAAGGAGGAGTTCTCAAACTTTTTTGTGTCATAGGACTGTTCTCCAGGAAGGTGAAGCATAAAAACCCTTTCTCAGATAATATTTTCTTAAGTAATTTAAGAAAATGCTAAATTTCAGCTACAGGTCTATGAAGATAAAGATGTATTTTTTCCATCCAAGTTCATAGGTGCCCTGAAATCTATCCATAAACAAGGTATCTATGGACCCGACATTAAGAACCATTCCTATAAATTATAAGGGACCTGAGAGAGCTAATCCAACACTATTCATTTTACAGATGAGGAAACTGAGGCCCATGGAAGTGAAGTGGCTTATCTAAGGTCATACTAGTAAGTGTAAGAAGTAAAACTCAATATAAAAATCAGGATTACCATTGTTCCTCAAATAGTTGCTCAAAATATCCAGTGCTTTTCTAAGTACACTATATTTGTCCTCTACTAAAATGAGAGGGGGGGGGTAGAGAGAGAGAGGGAGAGTGAGAGAGAGAAGTATAATACTAAGGAGTGAGGAATATTCTGGAAAGTGTCCCCATGGGAGGGGGATTCCCAGATCTGATTAATTTAGGGAATAAGATTATAGGAAGAAAAGGCAACTGAGTGTAAAACCTTGGAGCTGTTTCTGTGTTCAGAGTGAGTGAGTCAAAAATGGTAAGTATATGTGATATGTGAGGAATAGATTCTAGAGAGAGACCACTTTGTATGAATCTAGAAAGATCATGCAGTCCCTGGTACTAATGCAGATTCCCAGATCACAAGATGTTGATTTCCTTCCTATCTTGCTTCTGTGGAGGTATTTTCTCCCTCTCCCTCACCCTAGGCAGGTTGAAGTTGTCCAAGCTTTTCAGACAGCCAAAGGAAGATCACTGCATCTTTAGGGCTGGATTCCACCCCATCCCCAATTCCAGTGATTCAAAGAAGAGGTAATCCCTCCCTACTCACAGATTATTAGATTGTATGAGCTCATAGAGCATTGGCCTCCCCTCACCTAATCCTGGAACTTGTGCCTCATGAGTTAGGCCTATCCACAAGCCAGCATCATATTGTTCTCCTCCACTTTCTTGACTTAATTTCTTGGTCAAAGTTTTCCACTACACCCCTAGCACACCCAAGAGTACTACCGTGTTTCCCCGATAATAAGACACTGTCTTATTATTTTTTTTGGACAGAAAAACACCAGAGGGCTTATTTTCAGGGGAGGGCTTATTTTAATGAACATTGACAGCAATTTTAATAAACAGGTAAATGTGAACAAAAAAATGTACCTTTATTCAATAAGCAAATCACTGGGGAAGAACAGGATGACACGCTCACTGCTGCAGCTCTGATTGGATGCAGCTTGGAGCGCGGCGTGCATTTCACAGGGGGGGGATAATGGTGCATACAGAGGGTACTGTAATATAGCGTATAGCGTATAGCGCAGGGGATCACCTTCACTACAGTAGCAATCTCAATAGGGCTTATTTTCGGGGGAGGGCTTATTTTAGAGGAATCTTACACAGTAAGGGGAGGGCTTATTTTCGGTATAGGTCTTATTATCGGGGTAACATGGGTACCTCTTCTATTACACTCTAACAACATGACCAAATGGTTTTCCAACCCCAACAACCAACCACTGTCTCTGATGGGGTACCTGGGGTCTAGGTCAATTTGTGAAACCAACTTGTGAAACCAGTCTGTGAAATTGTAACTGCAATTTGTATTGTAAAATTATCTGTAAAATTCCTTTCCCAACCTCCGACTCTGCCCCTTTCCCCTATCCGCACTAGGCCTAGGCAACACCTTGGGATTCCTTTGTTCTTACTTAATCCCTCATGTCTCCTCCGGTCTGGCCCAAATCCTCATGTTTCCTCCAGCCTGGTCCAAATCTTATCTAAACTATCTATGCATTGAGGTCCCTTCCCTTCGGTCAGCCCAGACAATGGCAGCCTTACCCTTTAAAAGTAAAAGCATGTACCCCTCTCACTCGAAAGTCCCCTAAAGGACTCTTGCCCGCTGTAATGGCGTAATAATAAACTTTCTCAACTCTAACTCCAAACAAGGCTGAGCTGAATTCCTTCCAGACGCCCTGTTGAACCTATTAGGATCCTGTTCCCGCCATCATCTCCACCATACTTCAGTTTAATATGGTCATGGCCATACCTGATATTGCAGCAACTCCACAACTTTTAGGTTCTACTCTGACTACAAATTCCTACACTTCTATCAATATCATTTTCTCACTCCTTGAAACTATTCTGTGTCCTTATCAGGTTTCCCCACACTCTGACTTTATTTGCCTCCATATGTAGCCTTGACCTCTTAGATTAACACTACAGTGTGTCACTGTGCCCTTCCCCAGAAACATTTTGACCTTCTCCCATGACCTTCTTTTATTCTTCTCATCTAAAGAAACCACAGCGTTGGTTATATAATACCAACCCTCTGGTTTCTTTTCCCTGGTTGAACACTGCTGAGTATTACTAGAAAGTCACACAATCAAGTTGATTTCATCTATTATAAATTCACGGCATTAGTATCCTCTCATCTTTTTTTTTTAGCAACTCCTTAATGACTGCCTATCACATGCCCCATAACATTGGCTCCAAAATCTTTCTTCTTGCCTATAATACCTACACAACCAGACTTGAAACAGGTACCCTAATTTCCTGCTCCATTGACAAAATTGAGGCTATCTGAAAAGAATGCTCTCAATTCTTCTCTTCCATTTCTCAGCATCATCAACCACTCTCCCTTTAGGTCATAGAAAAGGGAGTATATACATAAGGTCTGTGTAGAGAGGGGAAAAAAATAAGTGGGCCAAGGACAGACCTTTCAGACACAACCTCATTTAATGGTCAAGAAAAGGATCAGAAGCACTCTGGAAAGAGACATAAAGAGCCAATAAAGACCACACAACCAACAAAATGGAGGACAAGATATTTTCTCAGGGCCTTGCGACCTCTCAAGTCTTGCCAAAATAAGAATTCTGGAGAAGATAAAGTAATTTAAACTGTCTCCTTGGTCTAAGATACTAAGAACTCTAAGGAGGTAACATCCTGATGAATTAATAGCAGGGAAGGCTAATGTCTATACCCTAGTGCAGTCACTCAGTATGTCCTTCCTCACCATCACCCTCACTCTGGTAGGACTGCAAACTTGACCCATGGGCCCAAGAAGGGAACATAATAACATGTACCAAAGAGTAAAAGAACTCAAGATGGAATCCAAAGTGGCATGCCCTTGAGTCTAATAATCAGTAAAAAAAAAAAAAAAGATAGATATTCAACAAAAGAGAGCTATTTGAAGTATTCTTCCAAAAGAAAAAAAAATCAGCAAACCAGATGGATTTTTCTTTGCAAACATCCCACACAACTGAAATACAGCAGAAAGGCAAACAAAGCCTTTTTTGTATACCAGGAAGACACAAATAAAAAATACCCCAGAGAAAAGGGAAAACAATAGTTTAAAAAAAAAACTGAGGATAAAAACAGCAGCAGCAACAGCAGCAACAACAAAACAATTGAGAGACCTTTTAGAGATTTTGTTCTAAAAGATCATAAGAAGACAAGGAAGAAAGAAAAATTTAAATAGAAATGGTGGCAGAAGAAACCCCATAATGCCCTACAGGTGAATCGATGTTTCTCATTCTTTTGTTGTGGAACTAAACTGAAGTATGAGAGAACACAGAAAAGGTGAGAGAGAGGGAAGAATATAAAGGGAATGTGTGGTGTATCTGAATCAAGCAGAACGTAAACAAGGTTAAAAATAACTCCTAGAATCTCTCAGTAAGAAGAGAGCCTATAGAAGAATGAGTAAGTGGCAAAGGGAGGAATTGAAGCAGGGGAAAGAAAAGGGGAATCTCAATTCAATAGTGGGAATCCCACTGAAGAATTGTTCCATAGGGGAAAAGAGATAATCTCTAATGGGAGATAAAGACCTTCCAATGGATATAATCTATAGGGATTTGGTGTTATGCAGTGCCTTCTTAGAGAGCATCCTGCTTCAGAAGAGGAATCAGAGCTCCTGGGGATAACTGACATAGAGAAAGGTGGGAAGGCATGGATACAGAGGAGACTTCAAGACAAATAGGAGGAAAACGATCTTGGGGAAGGCAAGAATGAGAATTGGGGCTACAGGAAAACTTTTGCCTTGGTATAATATTTATATCCTCTCTTTCTTATGCAAAAATGATACTTCTAAGACTGAAACAGAACAGAAGAGAGGGTAATTTCTGCAAGGCAATGACTCAGAAACTGTTTAGAATATTGAACTCAAAATAAGTACCTTAAAAGTTTTAATTCCATGATGAATGGATGAACTAAAAAGAAATAAATAAGTACATGGATGATGAATCAAAGAATAAAGGTCTAAAATCGCAGAAAGTGAAGGGAATTAACAAAGAAAATGAGAAAAAAAATTTAGGAAAAAAAGAATTAAAATGGAAAAACTAACAAAACAAACAGAAGAAGGGTAGAAGGGGGATTTTGTTTGGCTATTTAACAGAGAAAAATACAGGGGAAGAATTAGATAATCAGAAAAAGGAAGAAAAAGGTAATAAGTAAAACTCAAAACTAGGGAAAAGAGTGATGAATGGGAGGAGGAGTTTGAAGATAAGGGAAAGAGGGTAATGGGAATAGGATTATCCTAACGTAGATTAAGAAAAAATGAAGAGAGTACTGTTTTTGAAAAGAGAAAAAATCAAGAAAAATTCTAATTCAGAAAAATATATTAGAGGCAAATAGAGGAAAACATGCACCTAACTCATAACTTTGAATGTTAATGGATTAAGTAAACCAATAAAACAAAAAAAAGGATGACAAATCAGATAAGAATAGGGGAATAATAACAATAATAATAATAAAGGAAGTATTCAAATCAGGGAAAAATATCTTGCTATCTGAGAAATCTGATACAAAGATTTTTTCACATTTAACCACATTCTCTTCTATTAGACAGACACACAGACACACACACAATCATAAACACCCTCTCCCAATAGATGTGGTCAAAGACTACAAACATACAATTCTCAAAAGAATTACAAACTATTAACAGCCACATGAAAGAACAATCAAAATCACTAATAATAATAAGAATACCAAACAAAACTTCACACTCTGTAAATTGGCCAAGATAACAAATGATAGGAATAATCAATGTTGGAGGAGTTCTTCGAAAATAGATGTGCTAGGGGGCAGCCAGGTAGCACAGCGAATAAGAGCACTGGCTCCAGTGTTGAAAAGACCTGTAGATCGAATCCCAGGCTCAGACACTTAGCACCTACCCAGAAACACTTGGCCATGTAACCTTGGGCAAGTTACTTAACCCCAATTGCTTAGGGGCGGCCAGGTGGCTTAACGAGTAAGAGCACCAGCTCCAGTGTCGGGATGACCTGGATCAAATCCGGGCTCAGATACTCAGCACCACACCCAGAAAAAACTCGCCGTGTAACCTTGAGCAAGTTACTTAACTCCAATTGCTTAAAAAAAAAAAGAAAGAAAAGAAAATAGACATGCTAGGGGTGGCCAGGTGGCGCAGTGAGTAAGAGCGCTGGCCCTGGAGTCAGGACACCCGGGATTGGTTCCAGCCTCAGATACTTAACACCCACACAAAATAACTGGCCATGTAACCTTGAGCCAGTTACTTAACCCCAATTGCTTAAAAAAAATAGAAATGCTAGCACATTGTTGGTAGAGTTATGAATGAGTACAACCATTTTGAAAAACAGTCTGGAATTATGCTAATAAAGTAGCTAAAATCTCCATACCCTTTGACCCAAAGATTCCCCTACCAGGCTTGTATAGGAAGGGGATCACTTTTTTATCATGTCTATGGTAGAACATGACCAGGACTAAATAATCTGAGGTATGTGTGTTTGAGTGTGTGTATTTACATATTTAGTCTATATTATGCCAAGGCCATTGTAGGAAATTTGACTATGTTTAAATTTCTAGGTTCCCTCAGCTTATAAGTCATAAGTAACCTATTTATATTCAAAATGAACTGTGTTCCAACACATACACATCCTGCCCAAAACTCAACCTTCTGGCTTCATTCTCCTCTGAGAAGAAGAAATTTCATCCTTTTTTGCTCAGGTTTCTAATTTGTCTCTACTCAGTCACTCTGGGTCTCAGTTTGCTCATCAATAAAATGACAGTCTTAGACTAAAAACCCTTTCAGGTTTGACATTCTCTGTCTCTATGATCCAAAGATTCTTCAGGTTGTCCTCAGATGTTCTTCTTCCTAAATACCTCTGATTCCCTGAGCCAAAACCAAAAAGGGGAGCTATTATTATCCCGGAGAGCCAGGTTTCTCCTTTGTGCCCTTGTCTGCTCTTTTCTCTGATGGGCTGTTAAAAGTTCTCCTGAAACTGGATTTCTTCATTGCATTACAACACCCACTCTAAGAATAACAGACATGATTTTCTTATTTTTGTATTTTCCCCTTCTTATTTTAAGAAGATATATGCATATACACATGTATATACACATATATGATATATACATATATAAGATTATATTGTGTGTATTTATGGCCTATATGCCAGCAGCAGTTAGTGGCATGCACCTCAAGTTGCCTACATGAACATCAATCAGCTTTACAGATGGAGCTTTAGCACTTTTCTTAAGGAAAACTTTAAGCTTCAACTAGAAAGTACAGGAAAAGGGCAAAATTAAAGGAAGTTCAAGTATAAGCACCATCAGGCTGGAGTAGAGAAAAAATGATTGAATCAATATTTACTATTCTTCATAGCTCACTCACTTTGATATTCTGTTTCCCCCAACATTCCTCCAGGTCTTCTCCTGTTTCTGCTATAACTTCTTTAAACCCTATGGCTCTAACCCAAGCTGTAAAGTTGGCCAGTTGTAAACTATGGGAATTTCAACTGAATTCTCTCAGAAAAGGAATAAAGCATTTAGCCTGGGTAGAGATTTTTGGGACCCGTCCCCAAGATTGAACACAATCGATATAAGCCCAGAGCGGGACAGCCAGGTAGCACAGCGAGTAAGAGCACCAGCTCCAGTGTCGGGATGACCTGGGGATCGAATCCCAGGCTCAGACACTTAGCACCCACCCAGAAACACCTGGCCGTGTAACCTTGAGCAAGTTACTTAACCCCAATTGCTTAAGGGCAACCAGGTGGCTCAGCGAGTAAGAGCACTGGCTCCAGTGTTGGGATGATCTGGGGATCAAATCCGGGCTCAGATACTCAGCACCACACCCAGAAATAACTGGCCGTGTAACCTTGAGCAAGTTACTTAACCCCAATTGCTTTAAAATGTGTGTATATATATATAAGCCCAGAGCTTGTGATGCCAGGCCACAGGTTACTTATTGATATTGGCCCCACTTAGAGTTGCCTCTGGGAAATCTCAGAAAATAGCTCAAATATATAGCTCATATCTAGGTCTCCAAAGATGTGAATAAAGTGATCTTCAGATGTCATATAGATGACATACAGGACATCTTTGCTCCTCTTCCAGGTTTAGGGATCATTTGTGATACTCTTTTCTCTCAACATGACTGAAAATGCTCAGTAACTAACCTTCTCTCTCCAAATAACTCTAAAGTTGATATTACCCAGGATTCCCCTTACCTCACTGGCACATTGAATTCTGGATTTACGCTCCCCAGGAGCTTCTTCTAACCCCCAAACCCTACCCATTCAGGTGGCTAGGATTCAGGCCCTCAACATTGTCCACAAGGCACAAGAAATTGGGGATCAGGAATTTCCACCTCTTGGCTACAGTGGCTCTTCACTCCACTCCACTTCACAGTTACCATGTTTTAGGCTAAAAGTTTATATTACTGCTTCTCTGAGGCTAAAGTCAGGAACCCAGAGTCTAAAAACACCTCTAGACCTCCACTGATAAGAATGTATGCCATGGTGTGTATCTGCCCCATGGCAACAATTCACAACTTTCCCCACTCCCTAACACCTTAAAATTCCTCATTTTCCATCAGTATGGTTTCATTTGATTTTGATTCTTTAAATATCATGCATCCCTGTGGATAAATCCCTCACCTGAAATCTCATCATCATTCAGATTGACTCAGTTTTTGAGCTCATAACCCTTCCAGCACCCTTAGTGACCTCTCCCCTATGACTGGAGGGTTGGAGAATTGGAGGGTAGATCAATAAACTCCCCATCAAAGTCTTCCTATAGAGGGCTCAGAGTAGGACTAAGGTCCACTCTCAGCAATATCCTCTAAAATGGGTGGTTGGAGCCAAGGTCTATGTTCAAAGACTCCTTTTTATAGCCCAAACACAACTAAGTGGTTTCTCCTACAATAATCTAAGTGAAGTAACTTATTCCTACTCACTGATACTCATCCTCTAGGAGGTGCCAGGGAGTACGTTCTAATAGAAATAATAATAATAGCTAGCCTTTAAAGTGCTTTACAAATATTATCACAACAACCTTAGGAGAACGGTGCCATTATTATCTCCATTTGAAAGATGAGGAAGCAGAGTCAGTAGACAGTGGTTAAGTGGCTTGCCCAGGGTCATGGAGCTAGTAAGTAGCATCTGTATACTATAGTTTAGCACAATGCCTGGCACAAAATAAGTGCTTAAAGTTCTATTTAGGACTGCATTCTGTGTTGTAGAAGGGGAAAAAAAAAACAGCAAACCTTTGAGGCCATTTTACTTTTGTCCTCTCCTTTTATTTAGTTCATTGTTACTGTCTACTTGCACAATTCCTTCTGAACAGATGAATACTAGAGGAATGAGAAGATTTGAAAGAGGAATATTAATTTGTTTTCCACCTTTTCCCACAGAGAGTTCAAAGGCTACATTGCTGATGAATGAGTGTCTGCTCAGCTCCTGTATTCATTTAAGCATCTGACATTTCTTTGTTTTGGCTCCTCAGATCAGAAAAACTCATTGAGTCTCGAAAAGCCTTAGAACTCAGATCCAAGAAACTAAGGTGTTCAGCAAATGATGCTTCATTAGCCAGCAAGGAAAGAAAAGGCTCTTTTACCTGTCCCTCAAAGGTTAAATCACATTGAGAATAATCTTTTCTTACGAGCACAAGGCTTCCTATGATGAATGAAGACTATCTTGGGTTTTCCCGCACCGCCCCCCCCTCCCCCCCCCCCAAATGGCTAGTAAGCATTTGGCACCTTAGCAGTTCATCTGGGCTGGGATGATTGTCATTTGTAACCATGCTAATCTTTTCCTTATGTTGAATGACCAAGACGGCACTGAAATCATCATGTAACAACAGCCAAGAGAATGAAGTAAAGACCTGGGGTACCTGTGAAACTCAAGGTGATAAAACCTTTCCCAGGTACTTGGGTGGGGTTTGGTTGTTATTTTTTTTATTTTTTTTCAAGTTCTTTTATCTATTTCTATGAAATGATTGTTCTGATTCATTTCAGAGCCCTGGGAAATGGTCAGAATCGCTCAGCAAAAAATTTCAATTGCTGCTGACTAGTTAGAATAAATGTTCCAGTTAAGAAGCACATTGACGCCACATCTTCAGTCAAAAATGCTGCACTTAGGGAAATTACATTTGGGGAGAAGAGTATAATTATTTCTGATACATCCCTTGACTTGGATCAGCTTCCTCTCATGGTGTCAAATAAGGTGTTCACTCTAGAAAAGATTTACTTTAAGATTTGTCCCCAGAACTTTTATCACAAATCTTCAGAGACAGAAGGAATTATAAAAGGCAGGAGAATACTGTTCTCAAATAAGGGAAAGTGAGATTTTGCTTCTTAGAAAATTGTGAAATGAACAAGTTTTTTTTTAAGTTTGTTAAAATGTACCATTCTCTAACATGTCTGTGTGTCAAAACAGAAATATGAGAAAAAAAGAAATTGAATTATCTTGATTTTTCTTACACTGGGGAAAATGGCAAATATATCCAAACATTTCCATGTTAGAAGGTTCATTAGCAATGTCTTTCACAGCATTTATGGTTTGCAGCTTAATCCTAGAGATAGAAAATACTCAATTCACTTTTGGTACCATTGCTATCTCCAAATATCTGGATGTTTGGCAATATAGAAACAAACACTCACAAACAAAGTATTTCTTTACTTTTAATATGAAAGCTTTTCATTATGATATAATGTATTTTTACTAATTATAATAACAGGAGACTCAGAATTTCAGAAAAAATAAAACTGGAGTAATCAATTAGATGAGAATTTTGTTCCTCTCCCCCTCTTCCTCATCCTCACAAGGATTTGCCTTAACTGAAATCTTTTAAATTGTAATTTTTTAGAATAAATGTTTAAGCTGCAGTGTACATACATTCTTTCATGAATTCTAAACTGAAAAAAAAGATTTCTAAAAGCTGTATTACAGGAAGATTTTTATGAAAAACTTTATATAGTAGCAGATTTTTACACTTCCTAGATTCTGGGCACAAGGAATATATTGTAATCCTCAAAAGCAAGAACAAGATGCATTTCTGCCTACAGGGGCACTACATTTTCACAAGAGGAGAAAGAAGGATATAATGTTGTTGATTGTAGGCGTCTTGCTCGTGAATTTTGACCTACAGGTTGTGGGATACATCCTTGTCCTTTTGACTAGACCTCAAAGGACTAGGAGTGGAATGGATACTGGCAACATCCTTTTATGTAAAGACCAAAGGCAAGTGATAATAGAGCTGTAACTACATTTGGCTGGATTACAAGACAAGTAGCACATGTAAAATTTGATACTGGAAAAGCAGCTATAAATGTTGTAGGAAAAAAAAAAAACAGCATCAGTTTCAGCTTCTGCAATGGGCAGCTAGGTGGCAATACACCTCCCTTTTACCACACACTGAAACGGTGTTGGTCATTAGGACAATTACCAGGAGTGGAAAAGATCGATCCACTCCTGGGGAAGACCGGAAGGAACTAAATTAGGATCCAAGTGAGCATAAAACAAAAGGCCAGTGCAGGTCAATACCTGGATTTTATCAAAGTGTCAATATCGAAGGGATTAAAACAGAAGCATAGAATCCAACTGCAAGATTAGAGGTTTAGGACAAGAGATTAGTACTTTACTGTATGTAAAGCTATTTGTCTGAATCAAGCTATTTGTACCAAACCCTTTATGATAAATGTTTGTATTCTCTACCTCTATGCAGAGCTAATGTTTCATCACCAACATAAGCCGTTTCACTGTGTCCTTTTCTGATTCAGCCATGACACAGTAAGGACGTGGGCCCAGTTACCATGACTCCTCATAGAACATCTTCCTGGATCTCTAAACCATGGTTTGAGGAGAAAGCAATGATGGAAGAACTCTATCATTTCCCATTTACGGACACTGTGTGCTGGGTCTAGTGACTTAGACCCACCCTTCTGCTACTAGTTACCAGAGTATACTTAGTTATATGTGTGAGTCAAAAAGAACTGCACACTCACTATGTTCTTCCTCTCTACACCACCACCCCCATAATTGGTGGAAGAAGGCATAGTTTGGATATCTATGATTATAAATTAAACTTATTGAAAAATAATGTGAATAGCCCCTTCTAAATAACATAGTTCTGCTGTGTATCAATCAGCTTGTGGAGGGTTGAGGCATTGAAGAAAGAAATGGGACCTTTAAGAAAATGACCCTCCTGGCAATATAGGGTGTATCTATAAGATGACTTGTTTCTCAAGACAGAGGTAGATAAGAGTGAGGACTAAGGTGAATTTACTCTTCAAAATATTAAATAAACCTGCTTGAAATATCTCTGCCCTTGGTTCTGCTCTGCTAACTAGTCGATCTCTGGCTCAGTACTACCATTTGAGGGGCCTCAGTCAAGCTCACTTCACTGTCAGCTTAATTCACTCTCCAAACTGCTCTATCTCCTCACTAGAGACCTTGCCCAAAAGTCAGTACCTTTTCCTCTCCCCTCTTTCCAATTCCCTTTAACGTTCTTTCTTCCCCTACTAGAATATAAGCTCCTTGAGAGTAAGAGCCATCCCTTGTTTCTATTTGTATCTTATCTCTAGCATTTAGCACAGTACCCAGTATATAGTAAGGACATAATAAAATGTATATATAATATAAAATATATAAACAAATATAAATACTTATATAGACACACATATATATATCCTGGCATCCACTATGAAATCTTGGGGTGCTTTAGAATATCAGAGATAATGGAGAACTCATGGACCAAAGAGCCACTTTAAGTCCTTTATTACAGTATAACCTCAACCTTCATGGATCCATAGGAACTTCCTGCAATTTCACAAGCACACAGCGTAAGAAGCAAGGCTAGACAGCAGAAAAAGATCTGGGGGTTTTAGTGGATTAGAAGCTTAATTTGAGTCATCAGGGTTATCACCAGCCTCCAGAAAAGTCCATGAATCTTATTTAGGTTTTGCTAAAAAAAAAAAACTCTAGCACCCAACAATAAATAGGGGATAGTTTTGCTGGACTCTGCCTTGATCAGGTCACATCTAGAGTATCATATGAAATTTAGGGCACCACTTTTTACAAGCTGGAGAGTATTCATAGGAGGACTGCTCATTGAAAAGCCTCTTTTTCATGTCACCTGATGATAAATTAATGCAACTGGGTAGATTTAACTTGTATAAGAGAAGACTTGGGGAGATGGTGACATAATAGCTATTTTCAAGTATTTCAAAGGCTGTCACATGGAAGAGGGATTGGACTTGCTCTGCTTGGCCCTAAAAGGCAAAACTAGAAGCAATGGTTGAAAGTTTCTGCCCTCTATGCCCAAAGGGCTATAAATAAGTGCATACCCTGACCCAGCAATTCCACTTCTAGGGTTATATCCAAAGGAATCAGAGAAGTGGAAGGAGGGCCTGTACGTACAAAAATATTTATAGCAGCTCTTTTTATGGTGGCAAAGAATTGGAAATCAAGGGGATGCCCATCAACTGGGGAATGGCTGAACAAGTTGTGGTGTATGAATGTAATGGAATACTACTGTGCTATAAGAAATGAGGAGCAGACAGACTTCACAATAACTTGAAGAGACTTATATAAACTGATGCTGAGCAAGAAGATCAGAACCAGGAGAAATCTCTACATAGACACAATGTGTGTGTGACGACCAGTATCAAGAGACTGGGTCCCTCTCAGCAATGTAAGGTTATACGACAACTCCAAAAGACTCATGACTGAAAGAGATACCCACATCCAGAAAAAGAGATGCAGAGTCTGAATGAAGAGTGAAACAAACAACTTGCTCTCTTTATTTTTCCTGTTTTGTTGTGTTTCCTCTTTCCCATGGATCAGTCCATCAGTTATAATCCTTCTGTACAACCTAATGATTAATGTGAAGATATTTATAGATCCTATATTTGAGTGCATGCCGCCACGATGGGGGGAGAGAGGGAAGGGGAGAAAAAAATGAAACTCAAGGGACTGTGGAACTGAATGTTATGAAATAAAAGTAAATAAATTAAATTTTTTTTAATTAAAAAAAAGAAAGTTGCTAAGAGGCAAGTTTAGGTTTCCTAACTCTCCCAAAGTAGAATAGACTGCCCTAGGGAATGAAAGGCTTCTTCTTCATTTGAAGTCTTCAAGATCTCCAAATGAGTGATTTGCTACCCGGAAAATAAAAAAATATGCCTTAGTAAATTCTCCAGACATCCATAGTCTACTGAAAACATAGGACCATTGGCTCTGGAGCCTTAATGCCATAAAGTTCAATTCTGCAAATATTTATTAATCATCAATTCTGTGCGAGGAATGGTGCCATGTGTTTGGCATACAAGGGGAAGGAGAAAGGGAAGGAAAATAAAGTATCTGCTCTCAAAAAGGGAAGGAATGACTATAGCATGTATACAGATGAGCCAATAAGAGATCATTTGAAATAGGAGAGCACATAAACACCTATAGGATCAAAAAAAAAAGGATTTATCATAAGAAGTGTGATCTGAACTGAACCTTGAAGAAAGCTAAGGGCTCTGAAAGATAGAGTATAGAAGAGAGTGTATTTCAGGGACAGGGCACGGCCCACGTGAATGCATAAAGATGAATAATCAAATGTTTAGTTTGAGGAACAAATACAAGGCCAGATTATTCATAATGTAGAGTACATAAAAAAGAGTATAATAAAATTAGTTTGGACAGAGTTACTCAATTGGCACCTACTTAATGTCAGACATTATGCTAAGTGCTGACGACACAAAGAAAGGCAGAAAATAGTTCATGTTCTCAAAGAGCTCATAGTCTAATAATGGCAGAGATAACATTCAAACATCTATATGCCAACAAAATATATACAGGAGATGTTGGGAGTAGTCTCAAGGCTAAGAAGGCCTAAGAAAGGCTCCTTGCAGAATGTGGAAGTTGAACTGAGATTTGAAGGAAGCCAGCAGGCAGAGATGAGGAGGAAGAGCATTACAGGCATAGAAAAGTCAGTGAAAATCCCTGGAGACAAGAGATGAAGTGTCTTGTGCAAGAAATAACAAGGATGCCAGTATGATCAGATTGCAGAGTGCATGGAGGAGAGTAAGGTGTAAGAAGATTGGCAAGGTAAAAAGAGACTGGATTATGAAGCCAAATGAAGGACTTAAAGGGTGGGTTGGAGCCAGACTAAGGAAGGTTTCAAATGCTTAAATAGAGAAATTTGTATTTTATTCTAGAGGCAATAGGAAAGTCATTGATGCTTTTGAGCAGGGGAATCAAATACTTGTATCTTTGGAACACAGTTTTGGAAGCAATGAGGAGGACAAAATGGAAAGAGGAGGGCCTAGAAACAGGGAGGATAATTCATAAGCTATTTTTAATAGTCACAGGAAAAGGTATAAAAGAGGTGAGAGAGTAAAAAATGACAAATATGAGGGATTCAAATAATGCAGGGGCTTGGGTGAAGTGTTCCAGCAAGATGATCTCTGCAATGACTACCATAAAGAAAGGAATACCAAAGTGAAGCCAAACACCAAATAACTGTAATGACTAATCTTGGCTCTAGAGAAAAGATGAAACAAAAGTACCTCCCTCTTTTCCTGGAAGAAGTGGGAGATTATGAGTGTAAAAAGTTGAATATGTCAGATGTAGTCACTTCATTGACTTGTTTAAATGTTTTTCTTTGTTACAAGGGAAAGATGAGAGAAGGAGAGTAACATCTGGAAATAACTGATATCAAAACAAAAAGCATCAATAAAATTATAATAGATCCCAAGACAGCCTAAAAAACATAAAAACTTCTGTCTAATCTCATGCTTTCAGTCTTTTCCAATCCATGGAGTGCCTATTAGCAGAGGTGGCAATGTAAATATGGCAACATCTAAGAATCATATTACCCACAATTACAAAAACAGCATAGAAATGGCATCAAGAAACCAAAGTCATAGAGATACAAGTCTCTGAGAAAGATTGACCTCAAGTTTCTGAGAAGGGCTGAAGATGCAAGTCAACAATGCTGAAGGCATCAAGGCCAAAGTAGAGGCCATCAAGGCCCTGAGTACCAAGAAATTCTGAAAACCAAAGAGTAGAATAATAAAATTGAATACAAAAAATTCAATTAACGAATAACTAGGAACTAGTTTTTTTTAATAATGAAGCAGATACCCCATCGGCTAATTTGATTTTTTAAAAGAGAAAAAACAAATTACCAGCACTAAAAATGAAAAAGAATTCACAACTAATAAGGAAGAAATAAAGAAAACTATTGTAAACTGTTTTGTTCAACTATACGTCAACAAAGCCAACAATTTAAATGAGATGCATGTTTACAAAAATATAAAAATGCCTCGATTTAACAGAACAAGAAATAGAGAATTTAGATAATCCTAATTTCAGAATAAGAAACTGAATACACCATAAAGTTCCAAAGAACAAAACCCCAAAATCTCATGAATTCACACATGAACATTAAACATAGTGCTTATAAAGTAGGAAAAGAAGATATCCTACCAAATTTCTTCTATGATACTTACATGATCCTGATACCTAACCAGGGAAAGTCAAGATAGAGAGAACACTATAGAACAAAAGCACTAATAAACTTTAATGCAAAAATTCTTAATAAAATTTTAGAAAGGGGTTAAGCAATATGTAACAAAGATTATATACATGGACAGGTTGAATTTATACCATGAACTCAGGGTTGGTTTAATAATAGGAAAACTTTGAACATAATTGCCAGTGCTAAAAGCAAAACCAATAATAACCATTATTATGTCAATAGATGCCTCCTAAAAAAAGCTTTTGACAAAATGCAACACCCATTTCTGTTTTTAAAAATATTAGAAAATATAGGAATAAATTTACCTTTCCTTATCTTGTTAGTATCTAAAACAAAGAGTGAGCATTATATGCACTGGTATAAACTAGAGGTCTTCCCAGTAATATGAGGAGTAAATTAAGTATTTCCATTAACACCATTACTATTTGATATAGTGCTAGGAATGCTGGCTATAGAAATACTGAGGTAATATGCATTGACAAAGAAGAAAGGAAGTCATTGTTTTTGCAAATGATACAATGGTATTCCTTGAGAACTGGGGCAGGTAGGTGGTGCCATGGATAGAACAGCAGTCCTGGAGATAGGAGGACCTGAATTCAAATCCAGCCTCAGATACTTGGCACTTAGTAGCTATGTGACCTTAGGTAAGTCATTTAATCCCAATTGCCTCCCCCCAAAAATCGATTTACTTATTCAGTATTACATCAGTCAAACCACCAAAGAATTACTTTATAGAACTCAAAAAGAGGAACAAAATTCATCTGGATAAAAAAAAGTTCAATAATCTCAAGGAAAGTTATGAAAAACAATGGGAAAGAAAGGTACCAACCAGTGCTAGATCTAAATCTATAGTACAAAATGGTAATTCGCAAAACAATTTAGTGCTATTTATAAAATAGAGATGGGCAGCTAAGTGGTGCAATGGATAGAGAGCCAGGCCTGAAGACCTGAGTTTAAATCCAGACTCAGACACTTACTAGCTGTGTGACCCTGGGCAAATCACTTAGCCCTATTTGCCTCAGTTTCCTCATCTGCAAAATGAGCTGGAGAAGGAAATGGCAAACTATTCCAGCATCTTTGCCAAGAAAACTTTATAAGTAGTCACAAAAATTGGACATATCTGAAAATGACTAAACAAAAACAAAACAAAAAAAATAGGAAGGTTAATTAATTGAATGGATTTATTACACAATACATAGAAGCACATAAAATAAATATCCTAATATTTGATATTTTTTATATTTTAAAGTTTTGTTGATATTTTATTTTTGCATTACATCTACAAATTCTTCCTACTTTGTAAGGCCTTATGCAACAAAGAAAGAGTTAAATAAAACTAATAGTACAATGACTTCATCTGAAAGTACATACAACAGTTCACATTTATAACAGCCCTATCAATACTCATATTAAAATGCTCTAAATCATTAATCATTAAGGAAGTCATAATTAAAGCAACTATGAGTTTACACTTCACACCAATCACATAGACTAGTCAACAAAAAAAGGGAAAATGACAAATTTTGGTTGAGAGAGAAACTATAGGAAAAATAGAAACATTTGTGAAATATTGGTGGGACAATGGATTAGAACACTGGGCTTAAGAATCAGGAAAACCTGAATGCAAATCCTTCAGATACTTACTAGCCGTGTGACCCTGGGTAAATCACTTAACCCTATTTACTAGTTTCCTTATCTGTAAAATGAGCTAACTAAGGAAATGGTAAACCACTCCAATATCTCTGCCAAGAAAACCCCAAATGGGATCACAAAGAGTTGGACACAACTGAAATGACTGAAGAACAAAAATGAATTATGGGTAGAGCTATGAACTGATCTAATCATTTTAGAAAGCAATGTGGAACTATTCCTCCAAAGTTACTGACTTAGGCATGCCCTTTGACATAGTGATATCATAACTAGGCCTATGTCCTCCGAAATCAAAGAAAGAAGATAAGTTTAAGTACAAAAACATTTTAACACCGTTTTTGTGGTAGCAAAGATATGGAAAACAAAAGGGCTACTCATAGTAAATGATTGAACAAATGCTGGTATGTGAATGTAATGCGGTGCTATTAAAAAATGACAGAAGGGACATTTGCAGAGACACCTGGGAAGATTTGTCTGAACTGACATAGAATGAAGTTAAGCAGAACTAGAATAATTTACACTATAACAACACTGTAAAAACAAATGACATTGAAAGATGCAAGAACTCTGATCAACACAAGAACAGTAATAATTTCAGGGAATCAATGATGAAGAACACTACCCACCTCCTGACAGAAAGATGATGGAATAAATATGTGGAATGAAACACATTTTTGGACTTAGTTAATGTAGGAATTTGTTTTATTTGACTATGTATATTCATTAGCAGGGTTTTTTAATTTTAGTAGGGAGAGAAAAATGCTTATTAAGTGAAGAAGAATCTATGTTTTAAAGTATGAGTTAAAAGTCTTAAAATTTTAAGTTTTTCACAAACAAAACCAATGCAGCCAAGATTAGAAGGATAGCAGAAAACTGAGAGGGCAGGATTTTACAGCAAGTATCTCTGAAAAAGGCTTCTTTATCTCAACTATACACAGAACTGAGTCAAATTTAAAGAAATAAGAGTCATTCCCCAATTGAAAGGATATGAATAGGCAGTTTCAAAGAAATCAAAGTTATCTGTAATCACTTGAAAAAAAAAGTTCTAAATCACTATATACCTATAAGATTGGCTAATATGACAGAAAAGGAAAATAACAGATGTTGGAGGGGATGGGGAAAACTGAGATACGAATGCACTACTGGTGGAGTTGCAAACTGATCCAACCATTCTGGAGAACAATTTGGAAATATGGCCAAAGGTGCTATCAAATTAGGCCAATTAAATTAAGTGAGCAGAGTGAAGAGAACATTGCACACACTAACAGCAATACTATACGATAATCAATTGTGAATTACTAATGATCCAAGACAATTTCAAAGAATTCATGATGAAATAAGCTATCCACCTCCAGAGAAAGAATTGATGACTTCTGAATATAGACTCAAGCACACAATTTTTCTCTTCCTTCCTATCTTCATTTTTGTTTTCTTTCTTTTTTTTCTTTCCTTCCCTGTTTTGTTTGAGTCTTCTTTCACAAAATTACCAATATGGAAATGTTTTATATAATTGCACATGTATAATTTATATCACAATGCTTGTCATCTCAGGAAGGGGGGAGGAGAGGGAGAGATAGAATTTAGAAGTCAAAACTTAAAAAAAAAGAATGTTAAAAATTGTTTTACATGTAATTGGAGAAAAACTAAAATATTGAAAAAAATAAAGTATTAAATATTCTTTGAATTTTTAGAAATTTTCAAGTTTCATTTTTTAAAAATCTGGGTAATTTTTTTTTAATTTTCCCCAAAACCACAAAGCCAATAACAACACAACCTATAGTTGATTACCTTTAAAGGGACACAACCAAAAACAGAATTTAAGAAGAATGTGTATAAGAAAAGCAAAGCTGAACTAACTAGTTTTGAAAAATAAAATTCCACAAATGAAATATTTCAGAACAAATATTTTAAAAGAGATTATAGTAATTTTATCAACAATATCCAACTAACGGAAAAAAAGATTTGTTCCAATATATTTATATAGTAACCCCTCTGAGCATACTCTTTCAACAGCAGTTTGGATCCCAAAGGGCAGCTGACAGCACTCTCCTCAATGTTCTAAGTGTAAGCCTGAGGGGTTGGGGCTTTCTAGTATTACCAGTTATGAATCACCATTCTACATGCTCTCCATTGCAAATCAAACAGTGTTAGGGTTTAGAAAGGGATATTTAATAAGCTGGTACAGTAAGGACAATGGTATGGAAACAATGCCCCCAACCCAGGAAAATATTCTCCCCTCGAACACGCAAGGTCTTTGGAGATAATGGGTTCAAACTTAAAGTACAAAGGTAGTGGGGTGCATATGTAGAGAAAAACATGGCACCAAGGTATAGCCCCACCCCCAATTCCTGATTCTGAAAGTATCCCTCTGTGGAACTCCCATGAGTGTCTCCTTAGAGATATCTGTAAGCCTGACTCTATCAGTGTCTTTCTAGAGTCCATAGTCAGCTTTTCTCTCTATGATGAGGAATCATAATACTTAAAACCACTGCCATCATCAGGGGATGGTCTTTCCATTTCTGCCTGCAGATACTTCCTCTGTCATAGGCCACTATGAACTCTGGTGAGTCCTGTGAGGTAGCTATTACAGGCATTATCCACATTTTACAGAAGAGAAAATTAGGCTCTGAGTGGTGTGACTTCACCATGCTCATATAGCTGGTAAGTGTCAAAGCAAGGATACAAATCCAGATTTTTTTTTTCATTTTTTTCTACTCTCTCTCTCTCTCTCTCTCTCTCTCTCTCTCTCTCTCTTTATATATATAAACTGACAGTACATCCAAAATCATTTTTTTAAATATTTTTGTTTGGTGAGGAATGTCATAAGATTTAAAGGGTGTTTAAGTCAAACTAATTTTTATTTCTGACAGTGTTTCAAATAAAGGCAAACACAACATTAAATAAATCAATCTTTGGCATTCTTTGCCTTTTATTTCAAAATTGAAAAGAAATTAGAATCTGACTGTGCTAACTGCTAAGTTAAAAAAAAAACGGACAAGGGACATTTTCCTACTTAATTACATGCCATTTAGCAGTTCTACACTCACTCCTTCTCCCAACCTCTATCCAGCTTTCTACACTGAAAATCCTAATACATAACATTTCCTCTTTCCCTTTCCCTTTGATTTTCTGGAGTAAAGGTCATATATGTTGTTACATAAGAGGCACATTCAAATAAACTCATATCTTTTCAAATATTTATTTCCTTCTCTGTTCATCCTAATGGGAAAAAAATTCCTAAAAGTGCCCCTTCTAACAGGACTTTGAAACTTCTTATTCTTTTATCTTTAAAATAGTTGAAATATATTATTAATTATTTAAAGTATTTAAAATAGAAAAAATTTTCAAATACTCAAATTACAATATTTGTGATCCAGAAAATTCTCTGTCCCCGAAAGCCATTTTTGATTGAGAGAAACTTGATAGGATTTCTACCTCCCTTTTTCTTCTAAAAACATCCACACCTGATACACAAACACACACAGAGAACAATCAAACACACATATAACTACTATAATTATTAAAGTCTATACTACTCCATCTGAGCCAGAGTCTCTTTTCATTTTCTACCTGTGTGGTACCATATATACCCATCAACATGAGCTCATTCATTTTTCAAACAGAATTGTCCAGGTGACAATTTCTAGGCAATCCATTGAATTGGTCATTACATCTAATGTTCTCATTAGAATGATTAAAAACATAACAAAGATGTTCCATCATGAATGCTTCTTCCCAGTCTTGCCTAAATCTTTTCCTTCTTGTTGGTCATGGCATTGACAGAGTGGTTATTTTGGCTACCTTTGTTTTCATAAAAGTTTTAGATCTCAAGTTACTGTGAATTACACTTTTCCATCTGATTCACATAATTAATAACAATCATAATATGTATTTGATATTAACATAGCATTTGATGATTTTTAAAAACCACTTTACTTGTATCTTTACAACAACCCTATAAGGTAGGTGGTGCTACTATCATAAGATCATAGATTTAGTACTGCAAGAACCCTCAGAGGTCAACTAGAGCGACTTTTTTATTTTACAAGTTGGGAAACTGAGGTCTAGAGAGATTAAATGACTTGCCCAAGGTCACACAGGTAGTAAATATCAGAGGCACAATTTGAAACCAAGTCTTCTGAATCACAAAGGTTGCAAGCAGCATAGTCAGAATCCAAATTCAGGTCCACAGATTCCAAATACAGTGGGCCTTCCTCTACACCACTACTGTTTCCCCAGTTTTACAAAGAAAGAAGCTGAGGCTAAGAAAGATTAAGAGATTTGTCCATGGTCACAAAGTTAGTAAATATCTGGAGAAGGAACTTAACCCAGGGTTCTGTTGACTCCAAATCCAATAATCTTTACACTACACTATATTGTCTTTTTTGTTGTTGTTGTTTTTGTTTGTTTGTTTTTTGTTGTTGTTGTGTTTTGGAGGGCAATTGGGGTTAAGTGATTTGCCCAAGGTCACACGGCTGGTTTTTATGTTAAGAGTCTGAGGCTGGATTTGAACTCAGTCCTCCTGACTCCAGGGCCTGTGCTCTATTCACTGTGCCACCTAGCTGCCCCATATATTGTCTTTTTTTAATAGAGATTTTCACAATAATACACGTTTCAGACTCACTGATTTATATAAATTAGCAATCTGCACAGTCATGAAAATCAGCACCATTTCAATCAAATTCAATAAATATTTATTAAGCACACACTATGTTCCAGGAACTGTGTTGGGGATATAAAAAGAAACAAGAGACAGTCCCTGCCCTCAAGGAGTTTGCAATCCAATGGGAGAGACAACACGTCAATAAATGTATTCAAAGCCAGCTACATTATAGGATAAATAAAAATAATTAATAGAAGGAAAGCGCTGGAATTAAGAAGCATACGGGAAGGTTTACTGTAGAAGGTGTGATTTTAGGTGGGAGTTAAAGAAAACCTGGGAAATCAATAGTCAGAGCGGAGGAGAGAGAGCATTCCAGGCATGGGGGCGAGCCAGAGAATATGCCCTGGGCCAAAAGACAGAATTTCTTGTTCCTGGAACAACCAGGAGGCCAGTGCCACTGGATCAAAGAGTATATGTTGGGCAATAAGATATAAGAAGACTGGAAAGGGAGTAGAGAACTAGGTAATGAAGGGCTTTGAATGCAAAACACAGCATTTTGTATTTACTCCTGGAGGCAATAGGAAGCCACTGGAGCACCAAAGGTAGAGAGAGGCTCAGGAAATTAAAACCTTAGACTCGATCTAAAAGAAATTAGGTTTTGGTGAAACTAAATTTCAAATAAACTGGAAACTACTCATGGCTCTGCCACTCCACTTATTCTACTGACATTTACTTCTGTCAGATACATTATCTGTGAGGACAACAAATGCTATTGGAAAAGTTTAATGGACTTTTATACAGATTTGGGGAGAGCTCTCTGAAGTTAAAGTAAAAATTCTGATCTCTTAAAAATGTTCACAACACCCAGACCTGCAGCACCTCAGAATATGGAAAATCTGGATGCAAATTGCATTTATGCTTTGTGAATATGATTAAGTCACTTTGCCTCAATGAACCTGTTCCCTCATCTGTAAAATGGGAGTAATATTATCTAATATTGTAATATTAGTAATATTATTAGTATAATATTAGTAATATTATCTAATATTACTTAGATTTTACTTAATTATTTTTACTTTTATTATATTATATAATATATATTCTATAATACATATTATATATTATAATTTACTTAATAATTAGTAATACTATCTAATATAATATTATCTAATATTATCTACCTATCTACCATATTATCTACTTATCAATGCTGCTTAGTCTCATGAAATAATTCACACCAAGTCACTTGCAAATCTTAACCAGTTATAGAAATGTCAGTTACTAGTGGTTGTTATTATTTTCCAGAATGAAATAAAATGAATGATTCAAATCTATGTAGTGGAAAAGTGGCTGAATTTGGAGTTAGATTGATCCAAATGATAGCTCTGCAATTTATCTGATGTGTAACCATGAACCCTAACTTACTTTTTCTGGGCTTCATTTTCTTCACACTCCCATGGACTACATGAATTCTAAGATAACTTCAAGTTCTAAATCTACGACCCCATGTTGATTTCCAATTTAGACATGAGTCAAATACAGCAAACCAATTACGAAAAAGCAGTCAGTTTTTTGCTGTTGGTTAACTGATTTGGATTAGAACCCTGATGGCTTATGGGATACACTAATGAAACAGTTTCAAATAGCTTCACGGGAAAATAATGGCATCAATGGAAGGAGTAGACAAAGTATCCTTCTTTTACATCACAAATAACTGAGTTATGTTTTTATGCTAATGACCCTGAGCAACCTGGGAAATTATATTTGAATCCAAAAATCATATTTCCTTTCACAAATTTTTCCTGCATTTCTCTTGCTTATTCCTCCCCCAATCCCACCCCCAATTACTACCAGAGCATTTTGTTTTCATTTAAATGGTGGTAATTTACTGGGCTATTTTTTCATTAATGTATGTCTTTATAGCCCAGAAGCTTGGCCACTCTCTCTTCTGAGCCCCTGTGTCATCTCTGCTGTATTTTCTTTTATCTTGGTACCTCTATTCCTCAAGTGTGAAAAGGGTACACTGTAGTCTAATATTCATTTTTCTTTTTTTTTCCCTCCAAGTGCTTTCTTTCCCCATCTGTAACAGCCCCTAATATGCACCTCCATTCGATTTTCCTTACCCAGCTTGAAACCCTCTCATTCTAATTACCTTTTCAGTTTTCTTATATTTCTCCCTCGAGATGTCTCAATTAGTAGACTTTTTCATACTGCCTGTCACCTCTGAGCTACAAGGTGGGTCTAACTCTACCTTAAACCATGCAGAAAATAAATGAGGAGCCATTCCTGGCTGCCCTGCTGAAGGTGGTGTTACTTTACAAACTACTGCACCTTTAATAGATGATAAATGGAGAGAAAAGTGGCCTTATTAATGCAGCAGCCCTTGATTTGGTTGGCATGCTGTGTCCTTTCATTACTCAGAGATACAGAAAAGGCAAGCTATGCTAAGCCCTGGGTGATGTACTTCCATACAGAGAGAGTGAGGAGAGGCTAATTAGCATAGTTCTGGTCAAAGTCTGAAATTAACTCTCCTCTTTAAGACCAGAGCTAAAAATGTCATTTGTCTTGCCTGTAATTACATTTATAGGTAATTATACCAGTAGAATAACAGCAAGCAAAATGAATGGAGAGGTTTTTTTTCCCCATATAGCATAACTCTTTAAGTTCTAACCCTGTCAAAAGGCTGGGTAAAAATAAAGACAATTGCCATGAAATATATCTTTTGTTCATTTCTTCTGTGTGATTTAGGTTCCTAGAGGTCCGTGGGACCATAGAGCAAGAGGTAGAAGGACCCTCAAATGCTTTCCAGTATGAACCCTTCATTTTATACATGAAGAAGCTAAAGCTTAAGGCTCACTCTAAGTGACTGACCAACTTACTGAAAATCACATAGGTAAGTAGGTTTGAAACAAGGTCTTCCGACTCAAAATCCAGGGCTCTTTCCACTATACAGAGAGTTGAAAATCTAGGGTGCTTCTTTCCTTCCTCCTATTTACACAGTAGATACCTGGAGAATTTATCTGAATTTGTCACAGTTTGATCACATGTGAAGGGTGGCCCAAAAGTCTTATTGTGGTTTTAAATTTAGTGACCAAAGACTTCTGGGACACCCTGTATAAGACAGTAGGTATCTAAAAGTATTATCAGTCATTAATACTTAGCTCGTTAATAGCAAGAATTTTGTACATGTGGTCAAGAATTAGAAAAAAAGTCCAGAATGCACTTTCTCCCCACCTTCCTTTAAATCTATGCAAGCCCTTTGCTAAGTCACCACCTCCAGTTAACAGCATTCCCTCAGAATTATTTTTGTATCACTTTGTATACTTTTAGATATTATTCACTTTAGATTTTATTAGATATTACTTACTTGTCTCCAAGCTGTGTCCAAACCTACTTCTCCCATAGAATGGAAGTAAAACACTATTTTGTGTTTATCTCCCTATACCCAGCACAGTGCCTTGTACACAGAAGAAGCATAATTATTAGCTCTTGAATATTAATATATTATGCATTAATAACATAATAATGTTAACACAATTTGTTGTATTTAACTGAGTTCAGCGTTTTTACAATTTCAAGTATTACTGAATAAAATATGCCTGACTAGAATAAGTTTTCATCCCCTTGAAACTGGATCAGTTTTCATCTACAACACTGTTTCTATCAACGTTCCTAATAAAAATAATAATAGGTGAGGCATGCAGTTTTACTGAGGATGATGATTGTGGCAATGATAACTGACATTTGTAGAGAGATTTAATGTTGGCAAGGTATTTTACATGCATCATCATTTGTTTCTCAAAACAGCCCTATAGGGTAGATACCAGAAGTATTATGAGAACCATGGACCAAAGTGACATGAGCATCCACAGAGAACTGCCCTCCATGTTTTGGACTCAGATCCCTTGATACCTAGAAAAACAAGTAATGCACCAGTATTTCTTAATTAGGAACATAAGGATTTGTTCAGCCAAAATCATGACTTCCTACATGGTAATGTGTACACTAAAGATGCCCTCTGAGAGATTCAGCATTTCTCTAGAGAATCTAGATGTATCCCAAGTCAGCCCAATAAATTAGCACTGGATAGTTCAAAGGTATTTTCAGCAGAGACAGCCTCTAGAGGAAAAGTCTCTGAAGAAAGAAAATGGGATAAAGGTGAATTCTTTGACTTCTACACACACTCATGCCCTTCTTCCTCATCTCACTCTTTCCTGTTGGCTGAAAAGTCTCTCTGGATTACTCTGTCCCACCCCTCCCTCGATACCCATCTTCTTGCCAAATCCTAATGAGTGGTGGGTGGTAAAGTTTCCTGTGAGAAGGAATCTCTATGTAGGTCATATTGTCTAAAGACCATCTTTCAGTTTTCATTAGCATTTTGGACTCAGATTTCAATCTGGGGGAGTTAGACTTTTTAGTAATGTTTACAAGATGCCAATGTTCTTTGATTTTCACTGAGATAAACTGAGTGATGTCTCAGAATAAACCACAAATCAAAAAAGCAAATGCTTTACAGGTGTTAATGCTGAGCTAAACCTTGAAGGAAGCTAAGACCTCTAAGGGGGTGCAAGGAGAAGAGACTGGATTGCAGGTATGGGGCAAAGCCTCTATAAAGGCATGGAAATGAAAAGTTTAATGGTGAGTTCAAGAACAGCTAAGAGAACACTCTGCTTGGAAAATGGAGTGTGTAAAGGGGATTATGATGAATTAAGATTAGAAAGATAGTCTTGGAGCCTACTTATAAAGAAATTTAAATGGACTAACCAGTTTTTATTTTATCCTAGGAGTAATAGGGAGTCATAGAACGTTTTATGGCAAGGAAGTAACCTGATCAAACCTGTGCCTTAGGAAGATTATTTTGGTTGCTGTGTGAAGAGTGGATTAGAGGAGGGACTGGAAGCAGGAAACCCAAATAACCTAGGAGAGAGGCAATGAAGACCTTATTTAGGATAGTGGTAATATGAGTGGGGAGAAGAGGTCAAGAGGTTAGAGATGTTGTGGAAGAAGAAACAACGAGACTTAAAAGCTGATTAGATAAGAAAAATGAGAAGTAAGATTCAGATTGTAAACTTGGATGACTGAAAGGATTTGGTACCCTGAAGAGAAACTGAGTGAGTAGTTAGTTCATAGTAGGGGTGGATTTAATGGAGAAGATAATGAGCTCTATTTTGGAAATAATGAGTTTGAGATGGCAATGAGATATCCAACTGAAGATGTCTAGTTGGGGATATAAAGTTAGAGAATAGGAGAGATATTAATTCTATAATCTTATGACCTTTGCCCTTTACTCCATCTCCTTCTGCTCCCTCCAGGAATGGAAGATATTGATCATTCATCAGCTGTTTCATATTTAATTCATTTTTTTCTGTTTCAGTTTTAGTCTCATGCAGCATCACAATTGCAGAATTAGAAGGAATGTCAAAGATCATCTAGTCCAGGGGTGCGGAACCTGCGATCTCAAAGCTACATGTGACCCTCTAGGCCCTCAAGTGCAGCCATCCAAATCCCAATTTGTTCCGTGAAGTTAGGATTCAGTCAAAGGGTTGCATTTGAGGACCTAGAGGGACACACGTGGCCTCGAGGCCCCAGGTTCCCCACCCCTGATCTGGTCCTGTTTGTTTATAAAAAGCAATTCCCCCCTACTTCTAGAGAACACAGACCTAATTCATACCCTTCATACCCTGAGCAAACACTTTAAGCTCTTGACTTAATTAGATGAGACATACACCTCCTATTACCTTTTTTTATGCTATTAACTTGCTTGGTTTAGTGGGAAGACCTCTAGATTCGGATTCAGAGGGCCTATATTCAAGTCCCCAGTCTCCTACTTGCTACTTGTGTGACTTTGGGCAAGTCATATAGCTTTTCAGAGCCTCAGTTTGATCATCTTTGAAATGAAGTTGTTGGGTTAGATGACCTGTAAAGTCTTTTCCAGCTCAAAATGCTAAAGATTATGTAACAGAGACAGAATTTGAACCAGGTTCCCTGGTTCCAAGTCCAGTGCTTTTTCTATTGTACCAAAGAAGTATCCTGTGTGCAACCCAGTCATTTAATGCTTGGGTGACCTCATAAGTCAAATAATCTCTATGGATCTCATCTATAAAATGAGGGTTTGGACCAGTTGAGATCTAACAGTCCTTCAATTCTAAATCTTATCCTCCTAATCAGCACCTGTCTTATCAGAGGATGCACAGGCAAGGGTGAGCCCAGGTAGGTTCAAAAAGTAATATTTTAGAAAGAGTAGAATGCAAATTCATCAAGTTCTTTTTTATACATGGGTAACTACAAATGGCAGGAAAACATCCTTAGTTCAACTTTCTCAGACTGTGACTGTTATCCTTCCTGTGTTGATCTTCTTTATTTGTATTTGGAACACAGAAGAGAAAGACTTCAGGGAAGAAGACAATATGGTAAGAAATAGTAATGATAGAGAGGGACTTCAGGAGCCAAGATGGTGCAGTAAGTAGTAAATCACTGTAACTCTCCCATATTCACCTCCAAACAACCATAAAATAACACCCCAAAACAAATCCTGGAACAGCAGAATCAGCAAAAAACTGGGTGGAATAATCTTTTAGACCAAGAAATTTGGAAGATTGGCAAGAAAGGTCTGTCTCACTCAGATAAAAGGGGAACACAGTCCAGGAAGTGTTTCAGTAAGCCCCATCTCAGCAAACCAGCAGAATATCCTGAGCCCAAGTACAATAGAACTGGTGAACACTAACACCAGGACCACCCCTGTACCTCAGCATAGCCAGGGGAATGGGAAGACTCCAGCTCTGAGAACTGCCAAGTGTTTCTGCATAGCCCTGGGCAAAGAGGCAGACACCAACCCTACAGGTGTCTAAGCAAACAGGCACTGGCCTGGCACATGCTTTAGCATAGCCCCAGGGAAATACAGAGACATCCCACCAGCCTCAGCACACACCAGACACCAGCTCTAGGACCCTGGCTCATCATCAGTTGAGGTGCCAGACCTCTATTGCCCTCCAAACCCATTCTCCTCAGTGTAGCACCAGACACAAGGGTCCTTCATGAGCTTCAGAGCAACATCAGTGCAGCACCAGGTAAAGAGGCAATGACTGCAGACCCTGGCACAAGAAGCCCAAGACAGTGGCCCTCCCACCCTGCTATCAAAGCTTAAACTTAAAAGAAAGGTAAAAGGGCAAAAAAGATGAGCAAAAAACAACAACAACAAAAAGAATCTTATCATACAAAGTTATTATGGTGACAGGGAAGATCAAGACAAACTTAGAAAAGGAAAACAGTGTCAAAACACCTATGGAGAAAACCCCAAAGAAAAATGGGAAGTGGCCTTAAACCCAATAAGAAATCATGGAAGAGCTCAAAAAAGAATTTTAAATCATATAAGATAAGCAGAAAAAAGATGAGAAAAGAAATGAGAGTGATGCAAAAGAATTATGAAGAGTCAATAGCTTAGAAAAGAAAACAACTGCATAAAAAGTAGAATTAGCCAAAAGGAAAACGACATTGAAAAATTCACTAAAGAAAACAACTCCTTAGAGAGTACAGTTGGACAACTGGTTATAATTCCTCTTCACAACTTGACTAATGTTTAATGTGAAGGTATTTGTAGAACCTATATTGGATTGCATGGTACAATGGGAGGTGAGGGAGGAGGAGAGGGAGAGGGAGAAAATCTGGAACTCAAGGGATTGTGGAACTGAATGTTGCAAACTAAAAGTAAATAAAGAAAGAAAAAAGAATACAACTGGCCAAATGGAAAAGAAAGTACAAAAGCTAATTACGGGAAACAATACGTTAAAAGTTAGAATTGGGCAAGTGGAAGCTAATGATTCTATGAGACATCATGAATCAATCAAACAAAGTCAAGAGAATGAAAAAATACAAGAAAATGCAAAATACCTCACGGGAAAAACAAATGACCTGCAAAATAGATCAGGGAGAGGAAACATCAGTATCATTGAACTACTTGAAAGCCATAATCAAAAGGAGGACCTGGACAGCATCTTTCAAGAAATTATCAGGGAAAATTGCCCTGATGTCCTGGAACCAGGGAGCTAAAAAGGCATTGAAAGAATCTACCAATCACCTCAGGAAAGAGGCCTCAAATAAAAACTCCAAGGAACATTGTAGTTAAATTGCAGAACTATCAGGTCAAGGAAAAATTACTACAAGTGGACAGAAAGAAACAATTCAAATATTGGGGAACCATGATCACGATTATACAGGATTTAGCAGCTGTAATATTAAAGGATCAGAAATCATGGAATATGATATTCCAGAGGGAAAGGAGCTAGGACTACAATCAAGAATCACCTATCCAGGGGTGGCTAAGTGGTACAGTGAATAGAGCACCAGCCCTGGAGTCAGGAGGATCAGAGTTCAAATCTGGCCTCAGACACTTAACATGGCCTAGCTGTATGACCTTGGGCAAGTCACTTAACCGCAATTGCCCTGCCTTCCCCCCTCCAAAAAGAAAAAAGAAAGAAAGAATCACCTATCCAGTGAAATTAAGCATAATACTTCAAGGGGAAAATGGTCATTTAATGAAATGGAAGGATTTCACACTTTCATAAGAAGACCAGAATTGAACAAAAAATGTGATCTCCAATATCAAGACCCAAGAGAAGCCTAAAAAGGGAAAAGAAAATGTAAGAAATTCAATGGAGCTAAAAACTGTTTACATCCCTACATGGAAAGATGGTACTTCTAATTCTTAAAAATTGTACCACTAAAAATATAACTAGAAGGCATATACATAGATAGAGAGGGTACAGTTATAAGGTGAATTTGAGGATATGACATAAAAAAATAATTAAGGGATGAGAAAGAGGAATACACTGGGTACAGAAGGAAGGGAGAGGTAGAAATGAGGCAAATTATTTTGCATTAAGAGGCATGAAAAACCTATTACAGTGGAGAGAAATATGAGAGGGTGAGTGATGGGCATCTCTTGAACCTTACTCTCATCAGTGTTGGTTGTAAAAGGGAATAATATATACAGTCAGTTGAATATAGATATTTATCTTATACAACAGGAAAGTAAGAAGGGAAGAGGGTGACTGACAGAAGAGATGGCAGACACAGGGGGAAGCAGTCGACAGAAGCAAAACACTGTCAAGGAGGGAAAGGATAAAGAGGACAAACAGGAGAAAAAATAAAATTAAGGGAAATACTAGTAAGCAATCATAACTGTGAATGTGAATAGGATGAACTCTCCCATAAAATGGAAGTGGATAGCAGAGTGGATTAAAAACTAGAATCCTACAATATGTTGTTTACAAGAGACACACTTAAAGCACAGACACACACAGAGTAAAGATAAGAGGTTGGAGCAAAATCTATTATGCTTCAGCTGAAGTTAAAAAAAAAATACAGGGGTAACAATCCTGATCTCAGACAAAGCAAAAGCAAAAATAGACCCTAATTAAGAGATAAGGAAGGAAACTATACCTTGTAAAAGGTACAATAGACAATGAAGTGATATCTATACTAAACATACATGCACAAGTGATATAGCACCCAAATTCTTAAAAAAGAAATTAAGTGAGTTACAGGTCCATGACAAAATAAGAGATGGAGAACATTATGGAATGTAGAATAGATAATTTTGATTATATTAAATTAAAAAGCTTTTTCGCAAACAAAACCAACGCAACCAAGATTAGAAGGAAAGCAGAAAGCTGGGAAACAATCTTTACAGTGAGTGTCTCTGATAAAGGCCTCATTTCTCAAATATATAGAGAACTGAGTCAAATTTATAAGAATATAAGCTATTCCCCAGTTGATAAATGGTCAAAAGATATGAACAGGCAGTTTTCAGATGAAGATATCAAAGCTATCTATAGGTATAGGAAGAAGTGCTCTAAATTACTATAGATTGGAGAAATATGAATTAAAACGATTTTGGGGTACCACTCACACCTATCAAATTGTCTAATATGACAAAAAGAGAAAAAATAAAGGCTGGAGAAGATGTGGAAAAATTCGACACTAATGCACTGTTGGTGGAATTGCAAACTGATCAAATCATTCTGAAGAGCAATTTGGAACTATGCCCAAAGGGTATATAGTATATATGTATATAGTATACATATATACGTATAGTCTTTGAACCAGTATTCCTACTACTAGGTCTGTATACCAAAAAAGATCATTAAAAAAGGAAAGGAACCTACATGCAAAAAAAATTCATTTATAGCAGCCCTTTTCATGGTGGCAAAATATTGGAAGTTGAGGGGATGCCCATCAATTGGGTAAAGGCTGAACAAGCTGTAGTCTCTGAATGTAATGGGGTACTATTGTACAGGTAGAAATGATGAACAGGCAGATTTCAGAAAAAACCTGGAAGGATTTGTATGAACTCATGCAAAGTAAAATGGGCAGAACCAAGAAAACATCATATGCAGTATCAACAGCATTATGTGATGATCAACTATGAATAACTCAGGTCTTTTCAGCAACACAATGATCCAAGACAAATACCAAGGATTCATGAAAGAAGATGCTATCCACATCCAGATAAAGAACTGATGGAATCTGAATGCATATTGAAGCATACTTTTTTCACTTACTTAATTCTTCTTCATGGTTTGTTTGTTTTTTCTTTTGATCTGTTTCTTTCACAACTGTGACTAATCTGGAAATATGTTTTACATGATAGCATATGTATATAACCTATGTCAAATTGCCTACCATTTTAGGAAGAGGGGAGGGGAGGGTGAGACAGAGTGAGAAAAATTTGAAACTCAAAATCTTGTAAAAATGAGTGCTAAAAATTGTCTTGACATGTAATGGGGGGGATAAAATATTACTAAAAATTTAAAAGAAATAGTACTGATAGCTCTATAGGTGGTACTTTCCCCTCTGAATAAGTACTGAAGGAGGCTGTGGCAGTGAGCTATGAGCACCACCCCAAAGATGGAGAAAGAAATAAGCCTTCTGCACAGCATAGGGGCAAAGCCCAGAACACTGTGGTCAATGGACTCATTGTCTTGCTGGCTCTCACACACCGAACAATTCTGAACTTGCACATTTATTCACTATACTTCGTATCAATCTCTGTTCTTAGGCAGTTCTAAAGGACTGAGTTTTTCTTCATCATATCTTTCATAAATTTAGCAGCAGATGTACCTGGATCCTCCCTCCCCAGTCCCCCGAGATGGGTACGTTTTAGCAATAACAGAAAAAAAAAACTCCATTCATGGACAGAAAGGTACAATGACATTTTTAAAGCACACTTTTTCTTAGACGTGGAAAGACATAAATGACACTGCTTTTATGTGCTGCCCTATAACATATTAATAACATAGCTTGGTCATTGCCATCTATGAGAGAAAAATTAAAGAAAAAAATACAGTGGTCTAAGATTTTAGTCTGTCCCAATCTGTTCAAAGGATTTAGATAAAGGATGCTGTGTCTGTTTTAATCCTCATTTACAATGGAAAATTTTTCATCATTTGGAATTAGGACATATGTTGAAAATGGGGAGGGGGGTGCATATGTGGGAGGGGAAGGAAGATGATTTACAACCAGGATTTCTAGTGTTTATACATACACATAGAATTTTAAAAGCGTGAATGATTGGGTATGACCCAGTGGAGCCATTAAAGTGCAAAGTACAAAAATGGACAGAGCTTAAAAACAATCTTTTCATCTGAGAGACTCCAGTGTGTCCTCTGAAACTATTACAATTATAATTTATCATGTAAATCCTTCTTAATTTGCAAGTTATTGACCCCAGAGCCATAATAGCTCAGCAGCAGCCCGTTATAGACAGCCCATTGTGTTGGCGAGCTTGCCACACGTACCCTCTGAGGAGTCCATTCATGTTCAGTATTCATACTCAATCCTTTTGCCTAACAAGGGAAGAATGTCTCCCATCATCCAAGCGCTGAAAGCCTTTATGATTTTTTTTTTGGTAGAAAAGTCTCTCTCCATGTGGATGGTAGCCATGGTTCTCAGGAGAACAACTCTGGCTGGCACTTTATATCCTTCTCCCCA
The DNA here is from genome assembly GCF_028583685.1 of Petaurus breviceps papuanus. Taxonomy (NCBI): domain Eukaryota; kingdom Metazoa; phylum Chordata; class Mammalia; order Diprotodontia; family Petauridae; genus Petaurus; species Petaurus breviceps. The sequence continues at coordinate 52,967,643 of NW_027186296.1, read as the reverse complement.
ACTTCAGCACCACATTCTGGTTACCTTTAGTGACTAATGGGCAAAAATGCATGATTCCAAATGTGAAAGTTAGAAGGGGAGGGAAAAATCACCTGAAATCATTGTTTCTTTTCTCATCCACTCTTCTGTAACAAACTCTTTCATAAGTGTGTTCTATCCATGACTTTGGCTGTGATTCCTCTCCTAACTCCTAGCACCAAGTTCAGAATCCCATTTTTCCAGGTTCCCTCTACAGGTGGTGATGTTTTCATGCTTGGGTGTTCTTTTTGTGGCCTCTCTTCTTTTTCCTTAATGTTTTCCCCCATGGAACAGCTTCCAGGATCACGTGGTCCAATCCTGTCAGTTTCCCTCTTTACAGCTGCAACAACAACCTCATGGGATCCAATTGCTAACGTTTCCTCTTTCTCTAATGGTGATGTTCATTCTTTGCACAGTATGTGGTACCTGTAGGGTTCTTTACAGACATTTGAATTCAAAAGCTTGGATCTCCTGCTTTGTTGTTCTTGTTAAGAGTCCAAGTTTCTCATCCATACAGGACTGTTGAGCGCATAATTATTCTAAGAAGTGTTACACTGGATGCACTTGAGATGAATATGTCATTACAGATTTTGTCAAATTTTGCAAATGTTGCTGTCATGAAAGAATATCAGGTTTTTTTACCGCTGTTTTAAGTTTTCTTTATTTTTTTCCTCTGGTAATGACAGTTTACAGTCAGGCATGGTGATGCATACCTATAGTCCCTCATGCAGAGAGGCTGAGGCAGGTGGATCACATGAGTTTGAAAGTTCTGATCTGCTACAGTTTAAGTCAATAGGGTGTCCACATTAAGTCGGTCACCAATATGGTGAGCCTGCTTTTGTAGGGGCAAACCAGCCAGGGCAGAAAAATAGAGCATGGGAGCTGGACCTACAAATGGCCAATGTACTTCCAGCTTGGGCAAGATAGGAAGACTAAGTCTCAATAATAAAAAAAGTAATAGTTTATGCTTACATAGCACTTTAGACAGGATTGTTAGACTAAGTCTCAATAATAAAAAAAGTAATAGTTTATGCTTACATAGCACTTTAGACAGGATTGTTTCCCACTACTCTACAAGGTAGGAAGGACAGGTCTCATTATCCAGATTTTACAGATGAGGAAAATGAGGCTAGAAGAGGTTGTATCTTTTGGAAACTACCTACAAAAGAGGTGGATTCTAAGACAAATTCAGGTCTTCTAATCCCCAGTCCAGTACTCTTTTTTTTTTACATCAGTCAATCCCATGGTCATTTGTCAAACATCTACAATGTGCCAAGTACTGTGATAAGTGCTGAGGATAACAAAGATTAAAATAATAATAGCTAACATTTATATAACACGATGTACCAGGCACTGTACTAAGCACATTATAATTATAATCTCATTTGATGTTCATAACCCTAAGATGTAGGTTATTATCCCCATTTTACAGATGAGGAAACTGAGGCAAACAGGTCAAGTGACTTGCCCTGGATTACACAACTAGTAAGTTTCTTAGGTTGCCTTTGAACTCAGGTCTTCTTAATTCTTGGCCCAGCCCTCCGTACCCCCTAGCTAACCCAGGGATGAAATGAAGTAAAAAAAGACCCTGCCCTCATGTAGTCTATGTTTTTTTTCACATTCTCTTTTCTTATAGTCACAGCCAACAAGAACCTAGCATAAGCCTAATTTTATAAGTTGCTCTGCTATGATGTAGATGTCTTAGTTAGCAATAGTTCATTTACTTTGCCCTGCATTAATAAATTTCCATTTCCATTTGCATTTTTAAAATACTGACAATGCACCCTGCTTTGGAGTTTTTACACAGTAATTCAGCACCCAGTGATGTTTAATGTTTGGAATTCCTTATAAGAAATAGACAGATGTACTGAAAACCCAGCATGCTGTCAAACATAGTAGAAACATCACTGTGTTAATAAGTAAAAATTCAATGGTCTGGGATTTTGCTAGTTTATTTCCACATAAATAGCACAGAGAATATGCCACCCAAAGGGAATAATTGCAAGAACTCATCAAAACATTGTATTTTCTGGTACCAAACTATTTCTCTCTTGATAAGGCTTTAAGTGAATGTCAACTTTACCCAAAGGGGCATCAACTACAAGGAACTCTCCAGCAAATACTCTCCTCTCTCCTCAGTCCACTGGTCCTTGGACCCTATTTCCCCACTCCCACCCCCCATGAATATGTGGTCTTGCTCACACTAGTAGTGATTCCTATGGTCTCTACTTCCAGACTTCTCAGAGACCACAAATGCTAATGCAAAATTCAGACAAATGCAGAAGTTGGACATGTAGTTGCCCTCCACAAGGTGAAAGAGTTGGCTAGGTGGCATGGCAAGTTGAGTGGCTGACCCAAAGTCAATAAGACTTCATTTCAAATCCTGCCTCAGGCACTCACCAGCTGTGTGATCCTGTGTGAGCCACTAGACCTCTCTCAGTCTCAATGACAGCATCTCTAAATGATGAACATAAAAGCCCCCACTTCACAGAGTGGTGATAAGGATCAAATGAGATGATGTGCAAAGCATTCTGCAAACCTTAAAGTACTATATAAATGCTAGTTGTTCATCATCATCATTATTAGTAATAATAATAATATTATTATTATTATTTACCACAAGCAAAGTCTAAAGCAGAAAGCCTGGACCAAAAAGCCAGAGGATGTACTAAAGTTATCATGGGGGAGCTGAAAGTAGAGCACTTGGGGTAAAAGGAGTCTTTCTTAGTCTGATGTACTCAAAAAATAACAGTTTAGATAACCAGGGATGGGTAACCTGCAGCCTGGAGGCCACATGGGGCCCTCTAGGTCCTCAAGGGTTACCCTTTGACTAAATCCAAACTTCACAGAACAATTCATTCAAAGGACTGCACTTGAGGACCTAGAGGGCCACATGTAGCCTGGAGGCCTCAGGTTCCCCACCCCTGGTAGAGTAAGATACACAAGAGATGAGGAGCTTCCTCTACATGGTCTTTGTGAATACCTTCCAGAGGGATTGAGGCTTTGGGACAGCATATATCTTTACAGGCCTATTCTCTCCAACATTGCTATTATGCCTGACCTTTGCAACCCACATATGCTCAGTGCCATCATCTCTACTCACAAACCTCACCTTTGATACTAGAAATAGATACTAGACTTGAAGAAGTCGTGGATATCCCTGAATATTTTATGGGGCTATCAGCTATATACCTCAGTATTTTTAGTTTAGACCCACCCTTACCTGATTAATTCTCTAGAATACTAATACAGACCTCACAGGGCCACAGAAAGGTAGTAGGTGTGCAAATATGCTCTATTAGGAACTCAGCCTGTATTTATATACATAAAGAAGGCAATCAGAAGTCCTAAATCTATAAATCACTCAGTCAGAATTTATTAAATGTTTACTATGTGCCAGAAACTGTGCTGAGCAGTGCTGATACAGAGAAAAGCAAAAAAATAGTCCCTGCTTTTCAAGGAGCTCAGAATCTAATGGGGGACACAGCATGCAAATAACTGTGTATAAATAAGATATGTGTATATACACATACACATACACACACAAAATAAATTGGAGATCATCTCAGAGTAAAAGCAGAGTCCCCATTAATAAAAAATAGGATTAGGGTGGTATGGTGCAATGGAAAGACCATTGGATCTTGAGTCAGACAATGAGTTCAAATTATGGACCTGCTGCCTCAGTTTACTCATCTATAAAATAAGGGGGTTAGACCAGATAAAGATAACCTCAAAGTTCCCTTCTATCTCCAAATCTATGAATACTATAGGCAAGGGCATATATCTAACAAGATTAAGAAAAATCAGGATGCAGTCCAACTGAACCCATGATGCCATAGCAGGATTTGTTACTGGTGCCTTGCTGCCTGTTTTGAAACTTACTTGTACTTGGCCATGGGCATATGAAGAATATTGCCCTTCAAGTTCATCAAACTTGAATCTTCCTGGACTAAGGATACAAATTAATCAGAAGCATATTCTGTTCAATATTGCTTTTTTCAGTAATCCATTTCTTTATGAGTATAAGTACCTATGGTATAGCTTAGAAAGAGCTGTGTCTTTTATACCAATGATTGTCCAATCACATAACAGAACTTGGCCAAAAAAAATGGTGAACAGCTGAACAATAATTAATTCTGATAAATTTATCTTAAGTACCGCACTTTATCACTAGCTGCCTTCTGAGTCACATTGTCCAGATTCCAGAGGTGGTGCAGTGGATGGAGAGCTGGCCCTTGAGTCAAGAGGACCTGAGTTCAAATCTGGACTCTCAGGACACTTATTAGCTTTGTGACCCTGGGCAAGTGACTTAACCCAGTTTGCCTCAGTTTCCTCATCCATCAAATGAAATGGAGAAGGAAATGGCAAACCATTCCAGTATCTTTGCCAAGAAAACTCCAAATGGGGTCACAAAGAGTCAGACATGACTGAAATGACTAAACAAGGTCATAATGTCCTTTCATAATCAGCCATGTTCATTTCACTCACTGCTAAACTCTCTCACATTTTCTACTTTCTCACTTATCCCTTTACCCTACCTGAATATTCTTCCTCTCATTTTCCCTCATTCTAGCTCCTCCTTTCTGTTTTGTCTTTCCTCACTGAAATGTAAACTCTTTGAGGGAAGAGACTACCTTGTTTGCTTATATTTGTAAGCTGAGGGCTTAATACAGTACCCAGCCTTATCCATCCCAAAATTAAACAAATTTTTGGGAGTAGTGTTGAGGAAGAAAGGGGAAAGGGAAACAAATTAGTTATATGGTACACTGTAGAAAAAAATAACTAGATGGACTTTTTTATTCTTAAAGTCAATAAGCATTTTTTAAATACTTACAATATGCCAGGTTGGAGGTGGGGATGGAAGGTTATGGAATGAGCATCCAGGGTGAAAATGTTTTTATGGCGTGGCAGACTAAGTCCTGTGGAGAATCAGAAGTGCAGCCTAGAGAGGAAAAGCGTGGTTGTCCTGGACCTTCTCTTTAAAATGGAGATTCAGGGAGGAAGCAGACAATTAGAGGGAAAACCTGCAGAGTACTTCAATATGGGAAGTACTCCAGGCATGGAGTGAGATTCCAGAGTGAAGAGGTTTCTGTGGCATGGTATACAAAACTCCTGTGGAAAGTCAGTGAATCTACAGTGAATAAATATTAATTAGATTGAACATGGGATTGCATGTTGAGCAAGAAAGAATGAATGGATGGATAGATCAGTCTCATATTTATTCTCATCCCCAAAGCCTACAGACTAATAAGAGGCCTTTAAATCAAATTCTTTAGTGACCACATCCAAATCAGAGAATGAATGTATTAGACGTAGTAAGCCTAGAGGGGAGGCAGTCATCTTTGCCTCAATTCAACTAAAAAAAGTTTAAATACCTATTATGTTCAGAGCACTATACTAGGAATTAGAAGAGATAAAAAGTTCAAATAAGATGAAATCTCTGAATTAGTGGAGCCTTCAGACTATTAAGGAATAAGTTTTATATATGCATATATATATATACACACACATATGTATAATAAACACATGTATGTATACACGCATATATAAACACACATATAATACACATATTTAACTATAATATATAACAATACATAAGTGGATAAGAAAAGTGTCAAACAAAATACTATATGAGGTCCAAAAAGTAAGGTTGTTCATTACTCACAGGGCATCCAGCTGGTATTTAGCTAGCTGCCACCAGCATACATTGTGGAGCAGAATTAAATCAGTGTGCTAATTTTTTAGCTTTTTCCTGAATCCGGTCTTTACAACATAGATCTATCATTTTGTTGGAAGGAATGAAATTCCCCTAATTAGACAGACCTGTAGTGAAATATTAAGTAACAAGGTATGTCCCCATGCAGATATCAATGAGTTTAAAATATCCACCACTGGGATTCATCCACACTGCTGTCCCTCCATCCCAGCTAAATTCAGATTATCAAGAATGAATTAAAATTAGTTTAGTCAATTACATCTGGGAACACTAGAGGGCATAGAAGAGAGGCAATGAGTGGGGGGGAGAGAGTGGGACAGGGAAGCAGTTTTAAGTCTCCAATTTGGAGAGGGGGGAAGGGAGGAAGGAGAGTCCCACTGAACAGCTTCATTTTAAAGGACAGGCTGCTAATTATCAGCAGTATTTTTATGTAGATAACATAAAAACAAAATCTCTTCCATAAGGTCTCACAAGTGCCTAGTTAATCCTGACCACACTTCAAAACAATCATCATTATTTTTCTGCCATATTGACAGTTTCGTGTCTTAACTAGAATGGTACTGGGTATCAGTGGCTTCTGCAGAATTCCAGACAACCCAAGTCTCATATCTTTCCTCCTACGTGTCACTTCTTTGGATCCAAAGGAGCAGCAGGCCTCTGCCCTGTATTAAGGGTAGCTGGCCCTGGCAATTTATAACGATTGGGGAACAGAGTGCTCACTAGTGATCTTCGCCTACAAGAAACTGCCTTAATTTATGCCCCTCCAGTCTTCCTTCAGTGAGAGCTCATTTATTAATGCTGCCAGGAAGCTCTTTCCCCCCACCTATTTTCAGTTTTATTTTTAAATGAACAGAGGGAAGGTTGGTCTTATTATCAAGGCAAGCAAAGAACTCTACAGCTAACTCTGAAAAGCATGGCAGCTCCAAACACTTACAGTTTATGGAAAACCGCGAAGCCAGCATGAGAAGATCTAATTACTAAGTGAATTAGTAAAAAAAAAAAAAAAAAACAGCTGCAAGGTTTACAGAAATGTCTGCGAGTGCGTAGTAAATGGCCACAATTGATAGAGTTATTGCAAAGACATCCCGGGGGCAGAGACTGCATCAGTAGAGTCCTAACCAAAATTGCTGTCAACAGTTGTTGTTTCCCTCATACCATTAAATGAAAAGAGCTGGGAAATGATTCTACAAACAGCCATTTAATATTCTTGTACACATGAACTGCAATTACCACCACTACCAACAACAGAGTCTGCCGTAATGTGTTCATGGTTAATCAATTCAATTGATCACTGTTTATTAAGTAAAAACCTGCTTTCTAAACAGTCCCCCCCCCCCAAATGGTGTTTTTGCAGGCTGTTGGAAAACAGGAGACTAATTAGAGCTTTTAATTTAAATCCAAGCAAGGGAATGCAGGCGTGTACACTTCACAAAAGCATTAGTGGGAGAGACTTGGACAAGATGGGCCCTTCCCCACAGGGACTGGACTGAAGCAAACCTGTGCCTATTTTAAAGGCTTTTGGCTCACAACACCCCATTTATTTATCTAAGAAGCAATCATGATCAGGTCATATGAGGCCATTGGGAAGGCCTACTCACTGATAATACAGATTATGGGAATGTTTTGGTCTCATCAGTGCTGTTAAATTGATCATCTTCATTCAGCACCTTGCAAGAGGGGATTGGAAATCAATGGATGGCAGACTGGTTAGGTGCCAGAGATAACTGACCATAGAGGATTTTTGTTATCTCTTTACAAAGAATAATGATCTCAAAAGACTTGAGGGCTTTAAATCTAAGCAAAATATACACTTCAAATTCAATACTGGGACTGGATACTACACAAGAGAGCAGCAAGAAGATTATTTGAAAAGGGTATGCAAAGCTCCTATCTCTAATCACAAAACTGCTGTTCTCAGATCATGCTTGGCCCCAGTAAAGACAGCTCTTTTGTTATCCTGGATAGGTTGGTTTGGCATGGAGGTAGGAAAACATCCATTCCTAGCTAACTGAGACTGCCAAATTTATTTCCCTTATAATGTATAATAGATTTGAGTCCTGAACTCCCAAGAAGAAAACCAATGCCTTCTCCTTTACATTATTAGCCTCTGATGTGAAATTCTGCTCTTAGTCCCATGTAGCCACAATACAGATAGGTGAGTCTCATCTTATCCCAATTATTTCTGATTAGCTCAGTGCAATCCTTGCTCTGGTCCAGCATCCAAGCCCTTTGTAACCGCAAACCTTAGGTATTATACTGTCACTACATTAACAGGAAGGAAAAGGTGAAGAGCTCTCAGTATCTCACATCATTCTGTCACAGAATAAACCATCAATGGAATAGGGTCATTAATGAAATGATGTTAGAGAGGCAGCCCTGAAATTCATCTTTTAAAAAAGTGAAATGTCTGCAGTGGTGAATAACGAGACCCAGAAATCTAGATCAGAGAAATTATTGGTCATTTGAAGGGAATTCCAAGGGAAAAAAATAATGAAATAGAGATTTTCTGACTTGAAAAGATTTTGTTTCAAATTTAAGGTGATATTCCAGTGTTCAAATCATCTGCTTTGATGGTCATCTTCAATGCCAATAGCACCAACAAATAGAATGTATGGAAAGTAGGAAACCAGTCTGATTTGTCTCTGAGAACAAGGATCAGAATATCATGAAAGTAAAAAAGACATTTCCATACAGGTTTCTTTATAGTTTATTATTTTAGTATATACATGAAACATTAGGACTAAGACAGAAACTTACAAGTTGTAACATCAACATTACTTAAGGAATGGGGGAAACTTTTAATAGAAGCAATACTGCATCAAAGCAGTCCATAATTAGGTACAAATTTGACTCACAGTGGAGCAATTTATACAGATTAGCAGCCACTGACCTTCACAGGCCCCAAAGTGGTGAATTTCCATCCATGGTCACAGAGTGACCTCTAGTGTTAAAATGAATGGAATTTTTCAAGATAACTCATGCCAAGAATTAATATCTTATATGTAGAGCCCTAGGAACATTGTAAATTCTTTAGGATTTATGCATTATATAATAAGCTATGGATGTGATTTTTAAATTATTTTGATATTTAAAATAATCTCCCTGTAGAGAATATGCTAAATGCTCAATGACTGAAGAACATGAAGGAAATTTTCAAAATGTTTTCATTTCAGGGAATACCTTCTTTTTTTTTTTTCATTTTGACTTTTATATAAAACTAATTTATATTTTTCCTTTAAAAACAAGCATTTAAGTTATTTCCTAGCCTGGAATTCTGGCCATTCTCTAAGATACAGTAACCAAGCTTTTCCCACACTCTCAAACTGAAGCTTCCAAATGAATAATTATTTTTCTCTATTCATTGGAGAAATATAAAAAAGAGACCAGAAGCTAGTTTGATGACAGCAGCAACCAGGGCCAAATCACTACTTCACAGATACTGACACATTCCTTGAGTAACATCAATGTTATAACTTCTAAGTATGTATCACAGTCCTAATTTGGTTTCATGGCTAAATATTAAAGTCTGATAAAAATAAAATACAACCTGAATTTCTGTCAGTCTTGCTGACACAGTGGTGTTGAGAAAGAGTGAAAGAAAGACAGTTTTTACTGCTACCACCCACAATAATGTGTTTCTGTCACAGAGCATAGAAAGTGTTCACATAGGAATTGTGGGTAAAACAGCAAAATCTGTGGCTTAGTAGCTTCCTACAGGTATTCCCAAGGTTCTGTCATTGCCTCTGTCTTTCGTCTTCTTGCTCTCTTTATGGATGGTTCCCAAAATCTATGTTGTCAACCCTCAGACTTTCCCCAGAGTTTTAATTCTATATTTCCAACTATCTATTGGATCACTCTACTGATTGTCCCAATAGTAACTCAATCTTAACATGTCCAAATACTGCACACATAATGCTCTCCTCAAAGCCTGCTTTTCCTTCAAACTTCTCTTTTTAATTCACAGTACTTTAATTCTCCCAGTCTCCTACCCTTGAAGTCTGACTGACATATTTTCATTCATATTCTCTCTCAGTCTCTCTCTGTCTCTGTCTGTTTCTCTCTCTGTCTGTCTCTCTGCCTCTCTCTCTGTCTCTGTCTTTCTCTCTCCCCCTCTTCTCCTCCCTTTCCCTTACCCTCACATCTAATCTATTCCCAAACCTGATTGGCATTCCCATAACATGAGGAGTCAAGGTAGGACAGTAGAAAGTTGGTTCTGGAATTAGAGGATCTGAGTTCAGGTTCTGCCTTCTGACACTACTTGTGTGACCTTGAGCAAACCATTCAACACTCCTACGCATCAATTGTCTCATTTGAAAAAATAAAGGGTTTGGATGGAAAAACCCATGATCCTTTCTAGCATTATTCCATATCTCTTACTCAGGACATCATCTCTCCTTACCTAATCATAAAAGAGGAGCCTCTTAAGTTATTTTCTAGTTTCTAGGTTTTCTCTAAAAAATATCCTTCACATCACTATCCATGGGATCTTACTAATACACAGGTCCAATAATATCATTCTTGTTCTCAAAACCCCTCAATGATTCCCAATTACCTACTAAATAAAATATCAGCTACTGAATTGATATTCAAGATTCTCTCCAATAGGGCTCCTATCTTTTCAGAGTTATTTCATACCACTCCCTTTGATATATGACTCATACCAGAAAACTGAACAACTTGTCATTACTGGTTTTCATCTCACCTTTTCCAATCTCCATGCCTTTGCTCAAGTGCCTCCTTACCCTTCATATTGAGAATAGCATAGCCTGTCTCTACCTAATGAAATTCCATCCTGATTTTCCAATGGAACCTTCTCTGACCCATCTTCTTCTTACCTTCCCCAATCCTTCATTATACTGTCAAATAATCAGAAATTGATTTGGGATGAGACCCCAATCTGAATTTGAATTTTGTGAAAAAGAAATAAATGGCAAAATTTATGTCCTAGGTTGTTTTTTCCTTCAAAAAGTAAGTTCTTGGGGGTGGAGTCAAGATGGCGGAGTAGAAGCATGACCTCCAAGCGGCTCCGGCTTCCACCTTCCCCAATAAATGTAAAAAGGGGACTCTGAACAAACTTTGGAGCTGCAGAACCCACAAAATGGCACAGAGAAGCTAACCTCCTGCTGAGGACCACCCGGAAGGCCCACCAGAAATCGGCCAGTGCAGCGCTCTGGGAGCTGAGCCCAGCCCTGAGTGAGCCAGAGGTTTTAGTCCCAGGGTGAGTCTCACCAGCCACCTGCTGGAGGGACTCCAGATCAGCAGCAGCTGTGGCCGTTTCCAGAATTATCAATACATAGATGCAAAGGACAAAGTGAGAGGTCAGTGCAGTCTGGACTTTGGGACCCAGTAAGTGGGAGTGCATGGTTTTTGCCCCTGGGCACAGCCAGCCAGCACCAAGTGGCAGCTTCAGCTCCTGGCCTACAGAGTGTAGGGGGACCAAGCACTAGTCTGAGGGGTAATCACTCTTGCTTTAACCTGCTTCAATCTGGATTGCAGTCTAGGGTGGAGGTCCTGGGGTGTGTGTCCAGCTTGCCAGAGTGTGTGGAGGCCTCAGAGAAGGCACCCATCTAATACCTCTGGCAGCTGAGAAAACCCCAGCGTTTGGGATGAAAGCTCCCCTATCTGGCGGCAGAGTCCTACTGTGGCAAAAAGCCCAGGGGTCAAGTGTCTGAGGGGCGACATGACCAGGCAAAGGAAACAAAGCAAACAGAAGATTCCAACATTAGACTCCTATTTGGGGGACAAAAAGGAACAGGAGGAAGACAGTGAAGTCAGAACTCCTGCACCAAAAGCTTCAAAGGAAAATACAAGCTGGTTACAGGCCATAGAGGACCTTAAGAAGCAAAAAAGAGAAGTGGAGAAAAAACTGGGAAGAGAAATGAGAACAATGCAAGAAAATTATGAAATGAGAGTGAACAGCCTGACTGAGGAAAATAACACCTTAAAAATAGACTAACTCAAATGGCAAAAGAGGCTCAAAACGGCAATGAGAAGAATGCCTTAAAAAGCCGAATTTGCCAGAGGGAAAAAGAATCCCAAAAGCTCAATGAGGAGAATCATTGCCTCAGAATTAGATTGGAGCAAATGGAAGCTAATGACTTTATGAGAAATCAAGATACTAGTAAACAGATCCAAACAAATGGAAGAATAGAAGGCAATGTGAAATATCTCATGGGAAAAACCACTGACCTGGAAAATAGATCCAGGAGAGATAATTTAAAAATTATTGGACTACCTGATCAAAGTAAGAACCTATAAATCATCCTCCAGGAAGTTCTCAAAGAAAACTGTCCTGATGTTTTAGAACCAGAGGGCAAAATAGAGGTTGAAAGAATCCACCAATCACCATCTGAAAAAGATCCCAAAAAGAAAACTCCTAGGAATATTATAGCCAGGTTCCAGAATTCCCAGATTAAGGAGAAAATATTACAAGCAGCCAGGAAGAAACAATTTGTATATTGTGGAAATACAATCAGGATAACCCAGGATCTGGCAGCTTCTACACTGAGGGATCGAAGAGCTTGGAATACAATATTCCGGGGGTCAAAGGAGCTGGGATTAAAACCAAGAGTCACCTACCCAGCAAAACTGAGTATCATGTTTCAGGGGAAAATATGGTCATTCAGTGGAACAGAGGACTTTCAAGCATTCTTGCTGAAAAAAACAGAGTTGAATAGAAAATTTTACATTCAGATACAAGAAGCAAGAGAAGCATGAAAAAGAAATCATAAGGAACTTATCAAAGTTGAACTATTAACATTCCTACATGGAAAAACAATAATTGTAACTGATGAAACTTTTGTAAGTATGAAAATAGTTGAAGGGAATAGAAACATATATATATATATATATGTGTCTATATATGAGGGTATATGGGCATATGAATACATATGTGAATATGTGTATATATGTTTACAGGTATACATAGATAGAGGGCACAGGACCAATTTAACAGGAAGGGATGATACTTAAAAGGTGAAATTAAGAAGTGAGAAAGGAATATAATGAAAGGAGATGGGGAGAGACAGAATGGGGTAAACTATCTCATATAGAAGAGGCAAGGGAAAATGGTTACAATGGAGGGGAAGAATAGAAAGGCAAAAGGGAATGGGTCAACCTTATGCTCATTCAATCTGGCTTGGCGAGGGAATGAAATACATACTAAATAGGGTATCTCACCCTCCAGGAGAGTAGGGGGGAAGGGGATCAGAGGGGGGATAATGGAAGGGAGGGAAGGCTGGGGGGGAGGGGAGTTGGAAGCACCCACTCTTGAAAAGAGGCAGGATCAAAGTAGAGAATAGAACAAGTGGGAGGTGGGATAGGAGGGAGGGAAATATAGTCAGTCTTTTACAATATAACTGCTATGTTATTGTTTTGCATTAGCTACACATGAACAACCTATACTGAACTGCTTATCTTCCCAGTAAGATTAGGTGACAAGGGAGAAAGAGAATGAATCTTTAATTCAACGTTTTAAAATCAAATGTTCAAATATATATGTACCATTATTAATACTATTTTACATGTAATTGGGAAATAAGATATACAGGCACTGGGGCACAGAGATCCACCATGCCCTACTGGAAAAGTCGAAAGCGGTATGGGAGAAAATATGGGAGAGAGCAGATTGGAGGAGGGGATATCCTGTGGGACTGCTATTTTGGGGCGATGGATAGGGGAAAAACGGGGAGAAAATTTGTAACTCAAAATCTGGCTGAAATGAATGATGTAAATCAGAAGTTAATAAAGCATTTGAAATTTTTTTTTTAAGTATGTTCTTTAAGTCATGGAGATTGTTCAATTCTCTTGAAAGACTAATGTGTGTTGGGTGGGGTGGGAGAATTTTAAGATACCAGGGGTTCAGATACAAGCCCTTTCTCTAGCCATTAAATTGTATACACAACTGTGTTATGTTTTGAGCCTTGTAAGCCTGAGTATTTCTAAGGGAACTGGTTCAACCTTTGGCTTGTGTTCTCTGGTACTTCTTGGTCTTGCTTAGCCCTAACCTCTCCTGATCTCCAACAGCCTATTGGAGGACATCTCAAACTGGTTGTCCCATAGACATCCCAAATTCAGCATGTCCAAAACTGAACTCATTATCTTTTCCCCCAAACCCTCCCTCTTTCCAAACCTTCTTACTACTGAAGAGGGTAGAGCCATCCTTCCAGTCAATCAGGCTTACAACATAGGTGTCATTCTTGACTATCCGTCTCAACTCACATTGCCAATGCCCGTCTATACTACTTTCACCACATCTCATATATCTGCCCCTTCATTCTTCTGACACAGCCACCACTTTGGTGGATCTCATCACAACTGCACCAGGGCAATAGGCTTTTGGTTGGTTCTCTCTGCCTTGAGGATCTCTCTACTTTAGTCCATCCCACACTCAGCTACCTATTGACCTTCCTAAAGCACAGGTCAGAATACATCCCATACACACACACACACACACACACACACACACACACTACAGCACTACACTAGCTCCCTATTTCCTCCAGGATCCAATATAAAATCCACTGTTTGGTTTTTAAAGTCCCTTGCAACCAGATGTCTTTCTACCTTTTCTGGTTTCTTACATTTGACTCCTATCTATGTACTCTATAATCCAACCACACAGGCCTCATTGCTGTTCCTCTCACACACCCCTTCATCATCCAACTCTGTACCTGTTTACTGAAAGTTCTCTATTCCTGGAATGCTCTCCACTCTCCCCTCTTCCTTCTGGCTTTTCTTATTCCTTCAAATTTCACCTGCTGCAAAAAGCCTTTCCTGGTCCCTTTCCATAGTCCTCAATATTAGTGCTTTTTCTCTGAGAGTAACTCCCTTTTATGATATAGATATAGACATACAAGTTATCTATTATGTTATATAATGATATCTATTTCTGTGTACACATGCGTATATGTGTATATATAGATATATTTTAATCTTGCAAATACATAGATCTTTGCATTTGTCTCCCCATTAGAATGTGAGAGTTTTATGGACAGATACCTTGCTTTTACCTTTCTTTGTTTTCAGAGCACTTATCCTAGGGTCTGGGACACAGCATGCTTAATTATTGCTTGTTGCCTTGACTTGACCTGTATCGTCTGGATGATAGCATCATAAACTTAATGCTGGAAGTCATTTGTTCCAAATTTTTTGTACCTGATAAGGAGGCTAAGATATAGCGGGTTTAAAAGCCTTATGAAAAGTCACACAGGTAATGAGTGGCAGGGGAAGATTCAAACACAGCACCTTTGAGTTCCAAATCCAGGGCTCTTACTATATCAATTGCAGTGTGCACCTAAATCAAATAAAAGAGAGGTCCTTAAAGTGTACCCAGATCATTCATGTCAGGAGAGAGACTAACACAAGGTCTGGATACTCGGAAACCAGTAGATGACTCATGGAGTACACTCACTACTCTGTTATTGCCTTGCTTCCTTCCCTTCAAGGCTTAATCAATAGTTTCAACATCATGCTCATCTGTACCCTTGAGTCCTTTACCTCCCTGACCTTCTGCTATTCCAACTGTCCCTGACTCAACTCAATAAACATGTATTAGGTGCATACTCTATGCAAGGTACTGTGGCAGGTACAATAAATACAAAGTCAAAGACAAAATATCCCTTGCCCTTAAGGAGTTACTTTCTACTAGAATTTACTTTTTATCAGGGAAATACAACATGAATACTAATAAGCAAATAAAAAGTAATTTGAGGAGAGAGACCATCAATAAATAGAGGGGGGGAAGGATTGGTGAAGATTTTGTATAGGAGTTAGCACCTGAGCTCAGCCTGGAACAAAGTGAAAGATGCTAAGAACGATTCTAGAAACGAAGAAGGTAGGAGACACAGATCAGAGGTATAGGCTAAGCCAAGGTACCCATGGGGGAAACAGAACTTCAAGTTAGAGGAACAGCTAGGAGGGCAAAATAACTGGAAAGTCAAGTGTGTTCAAATGTGTAAGGGGACATTCCAGAAAAGTTAAACTGGAGCCTCTTTGTGGCTGGTTTTAAATGACAGGTTGAGGAGTTGGCACTTTGTTCTATAGCAATAAGGAGCTGATGAAGGTTGATGACGTAACATAATCAGCCCCTAGGAATGTATTGGAGAAGACAGATTCTAGAGAAAGGGTGGGGAACCTGTGGCCTTGAAGCCACATTGGCCCTCTAGGTCCTCAAGTGTGATCCTTTTATTGAATCAAAACTTCCCAGAATAGGGCTGTACTTGAGGACCTAGAGGGCCACATGTGTCCTTGAGGCCTCAGGTTCCCCACCCCTATAGAGGCAGAGAGGCCAATTACTTAGAATGATTTTATTCCCACTTCATGAAAACTTCTTTAGCCTCCTCTCTGATTATAATCACTTTACTTTTCATTTCTCTCATCTTCTCATTCCAAACATTTTGAGAAGGTAGAAGAAGAAACAATGGATTCCACTATTTTACATACTTCTGACTTATAAAGAACAAATAGGCGAAGTAGAAATGATGGGAATTCTGAAAGGCAGTGGCTATGCGATTTGGAGTTCATGATAAAGGTTCCTATTCTCTGAAAAAAGCACCTTCTCCCTTGAGTTTTTCTACTGTAACTGCCTTGCCCAGTCCTCAAACCTGGTTCAAGAATCCTCAGAGATTCCTTTTTCTGTTTCTGATCTCTGACCAACGATGGTAGGAGATAATCTCAAAAGGATATTAATTGGTTCCCCTACAAATTCATACGTTCTAACTTCAGGTATCTCTTCAAGGCTTCTCAGCAATTCTGGTTTGTTTTCTTCTCTAGGGAGAAAGGAATAAGCATTTATCAAGTACCTACTATGTACCAGGCACTGGGCTAAGCTTTCTCTAGTTGACTTCCTCTTGTGTTTTACATAAAAGTTCTTCAAACTGTCAACTCGAACCACTTTGCAGAAAATTTGACCTCTAATTTTATTAAGACATTAATTCAAAATTTTATATGCAAGTGGGAAAAAAATAAAATATTGTTTTTAAAAAACAATGGTTCATACAGTGAAAATAATATGGTGTAGTGGAAAGAATAGTGGTTCTGGAGTCAGAAAACCAATGTTCAAATCTTGAACCTGTTACCTGCTACTTCAGTGACCTGGGGCTAATAAGAACCTCTCTGGGCTTCCGTTTCTTCACCAAAAATAAAAAACTACGGGGCAGCTAGGTGGCACAGTGAATAGAGCACCAGCCCTGGAGTCAGGACGACCTGAGTTCAAATCCAGCCTCAGACACTTGACACAAAGAAAAAACTAGCTGTGTGACCTTGGGCAAGTCACTTAACCCCAAACTGCCCTCCAAAAATCAAAAGAAAAGAAAAAAACGACAGGATTAAGTGGTCCCTACAATCTCTTCCAAATCTAAATCTATGATTCTGAGTTCCCTTAACTTCCCTCTTTTCCAATTCAAAATCTCTCTGAATCCTGACTCAGTCTCTTTTTCCCCTTCCATCTCAGCAGCGGCCCTCTACTTTCAAAGTCAACCTCTTGACTAAAGTCCTTGAATCACAAATTTCTACTTCCCGATTTTTTTTTCTTGTTTTGCTCATTCTCTTATTTACCCTTTGTCTCTTGACAGCATGGTCACCAAACCCTGGTCACATTCACCCAATCAACTATATTAGTGTTTAGTACATTTCCCTCTAAGTTGCAGCTGTTCTTACTCTGCATCCATAGTTTCCTGCTCAATATGAATTCCCCAGTTCTCAAGTCATTTTGTAGGCTATGTGCCCATAGATAGGAGGCATGGTCTAATATATAGAAAACTGACTTTAGCACCATGAAGTTCAATTCCCACTTCTGACATGTATCAGCTTTGTGACCCAGGCCAATTCTCTCAGTGCTCTAGACAACTCTCTAAGACTAAGTTGCAAAAAAAAAAAAAAAGTGCTATCCTGCATTAGTAAAGGGAGTTTCCTCAGCTGAGAGTTCCTTATGCCAATGAAATCATAAGTCTGGTCCCTATTCCCTATTAAATATGTCTAGGTCTGATGTTCTGTCCTGATGAGCCTCATTATTTAGCTCTAATGATCATTGCTTTCTCCCTTGGCCACTTTTAAGTAGAGTTACGCTGTGAAAATATCTTTAGTATATATATTTTATCTCTAACTCCCTGGTGTTCTCCTTGCAAAGCTTACACCAGCTGCAAGGAGACACTTTAAAAATGTCTGTTGAAAGACCTTCCCATTCTTTTACCAGGAGAAGAGTAAAGATAGAATTGGAATGAAGCATTTTTCTTTGAGCGGGGCTTTTCTTCCTAGGAGTTTTTTTTTATTTTTTTCCTCCCTAGGCCTTATGTTATCTAATTCACAGCTTCATGGTATTTCCTCCTGTTTTCCATCTGCTTATTGTACAGGCCTCCCTTCCTTCCTCTGGGCTGCTTCCTACATTGAGCTACTCCAACAAGGCTGGCCCTCTCTCCTCCCCTATTTGAACTCTCTCTTCACAGCTTTGTTTGTTGCTCAGCCTGACTCTGTATGCATGTTGGGGGGTAGCAGGGCGACAGATATGGAGGAAAAGGAGGGGGGAAAGCCTTCTGTTCAGACACAGCCTTTCTCAGCTGTCCCAGTTAGGGGCACCTTCTCTTTTCTCAAAATAGTCCCATCAGGGAGTATTTTTTCAGCCATACTTTACTGCTTAGGCAACAGGAGATAGGGCAAGGGCAAGATCTCAACCATATCTTCCTTCAGCAACCCACCAATTCATTGCACAGATTTAGGGCTGTAGGTTCTAATTTCATGTCTTCTCTTCCTGTGATATTTGGCAGGTCATTTAACTTTTCTTTGCCTCAGTTTCTTTGAATTTCAAATAAGGATAATGATCCATGATGTTAAAAATGTTAAGACAGTGAAAAAAGTTAAAATACTTGTACAAGTATATTATACTGTACAAGTAAATTATGATTAGCCTCAATCATGTTCTGTATTAAGCAAAACGGGGATACTCAATCTTTATTCTCAGTGAAGTGCTTTAACGTCTGTAAATATCAGGTGTTGTCCAAGACATTAAGAGTTCTCTCTCTGTCCCCTTTAAAAAGTTTTATTGATGTATTTTAACATCACATTTATTTCCCAATATATTACATGCCTCCCATCCTTGATTCCTCCCTTGTAGTACAGAAAAACAATTAAGCAAAACCAAGCTACACAACAACCTCATCTCTGACTGCATTCAAAACATTCTATATTTGTGGTACCCACAACCTTTCTACAGAGTCAAATATATGTTTCGATCTCTATTATAGGAGTACTCTTTGTAGAAATACAAGGTTTGCAAAGGGATCCCAATGGAAACTAATCTTCAAAATGACCATAGTATGGAAAATAATATCTAGAATTTATATATTGCTTTAATGTTTTCAAAGTGCCTTTCATAAGTTATCTCATTTGATTCTTTTTTGTTTTTTGCTTTATTTTTTGGAGGGGGGAAGGCAGGACAATTGGGGTTAAGTGACTTGCCCAAGGTCACATGGCTATCTCATTTGATTCTTACAAAAATCCTGAAAGATAGCTTCTTTTATTATCTTTTTTTTTGCTTTTTTGGAGGGGGGAGGGCAGGGCAGTTGGGGTTAAGTGACTTGCTCAAGGTTACATGGCTTGTAAATGTTAAGTTTCTGAGGCTGGATTTGAACTCAGGTCCTCCTGACTCCAGGGCCGGTGCTCTATTCACTGTGCCAACTAGCTGCCCCTATTATCCCTCTTTTACAGAGGAGGAATCTGGGGCTAGAAATTATCTTAGAGGTCATCTAAGAAGACTAAAAAGGTAGGGGAGTTTCTAAGGACTTGGAAATCCAAATGGGAGATTTTAGATTCATTACAGAAGTAAAAAAGGAGCCACTAAAAATGATAGGGTGTGGGATTGTGACATGGTTAAACCTGGGCTTTCAGATCACTTTGACAGCTTAGTCGGGTGGACTAAAGTGAAAAAAAAAAACTTGAAGCATGGAGACCAACCCAAAGACTATTGCGATAGTCCGGTTATAAGGTAATTAAGGCCCACATCAAAGTGGTGTCAGTGCTAAAGGAGAGAAGGGGGCATGTACAAAAGATGTTATGAAGGCAAAATTGACAGGATTTAGAAACCAGTTGGATATTGAGAATGAGAGTGAGGTATTGAGGATAACATCTAGGCTGCAAGCCTGTGTAACTAGGAGGATGGTGGTGTACTGAAAGGGTTCAAGCCTAACCTATAATTAGACTAGAGGTTAGGAGAGAGATGAACAGTCATATAAATAGATTTGGGGGTTATTTGCATAGATATGGTCAGTAAATCCATGGAAGCTGAAGAGGTCAGCCTATTCCATATATATTTAAAATATTATTCTGAGACATCAAAGGCTGCACTCGACTAACTAGCTAGTTAGACTTTAACTAGAGTTGAAAGAGTCCATGATACAAAAATGGTTAAGAATCCCTGAACTGTGCCACGAGATTAAGAGCTAGAGCAGATTCTAGAGTTCATCTAATGCAATCTCTTTATTTATAAATGAGGAAGGTGAGAGTCAGAAAAGTTAAATAACTTGCCTACTGCTACACAGGTAATAAATGTCCAAGACAGGATTCAAACCCAGGTCTTCCCTACCCCAAGCCCAACCCACTCTTCACTAAACCATGTTTCCTCTCATTTTCATTCTCATCAAGAAATTGTAGCAGCTCCAAAATTATAGGTGGCTTAAAGAGTCCATAAGGATAACTCCATTTCAACTCACAGGGACCATAAGGACAGTAACTACATGCCTTGGCCAAAATTTGCTGGAGACAGAAATACAACACAGATAACAGTGTCGCCGGAGCCAGTGCTGTCATGCAGACGCTAGCTTCCCTGAGACAAGAGCAGGCTTGAATATTCTTTAAATCATCTGAAAAGTTGGGGGAAGAAAGTAGAAAGAAACTGTATATGCCCTATATGGAAAGGAATTGCTTTCTTTTTCAATGGTGAAATTACTCATTGGTGCCAATATGTGAATGGAGAATGTGGCATAAATTAGGGAGAGGAGGGAGGAATTTTTTCATTAGGCAAAGTTCAGATACAGAAAGGAAAAAGGGGAGGTAGAATGTCCAGGGGAACTTGGGAATGCAACAAAATCAGCCATGTCCTGCCTGGGCAGCTAGTTGCTCACCTAAGAAAGCCGAAAGAGGCCAGGGAAGAATGATTACCCAGATGACGCCTGTAATCCATTTTATCCAAAAATCCATTTTAGTGATTGCCAGTCATTTGGCTCACACTTGAGTTATCAATGCCTGTGGCAGCCCAGAGGTCAGCAGGCTGTACAGAGCTATAAAAGAACAATGCAAAAGAAAAACGGGCTCTGAGTGCTTAAAGCCACTTAAAGAGCTGAGGTAGAAATTCCCAGGGGCTGCTGCTACTGGCAGAAGCTGCTGAGGAAGAGGATGATGGAAAAAGAGAATTAGGCAGGATAAAGGTAAATTCTAGGGACAAAACTCCACAAATTCATAGATACAAGAAATAAAAAGCTCCTTGGTTTAGTGTGTGCCTCAATTCTCTCATTTATAAAATGGGAAGAATCATTTCTCCCTTTTTTTTCTTTTTTTTTAATTTTATTTTTAACTTATGGAACAAAACATTATCTTCTCTTCTATGGATAAAATAAGATCATGGGAAAGCCTAAGCATTTTGGAAAGTAAAATATCCTATAAAAATTTAAATTATCAGCATAAGGGGAGGCAGTTTGGTATTTTCTAGTCTCAGAAAATTTCCTGGGGCACTGAGATAGCTGAGGTACAGGCAGGATGTGTCAGAATCACACATGAAGTCAATTCTTCTCCATACCAAGACAGGCCATCCTTCCACTTTGTTTCACTGACTCTCCTTGATATTCAAAGAGGTTGGATTAGTTTCATTAGTACAGATTGTTACTATTTTATTTTGTAGTTATCTTACTACTTAAACTAGCAGATTTGCTTTGTACATGTATGTGACAGAGATGGAAGTAGAGAGAATGATACACATTTTATATTTTATATATGTATATATGTAAGAGAAAGAAAGAAAATGAGAGAGAAGAGGAGGAGGAGGAAGGAAGGGAGGAATGTGTGTGTGTGTGTATGTGTTCAGGAGCCCATGGGATTTATAGATCAACAGTACGGCTCAGATTTTAATAACTAAGGAAACCCTTTATTATTTCAACTCATCATTTATCAAGTAGCTACTTTATGCACTACAGGGTGCTACCTGATGGGTAACAAGTTGTGTTGCCACAATTCCTGTCCTCATACAGTTTATATTCTAGTAACCCCAAACACTGCCTTTCTGAACATCCCAATTATGCTAACAGGGAAAAGGAGTCATTACAGAAGATTTCTTTCTTTGAAGCAGCAACAGGGTCATAGCTCCAAAAACAACTACCTTCCCAAAAGTTAATGTCACAAGGAATTATGGGACAATAGATCTAGGGTGTGAAGTTACCTTAGAGCTCACCTAGGTCAAACACTTCCCATTGGAGATAAGGACACTGAGTTCAAAACAAGTGAAGTGATTTATCCAAGGTCACACAGATAATAAGTGGCCAATTATACCTCAGAGGGCATTTAACCCAAACATGTCATTTTGTAAATGGGAAAATTGAGGCCCAGAGATATTAAGGGACTTTCCCAACATCACACAGATAATAAATGGCATTATTAGGATTCAAAGATGAATCTTCTGACTCTAAAGTTATCATGCCTTTTACTATGCCAGTGTTCCTACCTAGCTAGGTAAACATGGACAAGTCACAACTTCTGTGGGCCTCATCTAGTTTTTTTCCTCTATCAAATTAAGGGTGTTAGACTAAAAGGCCTTAAGATCTCTTCCCATTCTCCAAGCTGCTTTCAGATACTCCATTCCAACTTATTGCAAAAGGAAAAGAAAAAAAATTAGAAAGAACAGTCATCATATAATCATGTTGGGTTTGCATTATCTGCCACTTTAGAAACAGCCTATTGAAATTAGGGGAGATGCTTTACCACCTTTGGGAGTTAGGTGGCTCAGTGGATAGAGTGCTAGGCCTGGAGTTAGGAAGACTCATCTTCCTGAGTTCAAATCTAGTCTCAGACACATACTAACTGTGTGACTCTGGTCAAGTCACTTAACCCTGTTTGCCTCACTTTCTCCATCTGTAAAATGAGCTGGAGAAGGAAATGATGAACTTCTCCAGTATCTTTTCCAAGAAAACTCTAAAAAAGGTCAATAAGAATCAAACACATTGGGGCGGCTAGGTGGTGCAGTGAATAGAGCACCAACCCTGGACTCAGGAGGACCTGAGTTCAAATCCGGCCTCAGACACTTAACACAAAAAACTAGCCATGTGACCTTGGGCAAGTCACTTAGCCCCAATTGCCCTACCTTCCCCCTGCAAAAAAAAAAAAAAAGAGTTGAACACTACTGAACAATTACTAAAAAATATCACTACGTTGGCCACAAGGGATATAGAATTTTTGGTCACAGCAGTTCTAAAAAGTCATTTTCTCAACCATAGAAGAGCTGTGACAATGTAGGAACTGCTTATACCTGTGAGAAGCCACCAATTTTTAAAGTATCAATTAGTCTATTGAAAGTACGTGAAGCCCATTTAAAAATGAAGGCCAACAGTTTTTCACAAGGAATCTTCAACCTCCCCAATTCTCTATGAAGAAGATGGAAGGAGCATATTACAATGATGTTTTCACAGTACATACAGTTCATCAAGGTCACTTCTCTCGCTTCACAGAAACAATGGAGCCAGATATAGAATAAGATTTCCCCATTCAATGGATTGTTTTTAACAGATAGCCATCCCTATTTAAATCAGTTAAAAGATCTTTTAGGAAATATAAACTTTAGAAGCCTAAACTAAAGTTTTGGACATAGTCTCCAACTTATATCAACTTATTGTTTTGTCCTTTTTCCCTCATAACTCCACCCCATATCCAATCAATTGCCAAGTTGTATCAGTTCCAACTCCCAGCATCTCTTGCATTCTTCTCCTTCTTATTCACACAACCTCTACTGTAATTCAGACCCCCTCACGTCTTAGGTAGGCCATTACTATATCTTCCTAACTGGTCTTCGTGCTTCTAAGCCTTTCTCTTTCCTGTTCATCCTCCAGTCAGATGCCAAATAGATATTCTTAAATCTGATCACATCGTTCTGTCTCTAAAAATCTTCAATTAGCTCCCTCTTGGCTCTAGGAGAAAATAAAAAGTCCTTAGTCTGCCATTTAAAGCTCTCCATAGTCTGGAGAGGAGGCACCTCTCCAGTCTCATGCATGGTACTCCCCTTCCCACACACTCCATTCTAGACAAAGTGGTAGATAGCTGTCCCTCATATGCCACATTCTACCTCCTGCTTCCATCCCTTGGTATCCTCATATCTGGGATACAGTCTCTTCTCCCTTCAGCGTTGTATAGTCCTTAGCTTCTTTCAAACACAATTAAAGTGCTACCCCCTTCAGAAGGTCTTTGTCATTCTCATGAGTTGTCAATGTTCTCTCTCTTGAAATTCTCTGGATTACTTCTTTGAGTGCAGTTTTTATGCCCTCAGTAGATTATAAACTCCCTGAGACCAAATAGTGTTTCCTTTTTTGGCTTTGTACCCCTAGCACCTAGCACAGAGCCTTGTATATACAGGGTGCTTAATAAGTGCTTATTGCATTGAATTGAATTTAGTAATGATGATAGCTAGCATTTATATAACACTTTAAAGCTTACAAAGCTCTTTACGTATGTTAAGTCACACCAAAGTACAACTACCAATTAACTAGCTATATAACTCAGGAAAAGTCATTTAATCGCTTTATTTCTTGGCTTCACTTCAGTAATCTCGAAGGCCCTGTCCGGCTTTAAAATTCTATGAATTTATGAACTACTAAAGTGATACTCAATATTCAAATGGATCTGTGATCTCATCAATTCTGGAGTTCCCACCAGTGATGCACAACCCATTCTCACCTGACCATCTTATGTAAGCCATGCACATATTCTCCTAAATGTTCGCCCTGGGTGGGAGGGAGGGATGAAGGGGTGGGAAAAGCATTGACTATACTATCAGCCTTTTATTCTTTCTCCTAATAAATCATCATGAATTGGAGGCACCCCTGGTTTCTTAACGGCTATGTCAGCAGAGCATAAGCTCTGACAGGTTATATCTTGCAGGAAAGGTTTTGAGTGTGGCCCCAACAATAGTTGTGTTAAATTCCTTTCTTGTTCTGGTCCCCCTAACTTTCCCCTCCCATTCTAGTCAGTATAGGAAGTAAATTTATAGACATGTTTAAAGGGACAATAACAGGAGATAAGATTGTAAAAAGGAACCTGGAATGCATGTACAAACAGTCCCAAAGATCAAAGGAGCATAATTTACATACTGTATCATATATGAAGTAGAATTCACATCCTGGTGATATATGCCATATCAGAGGAAGCCATCTAAGTTCTGCTTGTCAAAGTCCTGGACCTATGATGGTAAATTTCAGACAAAATACAGATCTCCATAGTTCTAGACCAGCAGAACACCAAAAAGTCAAAAACTTTGAGATGACAACTTTGAAGTTTTACTGATAACTTTGAGATGATTTGGATATGTTAATGAACTAACCCCAATGTGGCATGATAGGAGTTTGTTTGTTTTCCCCACAAAAAACCCTCTGAAAACAAGACCTCAAACTCCTGCTCCCCCACCCCAAGCACTATTCCATCTCCATCGGATCCACTCTACCTCTTACTGACAGCTCTAATCCATGGTTACATAAGTTATACTCTCTATCTCTCCCCCTCCCTATCCTCCTCCCCACCCTCATCCCCACATTGCCTGACTTACTTCCCCATTCCATCATCTCCTGTTCCCAGGTCACCATCTGCCTGTGTACCACTGTTTGTCTTTCTGTGCTTTTTCCTTCCATACCCTTTGCATTTAATAAAAGCTTTCCACTGCCAATCATGGTCTTTCCCAGTAGCTGGTCATGCCAGTCCCAATTTCATAGTTTCATAAATTATCAATTCAAGCCTGAACCTGTTTTCTGAGGACAACCTGATTGCAGAAATGCACCAATGGGCTACCTACCTGGTGATGTTTGTCTATCTGTTTGTTTAACCAGAGAAAGACAAAGATAAAATTTTATACTACCCTCAGTCCTGTATGGTCAGTTCACTTCTGCAATGGTGGTGGCAAAGGGGAAGGAAAGCAGAAAGAAGGTAAAAGATGTTAACAATCACAAATTTTGGTAACAATCACAATCACAATTGGTTAACAATCACAAAGACAATGATAAGCCCGTGGACTATCAACAAACTTCAATTGACTGTTGCTGTTCCAAATGTGATATCCTTATCCAGTTACCAATGAATGAACATATTGCTAAAGTGATCAAAGCATGTTAATCTTACCATTCATGCTATAAACAGAAATGGAAGAATGATAGAAGCTGAAATTAAATGGAAGGCTGGTTCATGGATGCTTCTTGGACAGGAAAAGAAAGGAGTTAGTGGAGTGAATTTAATCCTATGCCCAGAGACTATGAAAAACATAATTTCATGAGATATTTGGTCATTGTATATTACAATGCTAATGATAATTATATGCACCATGAAAATAATTACAGCCTATGCACAAACAATAGTAACTGATGACAAAATGGTAGGGAAATTCTACAAAGAATTTAATATGTCCCCTCCAAATCAAGTCAATATACAATGATTAAAATGATGTAGAAAACAAAGGTGAACATATATTCATACAGAGTAAAGATGTTCATTCCTATCAGCAAAAAGCCATGCAGAACCAATTCATGAGCCTGTATGAACAAAATTGGGCTCCCCCACAAATATGGAGATTGCGTTCCAACATTATTGTATGGTGTTTGCATAATCAAGAAATACTTGATGAATGGATATATGAATGCCAATGGACGAGTACATGTACATTTGTGTATATATGTATGTAGTATTTGTAGCTTTTAAATTTCTCATACCTTTTTTTACTCTAGCACATTAAATTATTTATTACTCATCCAAGGAAGGAGGCTTCTAGTTGAAGAAGCATTACACGTATCAGAGCAAATCGGATTTTGTTTCATACTCAATTGCTCACAAAGAAAGTTTATGACCCAGTTCCCCTGACCTTACCCAGAGCTGCAATTTTCCAACTCACAGGGTGAAAAAACTAACACATCTCTGGTGAAACATCTCTCTGACAGCAGTTACACTCTGGATTATATTAACTGATTTTTATATTTCAAATATTTTTTGTTTCATTACTGATAATATGTGGAAGACAATTGCAGGTAAGGCCATAGAACACAGAGTATAGTAGACTGCAAGGAGCATCTATCTGGTGATATTCTGTGGCCCTTGGTCAAAGAACATAAATGATTCCTGCCTAATGCCATAAGCCCTTATGTGTCATTATGGGTAAGAAAATAAATTTTAGTTTTATTCTTAGAACCATTAAGGCAATAAGGATTTCATCATTTGCAATTCAGGTAGAAGAAAATGGCATTATAACTAAGAGGAGAAAGCCAGAAAAGCCAGCAAAGAGAGCTGCATTCTAACTCTAACTGGACAAGTAACTGAAATTTTGTCAATGGGGAGATAGCTTCCAATAGTGCAGGTTCCAAGCCACCCACACCTTCCCCTTCTGTGTGACTCTTGTCTGTATCCTCCCACAAATCCCTTATTGGAAGCTCACCACAGGGGCTGAGGCCCTTCTCTAGATCTTTTGATGCTACATTACATGATCAAGAGAATAATTCATGAATGCCCTCTTCCAGTACCTCATTCTGTTATGGAGTTAACTCTGGCTCTCAAAGATGATCCAAGCAAAGCTATCTCTGACAGATTTTATCACACTGGAAAGGCTTTGAGTTCAGTCCCGGTAACATACTGTGCCTCCTTTCTAAAGAACAGTCTCATTGACTGTCAAGAAGTTATTATCAATAGGCCAGTTCCTAAGTGATATGCATTCAGGTCATGACAACCCATGGAACAATGGAAAAAATACAAAGTGGCCCTGACTCCTGTGCAAGCCTCCTGTATCAGTAGTGACAATGACAAAATGGTGGAAGAAGTATCTAACAATGGTAAGAAATATGTAGATTTATGAACTTGTAATTGGGAAAAAATAAAACATGTTTTAAAAAATTTTTTAAAGAAATATGTAGTTTTTAAATGATGGAACTATGGAGTTTTTTCCACTATGGAAAAATGTCAGAACAGAACTAGAAAAAACTTAAAGATAAACCATTCTAAATCCCAATTTTTTTGCTTTTTTTTTTGGAGGGGGGAAGGCAGGGCAATTGGGGTTGTGACTTGCCCAAGGTCACATGGCTGGTAAGTGTTAGGTTCTGAGGCCATATTTGAACTCAGGTCCTCCTGACTCCAGGGCTCGTGCTCTATTCAGTGCGCCACTTAGCCGGCCTTAAGTCCCTATTTTTATAGAAGTGGAAATTAAGTCCCAAAAAAGTTAAATAATTTTCTTAAGGTCAGCTAGTCAGTGGTATAACTGAGACTAGAATCCAGGTGTCCTAGTTCCTGGTCCAGTCAGTGTTCTTTCCATCCTATCACACTGTTTCCACTATCTCCAGTCATCTCCTTGCCAACTGCCATGCTGCCTGGATTGGTGATGGCACCAGTCACCCACTTTATGTAGATCTTGTTCCAGTCATGTTTTGCCTTATTCTTTGGCCATGTCTTCTCCAGCCACTCTGCCATCCAGACCAGAAATCACATCTCAGAGGACTTATCTCTCTCCTCCACTCCCCATAATCAAATCTGGTTCTGAAGCTATAATCAAATCAACTCTGTCTCTGGTCCTGGAAAGAGTATGTCAGTCTTTTGCCGACTTCCCTATGGTTCCACTCACCATCCCTGTCACATTGGAAATTAAAATATTCCTCCCTGGCCTTCCTCTACCCATATGTGCTGCCTTCCCCTATGAGAATGCAAACTCTGAAGTCATAGGCTGGGTCTCTTTTGTACTTGTATCTCTAATGCTTAACACAGCATTTGCCACATATTAAGCACTTAATAAATGCTTTTTCATTCATTCATTAATTGACACATTGTTACTAATTATATAGATATTAAATAAGCAATTTTTGAGTTCACAAAGCTGGCTTGAATTATCCCTGGATTCCAACTTAGTGCTATTTCAAGAGGCATTCATTTTTCAAACTTTGTAACAAAACTAGAAAGCATTAATTAGAAAAAATTATTTCAAAAGAAATTCTTTCAGTGAGGGAACATTGAAGCTATTTTTAATATTTTATAATAGTTGCTATTAATAATAATAATTCATCTTATTATTATTCCTTAATTTTACAAAATGTTTTCCTCACAATAATTCCATGAGGTTGTCAATGAAAGTATCCCAATTTTACACATGAGGAAACTAAGGCTGAGACTTTGAGTAACAATAATAATAATAAGAAAAACCCAATTAAAAAGCCTTCCAAGATTTAAGAAGTTCTTATGTCACAAAAGTAAAGTATTATCTCCATTTTTCAAATAAGCAAATAGAGATGCAGAGAGATTAAGTGATTATCCAAGGTCACATAGCCTCTAAATGTCAGTTAGGATTTGAAATGAGAAGTCCTGATTCCTGTAATCTTTCCGCCAAGTTATGTCATGCAAAGGTCCTATTTACATCATCAGGCAATAATTTAGGGGGAATAACTACAAGAGAAATGTCACAAAACCTATCTTTCTAATCTATCTATGTAGGTAAATTGTTATAATCTATCTATATGGGTAAATTACACAATGAATTTGTGGAAATAGGATACACACTGCTCATGTACCACTGAAGAAACCTCCAGAAATCAAAATGGATCATTTCAGTTCTGACTGAATTTACTTTGTATCATTCACACACCAAGCTTCAACATAGAATCTTTCCCAACAAATTATCATAAGTGAAGGGAAACACAACTATTAAAAGTGGTAGGGGTAAACTAAATGACTAGACCCAGAATACTTCCGTAATACTTCAAAGGAGTCACTGGACTGTAAACTCAATATTAACCAATAACAACATCCCAAAAAAAGCTAATGTTGCTATCTTGGGTTACATTAGGAATCATAAATTCTAGGAAGAGGGACAATATAATTTTGCTGTCCACCCTGCCCTGGTCAGACCACATCATAAATACAGTGTTCAGGTCTGGGTACCACATTTTAGAGAGGAGGTTAAGGACTGGAGCAGTGATTTCATTGATATAGGAAACCCCTATGTGAGATAACTCCCCTCTATCTAATGCATATAGGCACCTTCTCTGAAACTTAGAGTCTTAAAGAATTGCCTAGACTAGATCACTGAGAAATCAAATGACTTCCCCAGAGTTACACAATCAGTTTCATATAGATGACAAACCCGTCTTCATGCTCTCAGGCCAGCTCTTTATCCTTTATGCCACATTTTATGAAGGACATTAATAAATTAGAGAGTATCCATAGGAAGACAGCAAAGGATAGTGAAGTACCTTGGGTCCATGCCATATGAAGATTAATTCAAGAAATTGGCAACATTTAGCTGAGAAGAAAAAGGTTGGGGAAGCTGGGCTTGGCAAACACAGGTGATGTTAACTTGGATCAGACTTGTTATACTTTGCTTCAGAGGGCAGAACTAGGAAAAAGAAAAGTTGCAAAGAGACAAATTTAGGCTTGAAGTCAGAAAAATCTTTTGAAAGATCAGGGTTATCCCAAAGCAGAATGGACTTCCTCAGGAAATGACAATTTTCTCCAGGCAGTGGCTGGATAGCTGCTTGTGGAATATATTGTAGAAGGGATTTCTTTTCAGATACGGACTAGTCTATAACCTCCAATATGGAGGTTAGCTAGCTGAAATTGGACTAGTTAGCTAAAATTTAGAGACTCTCTTATTCCTTTATTTTACTGGCTCTGTACTCAGTCTACAAACAGATCATAACCACTTCTTCTCTCCCCAAACCCCATCATTTACCAAATCTCTGAAGACCAAACAGAAAAAAAGTACCCATTTATTGGACAACTGGGTAGCACAGGGGATACAGTGACAGGCCTAGAGTCAGAAAGATTCATCTCTGTGAGTTCAAATCTGACTTCAGACACTTACTAGCTATGTGACTCTGGGCAAGTCATTTAGCCCTATTTGCCTCCATTTCCTCATCTGTAAAATGAGCTGGAGAAGGAAATGGTAGACCATTCCAGTACCTTTGCCAAGAAAACCCCAAATTGGATCATGAAGAGTTGGACACAACTGATAAACAACAAGTTTATTGGTCAACCTTCTAGTGACATGCTATTTGTCCTTAAAGACAAGATCATCACTGGGCATTTAGCCAAAGCCTTTCCAGCCTGGTAAGACCTGCCAGAGATTGTGCTCCCTTAGCATTGCTCTTCAGGACCTGGGCCCCCTATATTTGATAATGAGGCATTGGAGGTCTTTATTGGAGGTTTCTAAATTCTATACTGAAGAGCGTGAAATAATCCATAACTATTGGATTTTGCCCTAGGTAGGAAATGTAGACAGGTGCTGATAGCACTTATACTTCTCTAAGGGAGAAGGAGGGACAGAGCTATAGTGGGGGCAGAGTCTAACGACAGACTAATCAGAGGAACGTGTAATAGGGAATGATTGCCTTGGGCTTCAGTTCCCCCTGATGGAGATTGTCAGGCAAGGAGATAGACATCAAAGCAATCATTCCATCAAATACTTACTAAATGTGCCAGGTGCTATACTAGGTAAAGGTGACACAGAAGTGGCAAAATGGTGGCCCAGCACTTAGCACAATACCTGGAATATAGTAGGCACTTAATAAATGTTTGTTTGACTGATTGAATAACAAATCCAAAAGATGGAAAACTTCAGTGAGCCCTCCTCTGACATCTTGGGTACATATCTTCCCCTCTACGGAGTTTTCGTTTTCTCCACTATAAAAAAAAATAAGGACTGGGGCTAGATGATCATTAAGGTCCTCTCCAGCTCTGACTTTCTGTCATGATACTTAAAAGTTTGGGGGAGGATTGACTTCAAACCCTCTTTTAGATTGCTTCTCAAAAGCATCTGTGTGCTGAAATTTTTTTATCATTCTTCCCCCATCCCATAGTAAGCCTTCTTGGATACCAATTATAAAGAAACAACTGGTCTCAGGACTTAGTTTAGTGTTTGGTCAAGAGCTGTTATTCATCAGTATAATGAACTCCCAGCGAAGGAATTCCCTCTACTCTTTTTGCAAGTGGGCAACTGTTCTTCAGCTTTTAATCTTGGAGAGATA
The DNA here is from genome assembly GCF_028583685.1 of Petaurus breviceps papuanus. Taxonomy (NCBI): domain Eukaryota; kingdom Metazoa; phylum Chordata; class Mammalia; order Diprotodontia; family Petauridae; genus Petaurus; species Petaurus breviceps. Next base: position 52,935,693 of record NW_027186296.1, on the reverse strand, counting down.
GCTAGAAGACTGGGCAGTTAAGTGACTTGCCCAGAGTAATACAGTTAATACATTTCAGAAAGCAGTTATTTCTGATCCAAAGGCAAGCCCTCTATCTACTAAACTACTCCATGATACCTTAATCTTAGTAATCAAGATTAATTAAACTAGGAAGCTACCAGAAGCCAAGAGGGCTTCCTCCCCTCCAAGGGTGTTAACCCTAATGGAGAGCCCATAATTGACCAGGGCATTCGCTCAGAACATTATCTTTTTATCAATTGTAATTATCTTCATACCTTTCTTTCCTCATATTGTTCTCCTATCGAAATGCCTTTTATTAGAGATATTGAACCATATCAATAGAAAACATTGTTTTTATATATTAATTCCATCTCCTCACCACTGAGTCACACAATTCTTTGAATCATCTCTAATATTATCCTTTTTTTGGCCAGCAGATGGCATACTGCAATAGTAATTTTAAATCAATAAAATCTATTACATCATGCCTAATTTGGTTTAATCTGCCATTATAAAATCACAGGATGTTAGAGTTTGGAGGGACCTTAAAAATCATGAAAAGGTAACAATAATAGCTGACATTTTATAGCTCTTGAAGGTTTGTAAAGCATTTTGCATGTATTATCTAATTTGAGCCTGCCTCATGATAACCATGTGGAGTAAGTACAATAGCTACTATTTTTTTCTATTTCAGAAAAAAAAAGGGAAATTGAGAGACTGACTAGCTTTCCCATGGTCACAAAGGTAGTAGGTATTAGAAAGAGATTCAAACCCAGTTCTTTTTTGACTTGGAGTCTATCATTCTAGCCACTAGGCTACTACTACTACTACTGCCTCCAGACCTACGTTTACTTATAAATATACTGAAGCCCAGTGATTATAATATCCAGAGAAATGAAGGGACTTGGCAAAGACCCACAGAATTGGTAAATGGCAGAGTTGAGGCCTCAGAGACCATCTGATCCAACTTCCTTATTTTACAGACAAGGAAAATGAGGTTCAGGGAGATTAGGTGACTTGCCCAAATTTACACAGGTAAGTCAAAGGCTCAGATCTTCTGAAATCAATATTAGTGGTCTTTATGATATCTTTCCTGTTGTAGTTTATGGTCCCATTAATACCAGCTTCCTAACTAATTCACACATGCCCTCTAGATAGTATTAAATAAATGTATGCATATAAACACATTATTCTTTGGAACCTCGAACCCAGGTCCATAATTGTGCCTTTCTTCCCCCCACCTTTTTTTCAGAACAATGTCATTAGTTTATCAAATAGAAGAGCGAATTGAAGTTATGCCATAGTTAATAGTTATAAAGGGTTGTTCTTTGAATCTTTATAGACCAGTGAGAAAGTAATTCATGGTTTCATATAAATGCAAGCCAAATACTGTTGTTTCCAATTGCAATTCAAATATCAATCATTTTATCTGGCAGCTAAAAATGTATAAACTAGCACCTCAGAATTAACTATCATACTATCTGAAAACAGAGTTTACTCTTTTAAAAACTGAATATATGGTTGTGTAGCAAAGAAATGAATGGAACATTAAGGGAATCTACATTCTTTTGCAGAAATCCCACTTTGCTTGGTGAATGGACCCAAATAAGGAAACCAGGCCTAGAACTAGTTGTTTACTGAAGGTTTCACAACTGGATTTCCTGTTAAGACAGGTAAAATTTCTTCTGTGTCTTTATAACTGTAAAAAGCAAAAATCTCAAAATCTATAAATATATCGGAGATGAACTCATTGTTTTAAAAAACACAAATCACAGAATCTTGGAGTAGTAAGGGACTTCAGAAACTAAGACCTATGTGAACCTGAATAAGAATCCCTCTATACATTATTCCCAAGAAGATACTGAGCTTTTACTAGAAGACTTCCTGGGAGAAGTAACCCAGCACCTCCAGAGTCAGTCCATTCTACTCATACATTGTTGTAATTACTAGGAAGTTGTTTTCCAAACCACATACTTAAATTTGCCTCTTTGAAATTTTTACCCTAGGGGCAGCTAGGTGGAGCAGTGAATAGAGTACCTGCCCTGAATTCAAATCCAGCCTCAGACACTTAACACAAAAAACTAGCCTTGTGACCTTGGGCAAGTCACTTAACCCCAAGTGTCCTACCTTCCCCCCTCCAAAAAAAGAAAAAAAATTATCTTTATTGCTCCTTCTGCTTTATAGGAGTAAACATAACCAGTCTAATTCTCCTTCTACCTCCCAGGTCATTAAAAACTTAAAGGAGAGCAACCATGCACCTTCTTGAGTCTTCTCTTATGAAGGTCAAACATTCCCATTCCCTTTAACTGATCTTATGGCATGAACTTAAGACCCTTTACCATCTTCATTTCTGTACTCTGGACAGTCTCCAAATCTGCAGCATCCTTCCTAAAACATGATGCCTAGAACTGAACACAATGTTCCAGATATCTTTCTGACCAGGGCAGGGAACAGTATGACCTATCGTAGCTAAATCCCTTGTAACTTCCTAAGTTAGGATTTAGAAGATGAACATTTGAATGCCAGCTTTGCCCCCGTTTTATTATTTGACATTAGGCAAATAAATCTCCTCAGTTCTCTGAGCTTATTCACTCATCTGTAAAATAGTTGGAATCATTCTATCATTCTTATCTTACTTACCTCATAGGGATGTGGTGAGTGGAAAACAAGATGATATTTGTAAAGAGTTCTGCCAACCACAAAGGAATGGGGATTGGATTGGAGGCATCAGGGCTATAGCAAACTCCCAGGTACTTTCTTAGCATCATAGAAAAGTTGCCTAGAGCACAAGAGATTGAGTGACTTGGCCAGAGTTGCACAATCAGTATTAGTGAAATACAGGATTTAATCCAAAGTCTTACTGGTTCGGAGGCCAACCTCTAGCCTCTATTTCATGATTGCCTTTCTGCACACTAGAATAGTGCTTACCACGGTGTCTGGCTTAAAAAATCCTTCTTAACTCAACTATGTAAATGCCTATGTCTAATCAATGAAATGAGCCTAAAAATAGAGAGTACAATATAAAAGGAGTCCTAATTTTGTACAAAAATGCCTCAAATTTAATTACCATATTCTCCTGGTTTATTTAATGGTTATTTGTACTTAGAAATATAATAAAACCTCAATTAACCAGAATTTGACTAAGCAGAATCTCACTTGCCCAAACATTTAGGATAGTTATATTTTTTTAAAGTAATTCTAAGAATTTATTTAAAATAACAATTACCAGAAAATTTCCAGTGATGATTTTCAATATGATTATCCACCACCTTCTAAATCTATAGCATTATAACTGCCATTCAAAATGATGGCCCTATGTCACTGAAAAATTTCATCAAAGAAAAATAACAATGAATTCAGTAAATACTGTTTGTTAAGGGAAGAAAGCATACTACTTTGTAAATTTTCTACAAGTATTTAAATAAAAGTATTTTTCTAACTAATCTTTACTTAACCTAAAAGCTCCATTAAGTAGCTCACCTTTCCCCTTAAGACAGAGAGTGTGGCTTGGTGGATAGTGTGCTAAGCCGAACTGGGGGTCAAGAAGGAATTACTTCAAATCCTCCCGTGATACCTGCTGTGTTACCATGGGAGAATCATTGAATCTCTCTGAACCTCATTTTGCTTATCTAGAAAAGAGGGGTAATACTCATGGTATTTCTCTCAAAGGGTTGTTATAAGGCTTAAATACAATAATTATGTAAATTACTTTGCAAAATTTAAAATGCTATACAAATGTTAGCCATTATTTTTAAAGCATTCTGCTCTTTCAAGATTTTAATGCATTTAACAGGGGTACTGTGGGATATTCTGGGAATAGAAATTCTAAAGTCCAAAGGAGAAGAAACCACTATTACATGAAGATGAATCTAAAATGAATATAAAACAGCTCTGAAATAAATCTGTAAATGACGAGGAAAGAAAAGAATCCTTCTTCTAAAATGGTTATATGACACAGTGCATCAATCGCATCAGCTGAGGTACACACAACACTTCAGATCCAACTAGCCCTTGTTTTTCTACCGTGACACGTCACATTAAAGAGTCAGGGCCCCTGCCGTTACACGTTCATAGTAACAAAGGGCAATTGTTAGTGATATGAAAAAGAATGAAGCTCAGCTATGTATCCAGGAGCTGAACCAACCCTTCACTTTCCACAAACAACTTCTCTTCTAAGTTAACTTCTTAAAATATATATTTTTTTTAATCCTGAGTCGTTTCTTGCCTGCTTTTTATAGCCCTGATTTACCCTCTCTGACTTCTAGACATCGTTTCTACAATGTTACACTCTGTGGACCAAAACCCATCTCCCCAAGTGCCAGGCAGCACAAAATGTTCCATCCAGAGATTGACCACCCACCCATTGTCATGTCTGCTGTGTTTGTCACCAGGCAAATCAATCCCATGCTGTTCAGCACAGTTAGGAACCAAGACTAATAAATCATTTACACAGCTCTCAGCTCACAGATGGTAAATGTGGTTCAATGCAGGTAATTATAAAAAAAATGACTTTTGGAGCAAAAAATCAAAACATGGGAGTATGTGTCTAATAGAAAAGGCCTGCAAAGAGATTTGGGAGTTCTAATAATTCTGAGGAGCAGGTTAAAGGTCTGAGAGCCTGACAGTAGCTTTGCCTTCTGATTGACTGAATCGATCCCGTTGTCCTTTAACAGCTCTCAGCTCCTGTATCTACTAGACTTCAGGTCCCAAATGCTACACTGCAGGGAAGCTGAGTCCTGAGTATCCTCTCCTGTTTTAATGTGTTTGCAGAAAAGAGCCCAGCAACATCAATTACCAAGAGTGTCAGCCTGGGGAAAGGTACAGTGACAGTGGCAGGATTAGGTAAAAGCTGTTGGGGAGAAGTTGAGCAAGTTCAACTGGCCTCCTAGAGCTCAGACTCCCTTCCCCAAAGTGCACTGAGAAGACTTTTGTTCTTTAACTTTGACAAAGAATATCAAGGTTTCTGCAAATGCCTGCCACTGGTATTATCCTTGACTGGTTCAACTACAGCTGATTATGTGGATTCTTTAACCCACAAAGTACAGTCTCTTAATTAGAGAAGGCTTTTCATAGTGCCCTTACTTCTATTTAAAAAAAATATTATTCGTTTTTAGTTTTCAGCATTCACGTCTATAAGATTTTGCATTCTAAATTTCCTTCCCCTCTCACCCCCACCCTGCTTCCTCCTCTCCAAGACAGTGTGCAATCTGATATAGGCTCTACATACACACTCATCAAACGTATTTCCATATTAGTCATGTTGTAAAGAAGAATTAGAACCAAAGAGGAAACCACAAGAAAGAAGAAACAAAAAAGGGAGAGAAAATAGTATCCCTTGATCTGCATTCAGACTCCATATTTCTTTTCCTGGATGTGGATGGCATTTTCCATCATTAGCCTTTTGGAGATGGCTTAGATCTTTGCATTGCTGAGAAGAGCTAAGTCTGTCAAAGCTGGTCATCACACAACGTTGCTGTTACTGTGTACAAGGTTATTCTGGTTTTCTTCACTTCACTCAACATCAGCTCATGTAAGTCTTTCCAGGTTTTTCTGAAGTCTACCTGCTCGTGATTTCTTATGGAACAATAGAATTCCATTACATTCATATACCACAATTTGTTCAGCCTTTCCCCAATTGATGGACATCCCCTCAATTTCCAATTCTTGGCCACCATAAAAAGAATTGCTATAAATATTTTTGTACATGTGGGTCCTTTTCCTATTTTTCTGATCTCTTTGGGATTTAGATCTAAAAGTAGTATTGCTGGGTCAAAGGGATGCCCTTACTTCTCCAGTGGTCTCCTTGGGACCTCATAAGTTTATAAAAGTAAGAACCAAAAAATCATTTTAAAACATCATCTTACAGGGCGGCCAGGTAGCACAGCGAGTAAGATCACTGGCTCCAGTGTCGGGATGAACTGGGGATCGAATCTGGGCTCAAATACTTAGCACCACACCCAGAAATAACTGGCCATGTAACCTTGAGCAAGTTACTTAACCCCAATTGCTTTAAAAAAAAAAAAAACATCATCTTAAATCTACGTACATGGTTGATACATGTGGAAAACCTACCCAATACAATTTTCTCCAGATATAACCCCAACCCTAATTTAAAAGAAAATTTCTTTGATATCATTCAGCGCTCAAGTTTTTCTTTTGTTGTTTTTTTGCTTTTTTTTTTTTTTGGAGTGGGGGAAGGCAGGATAATTGGGGTTAAAAGATTTGCCAGAGGCCCAAGTGTCTGAGTTCAGATTTGAACTCAGGTCCCCCTGACTCCAGGGTCAGCCACTTCATTTACTACACCACCTAGACACCTGAGAGCTTAAATTTTGCATCTCATATTTTCTTCAAAACTAAGCAATCATCTCCTTTTACCAGAGGGCTTCCCTGATTTCTCCCAGGCTCATGAGACTACAGCTGAAAGAGTGGCCATTAAATTCAACTCTTTCATTATGCAAATGGGGAAACTGAAGCACAGAGATTTCTTGCCTAGGATCTCACAACTAGTAAAGATTTTAGGTAGAATCTGAACACAAGTCCTTTGGATTCCAAGTCTAGCATTCTATTCACTATGCTACCTAGCTGGCATCCCCGAAATTAGCTCTCATTTATTTTTTGTATACTTATGTTGTCTCCCTCTATAAAACATAAACTTCTGGATGGAAGGGATTGTTATATTTTTGTATTTAATAATAATAATAACTAACTTTAATATAACATTTATTATGCACTAGGCATTATGGTAAGCACTTTGCAATTATTATCTCATTTGAGTCTTACAACAGTCCTGGGAGATAGGTGCTATTGTGATTATCCCCATTTTACAGATGAGGAAACTGAGGTTAAGTGATTTTCTCAGGATCAGACACCTAGGAAGTATCTGAGGCTGGGTTTGAAATTAGGGCTCCCTGACTCCAGGCTCAGTGCTCTCTCCACTCAGCCACCATTTGTATCCCTAGCATCTTCTGTAGTACCTAGTCGGCATTTAATAAATATTGTTGGTTGGTTGTTTTCCAAGTGATTCATTCCTAAAATATATTGGGTTCTTAGTAACACATGGTCATGTAATAGATTCTAAATAGAAGGATAGAATCACAGGTCTTGAGGACCCTATTATCTTAGATACTAGCGATTTGGACAAAGCAGATGACTACTTAGCCTTGAAAAGTCCTTGGTACAGCATTTCATTATTCATACAAGATAGTATTGCAAACCAAATTTGACCAGAAAGATATATTTTTGCCTTTTGTGTCTGTACTGCTATTATAAACACTGCTGAGCCCAAGGGGCCAGGACACTGTGCCCTCTTTTATTTTCCATTAAGGGGCCTCTCTGCTCCAGATTCATGCACATGGCAACTGGGCTCATTCCTAGGAGAGCCTAGCCTCGAATTACAGGGGTTAGTCCTTTTTCTCACTCTCTGTGGATCTTTATACTTCCATAACTACATCCTAGAGAAAACATTTTAAAACTATAATTTGGGCTCATAGCTAGGGTCTTCCTATAATATCAGGAAGTAGAAGGGTACTCAAGGTACGACATAGACTAGTCATAGGATAGTTATGTGTTTCCTCCCTACAAAAGAAATGCTTAATGGAGAGAAAACCTATAAGCATATGTTGAGAGGACAGAACATATGTAAAGTGTTTTCCAAAGCTTAAAATGCTAAATAAATATTAGCAGTTATTATTACTTATATTTTCTGTGTGTATGTATGTATACACACATACACACTCATATATGTATGCATATATAAATACATATACATATCTCTGTGTGTATATCACATCCCTCAGTAGAATATAAGCTCCCTAAGGGCAAGGATTTTGTCATTTTTACCTTTGTAGGCCTTGCAATAGTAGGCACTTAAGACCTTGGTGAATTGAATTGAACCAATTTTAAAACTACACTGATGGCTACAAATTTCATCATAAAGCTTAAAAGTTAAGACAAGTGACTTTAGTTTCAGGAAAAAAAAAACAATACAGTTATTTCCTTGGAATGGAGTGCCAAGAGAAAATGCCATGGCTCTTGCAATCTGGTAACTATCACAGCATAGGACAAAATAAGGGACCCACCAAAGGAACAAATTCTCTGGACATTTTTGATGCAGGTGAAATTGCTATATTGCTTCCCAACTGCGGAAGCTTGAGTTGACTGGGACTTCTTAAGAGCCATTTCTAATATCTACATGGCAAGGTGACAGAGGCAGATAAAGACTGTCCTGACAATGCCGTCAGCCAGCCTAGAAGCAAAAAGTATCAGCTGTTCAAAGGATATTCAAATCCAACATATGCAGACTTAAGATTAGAACAGACTGAATGACATCCAGTTAAGCTGCCAAAAGCATGGAGCCTTCTGAGTTCACCAAATTGACAATTTTTAAGAGTTTTCAGTGCTCATGAGCACCCAAACACTTCTTTGACCATAACTCATCAAACTATAGATGAAGAAAAAAATCAACCAAAAAAAAAAGCTAACCCTGAACTTTTGCATCCTCTCCCACATAGACAACACAGACAACTATTCCAACTTAATTAGCACCTTATCATGCCCAAGCATCTCAAGGTGCTTTACAAAAGATGCAGGAATCATTTAATCACACAGCCAGCAGTGCCAAGGTAACAGATGAAAATGAGCAAGGGGAGGGGGGAAGAAGAAAGAAAGTCTTTTATTTTACACCTGAAAAAAGCAAGAGTGGCAAAAGCCTGGGTAACCTTGGAAAGCTGTCAGATTTGTGTTGTATGAATGGCAGTCATAGAAAGAAAAAAATCTTTTAAAAATATCCATAAACAAGCTCTATGAAATGGTTATCTGTGAACCTCCCAAGCTGACTTTTTGGTCAGTTTCTAAATGTGGATAGAGGAAAGGAACTGGTGGGAGGTTGGGGAGGTGGGGAGAAAAGGTTAACACTAAGAGTATACAGTCTGTATGCAGTAAAAATAATTAAGAAGCCCTGTAATTGCTCATATAGAATATCTCACCTCTGGGCCATAAGGTTGGATGGTTCAAGTCCCATACCAGATCACAGAATCACACCCAATACTGACACTGGAGTGCCATACTAGTAGGGGGTGATCCACAGACACATAGCCCTTGGATGTAATGTTCAACTGAGGTTCCTTCTGTCGCCTTGGTTACTGTCCAGGTGGAAATTAAAGATCCCAGGGTACTTTTCAAAAAAGTGCAGGGGATAACCCTGCTGTCTTGGCCAACATTCCTTGCTCTCAATAAAATCCAACTTAATGTCCCTGGCTGGGAGTGAGCCATTACTGAAGAGAAAAGAGAGGTTGTGTTTGTGTATATAATTATTAAGCTATCCTTCCCACTCTGTAATTACCTTACAATTCACAAAGGGACCTAAGATACATGGAGAATGAAAGATACTATGAAAAAGTCAATTCTGGCTTAATTTGTAATTGGACTTAGCTACAGAAAAAGGAATGGAAATTTCTTCCAGAGAGCCACTTTCACAGGTACATGATGACAATAATTAATAATCATAACCACAAGAATAGTTTTATTCACTGCTTTAAGGTTTGCAAAAGTACTTTATAAATAACTCATTTTATCCTCAAAACAACCATGGGACATAGGTGTTATTATTATTGTCTCCATTTTATTGGTGCAGAAACTGAGGCAGATTGAGGTTAAGTAATCTGCCCTGGGTTACATAGCTCATGTGTCTAAGGCTTAATTAGCACTCAGGCATTTCTGACTTCAGGTCCAATACTCTTTCTATTATATTAGACTCAACAATTATTTTAGTGAAGAACTCTACTTTTGAGAAGAAAGAAGGAATATCATTCTGCTCTATAACCTCACTGAAACTAGATTGTACTTTTTCTGTGACCTCAAAGGACCAGAGACGTAGAGTTTGAAGGGAACTGGGAAACCATCTCATCCAAACACCTCATTTTATATATTCAAGTTTGCACAAGGGTCATATAGATAGCAAGTGTCAGAAAGGGGTTGTAAACCCATGTCTTTTGACTCCAGAGGCAGTAAACTTCCCCCTCTACCTTTAATTAAACATATTTGGGTTCATGACATATCTCCTAGTAGATTGTCAAAAAAAAGTACAGGGAACACTTGCCTTCAAGGCAAGGACTTTACCATATTTTTCTATCTTTATATGCCCAGTGACTAACCCAGTGCTTTGCATATAGTACTCAGTGCCAATGCAATATTTACAGCACCAACAGTCACAATAAATATACCTGCATAATGCTCAATCACAAAATATAGCAAGCTCTCCATACATAAGACAGAAGCAAAACATTTATTCAGCCACCAGAAAACTGAATCCCATAGCCCATAAGCCAATTCTGTCATAGTAGCAAAGAAGTTAATAAGTCACAGCAGCACAGAGAGTCATAGCATCCTTTAGCCTTCCCACAGACCAACACAAGACCAATATTTACTCACAAGCCTATCTGTCTCCGTCAGAAACATCCTCTCCTCCCAACCATCTAGTTTGCTTTGACTCCCAGCTTCCTGTGGGCTCTGCTTCACCCTTCCACAAAGTATTCCCACAACAGGCTCCATGTGATTACATTTAGCCTATTGGGGGCAGAGTATATTTTCAAAGCAGGGAAGGTCTTTATATTGCCTTAGGCTTATTAAGGGGCAGGGAAGATCTTTAAATTATCATTACCATTACATAGTCATACAATAAATATCTGGATTTAATTTAATTGCTACTATGAGAAGAGATAAACCACAAATAAACTTCCCTTGAATGGGCCACATTCTAATAAAAGTTCACCTTCTCTGTAAAGAGGAGTAATGTTGAATCGTTCCCAAAGTGGATTGTACTTACCGTGATCTAAGCCTAATGTGAAACAAAAATCATAGTGGATCATGAGGACAAAGAAGAATGCATTACAGGGAAAAGAAATTACTTCAACTTCTTGTTTATCACAATTCATAATAAAATCCCCATTCCTTAACCTCTAATCAACATCAACAACAAATCTCTAGTCACACATCTAGAAGTTTCATTGAAAAAACTATCTTTTATAAATGTCATTGAAAAGAATTTTATCAATGTAGTTAGCAAACATTTCCTGGAAGAAAAATAGACTACCCCCTTGGAGGTAGTCTAAAGGCAGAGTTGACTTGTTCAATTTAATTCAACAAGCATAGCACCAGGTACTATCCTAGGTACTGGGGAAAAAGAAAGGAGAGGGGAAGGAGAAGGGGGGAAGAGGGCCAAGGGAAGGGAAGGAGAAGGAGGAAGAAGGGAAAGGGAAAGGAGGAGAGGAAGTGGGGACAACGGGAAGGGGGGAGAAGGGGAAGGGAGGAAAAGGGGATTGGGGAAGGGAAGGTTCTTGCTCTCAAGGAGCTTACATTCTATCTCTTGCACTTCTGTTTCTTCCAAAGGTCCTTTCTGTTATTCTTAGATATGTTTCTTTATTAAGAAAATCCTGTTAAACTAGCTATGTTGTCTGAAAGCTCTCTGAATGAGTAAGGCCTAATTAATTGGCTCAAAGGATTCAGCAAGTCTCAGGGACATGGGAGGATAGTTTGTAGTCTAACAAAGTAATGAAGTGAGCTTTTCAAATCATACAAGGTACAAATAAATAGTAAACTATTCTAATTGTTTGCCAGTTCCAAACATAGCCACTGATTCAAAATTTCTAATAGAGCACTATTTTGAGTCAGTTTCAACTAAACTTCTAGCATATCAGGAAAGATATTTAAAATGTAATTCCCATTTAACAGTCTCAAAAGGCATATTTTACCCACACATCTACATCAAATTGAGAAGGGTATTAAAGAAGGACAGAAGTTGGAGGGAGGGGTAAAGTAGAGATATTACAACAGTGCTGGAAATTTAAAACCCTAGATTATATAGAAGAGATTGAGTATAGGACATTTTCTCTTCTTTCATTTACAAATAAGGCTGAATTTGCAACTTATTACTTGGGTCACTTGAGCAAGACTTATCTAAGCTTCAGTTTCTCCATCCATGAAATGAGGACTTCTTAGGTCCCTTTTTACCTTTAAATCTATTATCCTATGGCATAGCCAATCACAAAAAAAAAAAAAAAAATTGGTCTTTTTAGAAAACTTTAGAATATCCCCATTCCATATGGAATAAGAATAAAGCAACTATTAAGCACCCATTATATGCCAGGCACTGTGCTAAGTAGTGAGGATACAAGGAAAAATAAAAAATAGTCTCTGCTCACAGTCTAATGGTAGAGACAATATGCAAACAATTATGTACAAACAAGATACCCTCAGTTCTACTCTAACATGATGAATGTGTTCTTAAAACTCACCCAAATTATACAAACTACAGGGCTTATGGGGAAATTAGATTAAAGGCACAACATGCAAAAACTGTCAATGACATCGTTTTAAAAAAAAAGATAGGAGGGGCGGCCAGGTGGCTCAGCGAGTAAGAGCACCCGCTCCAGTGTTGGGATGACCTGGGGATCAAATCTGGGCTCAGATACTCAGCACCACACCCAGAAATAACTGGCTGTGTAACCTTGAGTAAGTTACTTAACCCCGATTGCTTTAAAAAAAAAAAAAAAGATAGGAACCTAGTAAAATTGGTAGTACACCTCCTTCTTTGCAACTTTGGTCCCAGTCCTCCCATAATTACACTGCCGTGGGTCTACACAAGAGTCTAGAAACCTACCTCAATTTCTCTTGGCATCTCAAGAGTACCAGTGGAAAAAGTGGCATGGAAGCAGTGGGCAGAGTGCTGGGCCTAGAGCAAGGAAGCCCCAAATCCAATCTGACCTCAGATATTTACTAGCTGTATGACACCAGACAAGTCACCCAATTTCTCTTTGAGTTTTCTCAACTGTAAATTGAGGATAATAATAGTACTTACTTTCTAGGTTTACTCTATCAAGTGAGATATCTGTAAAACACTTTGAAAACCTTAAAGTTCTATATAAAATTATTATTGTTATTATTATAGGCATTATGGTACAGTGAATAGTGTCAGAGTTTAAATCAGAAATACTGGTGTTTAAGTCACACCTCTGATAAATACTGGCTGTAGGACCTTGGGTAAGTCACTTAATCTCTCACTGCTCTAAGGAAGTTTCTAAGATTATAGTTTGCAAAGAAGGTAGAAAATTGCATTGGCAGAAAGGAGTTCCTTGCCTGAGTTCCCTATACAAATGAAATTATGGGTCTGATCCCCATCCCTAGTTACTACAGCATCACAGATTTTGTCACAATTGTGACTTCTTGTAGACTTCTTGTGTGTAATATTCTTTTAGAATATTAGTGTGTCTAGGCTTTCAAAAATTCTTTAAAGAAAGAAAAGCAAGAATAGATCACATACACGAAGACCCCGTTTTAAAGTTGAAAAACAAAATAGGCCAATAAAGGTTTCAGTTTGCCCAAGAGCACATGTGAAATAGTTGGGATTGAAATCTACATCTTTTAACTCCTAGTCCAAGGCTCCATGGTGTCCAACATGTTTCTACCAAGTATCTATGATGTTTAGCAACTATTCAGTACTCCCAACTAAAACACTAACTCGGTTGAATGTTGCCAAGAAGCTAAGCAGCTTTATATAGTCCATTATTTTGTGGTTACAAACAAAAGATGCTAACTAGATGGGTAATAGAGGCAAGTAGTATAAGAATGAAGTTCATTTCCCTTGTTGCCCTTTCTAACACTGGCATGTACAGTTTCATCTTGATGCACAGGTCCTCAGGCACATTGTGCAGAAAAAGTTTCAGTTGTTTGCAGCTTTCCACTTCAGATGGTACTTTGGCCAATTTTTTTTCTTCCTGGTCAGGATTATTCTAGCCTTCCTGAAAGAGGCAAAGTATCACACATAAAAAAAGGTACTTCACCTCATAGCAGAAGTCATTAACATCCATTTTATTGGTGTCCAGAGCATAGATTCCACCCAACTAAACCTACCTGAGCCTTTACTCCTTCCTTTCTCAAGGAGTTTAGAGAACTTCCAGATCAACATACCCAACTGTATTCTCTCTCTTGAATTCCAATCCCACATAATCAATAGTTTAGTAAACATTTCCAACTAGTTGGCATATCACATCTCAGTCTCAATATATCAAAAACAGAACTCCTCTGCTCTTGTAAAAGGCATCATAAACCTAGTCACCCAAATTTGAAACCCCCAAGTCATCTTTGAGCCTTTACTCTCACTCATTTATTATAAACCCAATATACCCAATAAGTCTTGTCAACTATCCTTCACCATCTCTTTCAATTGTCCTTTTCTCCATTCACACAACCAGCACCATAGTTCAGAACCACATCAGTTTTCACTTGGACGGTTACAATTGCTTCCTATTTGGTCTCCCTGAGTCAGGTCTCTCCAAATCCATCCTCCACACAGCTGCCAACTTGATTTTCCTAAAGCATAGACCTGGTTATGTCACTCCAATGCTTAAGAAAGCCCAACGGCTATCCATGGCCTCTAAGAAAAAATACAAATTCCTTCAGCTTTTAAAGCCTTCACAATCTGACTGCTCTGTCCTATCTTTCAATGCCATTTCTGCCAAATTGGCCAATTTTATATTTCCCATGCATTCCATTCCATCTCTTGCTTCAATACTTATACTATGTCCTTTTCCTAGAATGCACTCCTTCCTCATTACTGCTTCTTAGATCCCTTAGCTTCCTACAAGACAGCTCGAGTCACTTCCTATAGGAGTCTTTCCTGATCAATATCTTTCTCCCTACTTATTAGAAATCTTCCCACTCCAATTCTATTTATTTTGTACCTCTTTTGAATTGACTTATCTGTATACTTGCTTCCTGAGCAGCTGGGCAACACAGTGGATAGAAAGCACTGGGCTTGGAATCAGAAAGACTCATCTTCATAAGTTCAAATCTGGCCTTACTAGCTGTGTGACCCTGGGCAAGTCACTTAATCCTGTTTGCCTCAGTTCCTCATATATAAAATAAGCTGGAGAAGGAAATGGCAAACCATTCCAGTATCTTTGCCAAGAAAACCCCAAAATGGGATGATGGAGAGTCGGACACAACTGGAATGACAGTACAACAAAAAATACTTGCCTCCATTCAATAAACTCCTTGAGAGCAGGGACTGGTTTTCTTTTTGTTGTCATTCCTCCTATGCCTAGCACAGACCTCAGGCAAATGGTAGGTATTTAGCAAATGCTTGTAGACTGAATAATGCACATTGATTGACATAATTAGCCCAAAAATCTCATCTGTGCTGGCTGCAGGACTCTAAAGCTCAGAAGTCACATGAAGAATAAGCCGCATTGAGTATCTTTAGATCATACATCTAGAGCGGGAAGGAACCTCGGAGGCCATTTAGGTCAATTCCCTCATTTCACAGATGAGGAAAATGGGGACCAAGGTGGTCCCAACACGTTTGGTTAAATTGCGATCTTGATAAAATCTGCATGCTTTGCTATACAAAGGAAATCTAAATGTGCCTTCAGTCAATTTGTTGGATACACGTAAGTCCACTTGCTTGAACAGGTTAGAATCTCACTGCATGCTCTTTGTAAGTGAATGTCTGCACAATTGTTCCAAAGCTAGGTTTAAACTACTCTATTGCCAAGGAACTTTTTTTACATTCTTCATATACTAAGCTCAAATCCTGAATTGGATTAATGAACAAAGCTTTTAGGCAGCATCCTTTGCTTGAAATGACTCCTTTGTTTCTGACAACCATGAAAAGATAGAAAAAGCTAAGACAGGTAAAGAGGATTGATAAAATTTGAATTCCAAGTCCTTCCAATGTTCATCTTGCTCACAAAAAAATGAAAAACCACCTTGCTAACTTGCAACACTTGAAAAGCAAGCTATCAGACTAGCACCTAGAAAACTCCACTACCCTCTCACTGACCTCTACTCTGGGGAAACTATTCCTCAGAACCACCTCTCCTCAGTCAATTGGGATCAAAGATTAGCTCCCAAAGTTTCTGAAGAGTCAATGAGCACAAGGCTTTAGATTCGCCCTGCAGGTACCCAGCTAAGCCAGTATCATTTCTGTCCATCTGGATGGTGTGTTGGTTTTTGTGACAACTAAGGTTGAAAGATAATGGATCCATTTTTTTCCATGTTTGAGAAACAATGATGCATGACTTCACTTAGAGCAAAAGGGTAACTAGGATTTCTGAAGCAGACAGAAAACATGTGAGCTAGCAGACAAAGCAGTATGCTGTGACTCCATGTTGAAATGAAACACTACAGAGATCTATGTTCTTAGTGGGTTGCAAAATTACTTGAACTAATTCAATTGACAACATTTTCTCCATTTACTGATGAACCACCATGAAGTTGTCTCTCTTTTAAAGGCAACTTAAAGGGTGAGGAAAATAGCATCAGATTCAGCACCCCCCCAAAAAAAAAATAGTAAGAAGGGCCTGAATTAAGAAATGAGAAAGTATTTGTTAGGCTATGTGCTTTAAAGCATGTGAGGGGATACAAGTACAAAGAAAAGATATAGTCCCTGAACTCAGAGAGTTTACATTATAATAGAGGGAGAGAACACAAATAGGATTGTGGTGATCTGAGAAGGGTGATGTTACATGAAGAGTGAGGGGAACCGCAGAGCAAATGGTTGGCATACCTTTTCCAGAAGTAATGAGAGTACTGATTTTATAACTGGTACCAAAGCAAGGAGTAGAAAGTATGTGAGGTGGCAAGGGGTACATTAAAGGAAAGAGACATGGTGGTATGGAAGGAAGATGGCTTGGTTTGGTGGCTAGAGTCAGCTACATGCAGTAGTCTCTCACCAATCAGTGAGGCTCTAGGTGTAAGGGAGAGATCCTTCTTAGAGGGTTTATTTCCAAGAATGGTAGGCCTGGGCAGGATGGCAGGAAGATGGCATGCTGGTTTGGTTGATTTTATCTGTGTGAATAGTGAGACCACATAATTCAGGCTCAAAGTACATTTTTTTGGTCTAAAGTACATGGTTTAATTAGCTTCATTAATCCAATTTACAATATCTAAACTTCATAGGTAAGAGCAACTCAGTAACACAGTTCTGGGCCTAGAGTCAGGAAGACTCATCTTTCTAAGTTCAAATCTGGCTTTAGACACGTATTAGCTGGGCAAGTCATTTAACCTTGTTTCTCTCAGTTTCCTCATCTGTAAAATGAGCTGAAGAAGGAAATGGCAAATGACTCCTGAATCTTTGCCAAGAAAATCCCAAATGGAGTCACAAGGAGTCAAACATGACTGAAAACAACTGAATAACAACAAAGTTTCACAGTTATAATTGTATTAAGATAGATACCCAAACAGTGGGAACGGTATAAAAAATAAGGAATCAATATTTAAGTTGCAGATTATTTAGTTTAACTTCCTTCCTATTTGCTTCTATAACATTATCCAGTCTTTATTTAAATCCTTCCAGTGATGGGAAACTCACTATTTTCTGAGACAATTCAATTCAACTAGACAGAGATAAATGAAGAAACTAACAGGCCCAAGGCACAGAAGGAAACATAGAAAACAAAAAGAATTATATCTGACCTCACGGATCTTATATTTTATTGGAGGATATTGCATGTAGATAAAAAATTAAATATGAAGCAATCTGACAGAGGAAAAGAACACTAAATTGGGACATCATAGAAGACTTCAGTGAAGGAGGTGACATCCAAACTGAGTTTCAATGGGAAGTGAATTTTGAAAGAGAGTTGAGGAAGGTGTACATTCCAGATGTATTGAGGATAGAGAAAATAGATTATTATTTCCTGGACTAGGCATTTCCCATGGTGTTAAATATGTGATCCAGCCCCTGGAAGGTGCGAGACCAAAGAGGAGATATTAGAGTAGTCCAGGTAAAAGGTAATTTGAACCTGAAATAGCATGATGGTCATGTGAGTATAAAAGGAAAGAATTCTACTTATATAAATAGAATCAATAAGGCTTGGCAAATGATGAGAGGAGAGAGTCAAAGATCATTCAGAGGTTATAAACTTGCATGATTAGAAGCTGTGAATAGAAATAGGAGAACATTGAGGGAAGGAGTTTCATTTTGGATTTGTTGAATTTGAATGCTAAGGAAACATACAAGTGATGTATATTCAACAAGTAGCTAGTTGGGAGGAAAATCCTTTCAGGAGACAAGAGGGGCTGGACATAAGGATATGAGAGTCATCAGCATGGAAATAATAATAAAGTTAATCAAAGTGGTTGGGGACACCAAGGAAGAGAGTATAAAGAGAAAAGAGGAGAGAATCCAGGACAGAGGCTGGGGTGGGGGTGTAACCATGCTTGGTGAGAGGAAAACTGACGAACCAACAAGGGATACTTAAATGTAATCAAACGCATAGGAGGAGAATAAGGAGAGAAGCGTTATCACTGAAGACAGACAGGTAAAGAACATATAAAAAGACAGTCTACAGTCACAAATATAGAATAGTTTGGAAAGATGAGGATTAGGGGGGGGAACTGTGGATTTAACAATTAAGAAATTGTGGTTATCATTGGAAAGGGTAGTTTGAACAGCATGGAAAAGCTGGATAACTTTGTAGGTTTGCAGATTAAAGGATAAAGGAGTAGAAAGAAATTAACAGAACTTAGTATGGGACATTCTTTCTAAGACTTTGGCCATGAAAGGAAGTTGAGATGTAGAATGGTGGTTTGATGGAGTGGCAGTTAAGAGAAGGTTTTGTTTAATTTTGTTTTGTTAGTGGGGGAAATCTGAGCATTTTCTAATGAGCAAAAAAAGAATCCTGGAGATAAGAAAAGAGTAAAGCTAGGTAGTAGAGTGGATAATGTTGGACTTAGAGTCAGGAAGACCTGATTTCACATGCAGATGTGACTCAGATACTTTCTAGCTGTGTGACTCTGGAAAAGTTGTTTAACCTCTCTTTGCCTCGATTTCCACATCTATAAAACTGGTATAATAATAGTACCTATATCATAGAGTTATTTTTGAGAATTAAATGAGATAAATGCAAAATATTTGGCAAACCTTAAAATATAATATAAATTGTCATCAAGTAAGATAATGGTAAACTAGTAGAGAAGGATGAATGGGGTGGGTATCCAAAAGAGATAGAAGAGGGTGGTATCAAGGGTACAAAGGTCTGGGCAAAAAAGAAAAAGTAGAAGGAGATTCCTTCCACAAGGGGCGGGCATAAAGGAGAAGAAAACAAGCAAGATACAGAGGGAGTCAGAGACACAGAACAGGAGACAGAAAAAAGCTCATGTTGAGTGGCCTCAATTTTCTCATGTACACACACCTTGATGTAATGTAAGTAAGACAATGAGAGATTAAGAAGGTCCAACAAGCAATGCAATCCTGCATGTCTTTGCATCCGCAGCGGCTGTTCAGTTTTTTCACTCATGGACGACTCTTCATGACCCCATTGGGGTTTTCTTGGCAAAGATGTAGGAGTGGTTTGCCATTTCCTCCTCCAGCTCATTTTACAGATGAGGAAACTGAGGCAAACAGGGTAAGTGATCTTCCCAAGGTCACACAGCTAGTAAGTGTTGGAGGCCAGATTTGAACTCAAAAAGAGGAGTATTCCTGACTCCAGGTCTAGCACTCTATTCACTGAGCCACCTAGCTGTCCCTGTATCCTCAGTGCCTTGTATTAATAATAATAATTAGCATTTAAATAGCATTTTAAGCTTTGCTAAGTACTCTATATATATTATATATTATGCATATATTATATATTATTTCATTTGGTCCTAACAACTCTGTGAGGTAGGAGATATTATTATCCCCATTTTACAGACAATGAAAGTAAAGCTTAGACCGAGTTACTTACCCAGGATTCCCAGCTATTAAATGTGTTGAAGCAGGATTTAAACTCAGGTCTTCTTGACTTAAGTCCAGCACTTTATCTCTATGCCTCCTACCGTGTTTCCCCGATAAGACCTATCCCAAAAATAAGCCCTCCCCTTACTGTGTAAGATTCCTCTAAAATAACCCCTCCCCCGAAAATAAGCCCTATTGAGATTGCTACTGTGGTGAAGATGATCCCCTGCGCTACACGCTACATTACGGTACCCTCTGTATGCACCGTCCCCCCCTCCTCCCCCACCCCGTGAAACGCACGCCGTGCTCCGAGCTGCATCCAATCAGAGCTGCAGCAGTGAGCGCGTCATCCTGTTCTTCCCCAGTGATTTGCTTGCTGGCGCCATTGAGAGCAGTGCCGCAGAGGAGAGCTGAGGCAGGACAACATAAAAACCCGGTATGTAAGCGGGAGTGAGGGGGCATGATGGAGGATAAAAGGGGCATGATGGAGGAAAAAAGAAGAACTCAGGGGGCATGATGGAGTGAAAAGAAGGACTGATGGTCATAATTTTATTATTCTGTCTGTTTTGACCCCCAGACATGAGTACAAAAAGGAAGAGCTATACTGTTGAGTATAAGAAAGCAATTGTAGAGGAGTCACATGGCAAGAATCTTGCAGTTTTCTGTAAAGAAAAACTTTTGGATCTTCGAATGGTCAGAAAATGGAGAGCAGATTATAATAACCTCAATCAACAGGTGGATGAGGGAAAAGGGAAAAAGCGCAGGTCTGGATCAGATCGGCAGCCCTTATATCCTGACTTGGAGATAGATCCTCATTGGTGAATGGATTGCTGACAGGAGAGCAAAGGCCTTGGTTGTGCGCAGGGCTGATATTCAAGCATTTGCCCTTTCAGTGGCACCAGAGTTTGAAATGGTCTCAGAAGGATTCAAAGCATCACAACACTGGTTGGACGGTTTCCTTCAACGGTATGAACTGCCCCTAAGAAGATCAACAACACTGTTTAAGCTGGAAGATGCTGAAGTTATTAAACGTGCACCTGCATTCAAGTCCTTTATTGATAGGATCGACATTTCCAAGTACCAAACCTGCAATATGATTGCTATGGATGAAACTGCAGTGTTTATGGGACAAGGATCTCAAACAACAATTCATCACAGG
>NW_027186296.1:52796456-52914810 GCF_028583685.1 Petaurus breviceps papuanus | reverse complement strand
TTATAAGAAAGTGGGTTGATTTAATGCTGCCACTTGTTATGCGAGGTAACCAAAGAGGTCTGATAGTCTGGGATTCAGCCAGCACTCACCACGCTAAAGAAATGAAGAACTTCCTTGCAGAGAGAAGAATAGATCAAGTAATGATTCCTGCAGGAATGACTGCCTATCTCCAGACCCTTGATATTGCAATAAAGATGGCCATTCAAGGACCATTTGTGCATGGAAGTCAATGACTACATTGAAAATAGAATGGAAAGAAATCAGCGTGGAAACTTTGTGAAGCCCTGTCTGCAAGAAGTCGTGACTTGGGTGAAGAAGTCATGGGATAAAATTACTGACAGCTGTGTCGCCAAGGCACTACGAGCAGGTTACCTAGACAAGACATATTCATTTAAAGAGAGCTATATTGCTGGACATGACAGATTGGGTCCACTTCTTCTGAAGGAAATGGAGGTGCAAGACATCCAGGACGGAATTCAGGGTATGGACACTTATGACGACGTTGTTGAAGAAGATGACATGATCATTATTGAATAAAGGTACATTTTTTTGTTCACATTTACCTGTTTATTAAAATTGCTGTCAATGTTCATTAAAATAAGCCCTCGCCTGAAAATAAGCCCTCTGGTGTTTTTCTGTCCAAAAAAAAATAATAAAAAAGTGTCTTGTTATCGGGGAAACACGGTAGATGCAAAGTTGACATGATAAATGTTTGCTAAAATTAATTTCATTTAGTAAATCTACATGGCTTTACTGAGAAGTAAAGACAGATTCTAAAAGTAAATACAAAAAGCTAACTTGGCACCCCTATTTTGGTCCTGTAACTAAATTTGCTTGCAGTATTGAGGCTTTAACCATGAACTTTCTGCTCAAGCTGGAATCTCCAGAAAAGCCATCCTTGAGAAAATACGGTCCCTCCCACATTCACTCATTAGTGTTACTCTGAAAAGTACTCTCAATTCAAACACTCACTTTACTTACTTGTTCTAATATTCTCTGCACCAAAACTAATTTCCATCATCCACTTTGCCAAATGTTCTTTTTTAGGCCCCTACATTACTACCCAAGTGAAATTGTGCTCAGCTGCTCCCATTCCTAGGCATTTTTCATTAGCAAGAACTGGGAAGGAAACCTGCTCTTGTAATTGACAGCACCTGAATCTCTTTCATATATTCCTTTGCTCTTCCTTCCTATTTGCACCTGGCTCCATAGCTGACCTTTGGTGTGATCTCAAATGGAATGTTAGAAGATCCACTTAGAAATTTGGGTTCTTTGCCACCAAAAAAAAAAAAATTATCTTCTGAAGCTGCATCATTCCAAATTGCTCTCCAGAATGGTTGGATAAGTTCAAAACTCCACCAACAATGCATTAGTGTTCCAATTTTCCCACATCTTCCCCAACATTTACATTTTCCTGTTTTTTCATGTTACCCAATCTGATAGATGTGATGTGGCACCTCAGATTTGTTTTCATTTGCATTTTTCTAATCAATAGTGACTTAGAACATTTTTATATGAAATTTTGGTTTTTTCATCTGAAAACTACCTGTTCATATCCTTTGATCATTTATCAATCAGGGAATGACTTATTTTCTTATATTCAGTTCTCGATATATATTTTAGAAATGAGGCCTTTATCAGAAACACTGGCTGTAAAAATTGTTTCCCGGGGCGGCTAGGTGGCACAGTGAATAGAGCACTGGCCCTGGAGTCAGGAGTACCTGAGTTCAAATCCGGCCTCAGACACTTAACACAAAAAAACTAGCTGTGTGACCTTGGGCAAGTTACTTAACCCCAAATGCCCTCCAAAAAGCAAAAAACAAAACAAAAAAAATTGTTTCCCAACTTTCTGCTTCCCTTCTAATCTTGGTTGCACTGGCTTTGTTTATACAAAAACTTTTCAATTTAATGTAATCAAAATTAACCATTTTTCATTTCATAATGTTCTCAATCTCTAGTTAGGTCATAAATTCTTCCTTTCTCCATAAATCTGACAGGTAAACTATACCTTGCTCTCCTATTTTGCATATAGTATCAGCCTTTATATCTAAATCATACACCCATTTTTACTTTATCTTGGTATATGGTGTAAGATATTTGTTTATGCCTAGTTTCTCTGCCTTACTATTTTCCAGTTTTGCCAGAATTTTTTTATTAAATAGTGAGTCCTATCCCATAAGCTAGAGTTTTTGGGTTTATCAAACAGTAGATTACTATAGTCATTTACAATTTTGTCTTGTGTACCTAACCTATTCTACTGATCCACCATTCTATTTCTTAGCCAGTACCAACAAATGTTGAAGGTCTACTTTGCAAAAGGCACTGGGGATTAAGAGATAGATACAATGCCAACCCTACTTCAAGGGGCTTACAACTGGAAAGAGGGTAGAAAGACATATAGACCAGAGACCATGAAACTGCAGATGTGATGAGTACAAAGGAAAGGTAAAGGAAAAGTGACAGGAAAATTTGAGGAGTAAAGGATTATTTTCAACTGGTGGGAAAGGAGACCAAAGAAGGCTAGCATAGAGATGAATAGCATTGAAAGAAGAAACAGATTATGTTAGTTAGGGGTATGGAAAATTCAGTTTGACTGATTCAGTAAGCATCTACTGAACGTGTTATGTTCTGGGCAATGTGGTAAGCACCAAGGAAAAGAAATAAAAAACTAAACAATCCCTACCTTCAAGGAACACACATTCTACTAGGGGAAATGCCTATCTATATCTATACAGATATAGATATGCATATACATTATACATATATGTAGATGTTTGGGGCTTTTTCCAAATATAGGGTTCATACAGAGACCTAGAAAAGACA
The DNA here is from genome assembly GCF_028583685.1 of Petaurus breviceps papuanus. Lineage (NCBI taxonomy): Eukaryota > Metazoa > Chordata > Mammalia > Diprotodontia > Petauridae > Petaurus > Petaurus breviceps. The sequence continues at coordinate 52,911,987 of NW_027186296.1, read as the reverse complement.
GAATAAAAATGAGAAGTGGTGAATAGTAAAAGATTATTTGACCCGAATGTAAAGTTTTCAAAGGAAGTTGTTAGTATGCGATAAGGCTGGATACATAGATGAGTCAAATTTTAAAAGACCTTGAATGACTAGAAGTTTATGCTTTATTTGGTGAGCAATGGTAACCCATCAATGACTTTGGAGCAAAAGAATGCCATGATCAGAGCACCGCAAAAAAGATTACTAGAGTAGTGTTATTAAGGATAGACTGGGAATGATATGGAATCGAGGCCAGATAACCAACTAGGAGCCCATTACAAGTCTAGGTCAGTAGTGTTAAACTCAATAGAAATAGAGACCACTAATCTAAAAATAAAGATTCCTGATGGCCACATATTGACTTTATTTTAAAATGTGATATTATATATGTTTTCTTGCATTTTTATTTATTTTGTTAAGTTGTAATCATTTCCACTTTAATGTGTTCCAGTATTCTGGATTGTTGTGAGCTGCATGCCGACAAGTTTCTATGTATTTAATACCTCTAGTCTAGATGAGAGAAGACAAGTGACTAAACCAAGAAGACTATAGTGGGAATGAAAAACAGAACACAAATACAAGAGATGTTCCCAAATTAGAATTGACAGGTCTTAACAATTGACTCAATTTTGGTGGTGAGGAAAAGAAGAATCAGGAGGGACTCCAAGGTTCTGAGTCTAGATTACTTAGAGAATAGTGGAATAAATAATGAATTTAGAAAGTTTAAGGCGACAGTCAAGTATGAAGGGAAAGATCAGTAGTTTCATTTTGGACATTTTCAATTGAGAAGTCTGGTAATACATAAAAATCAGTTAGAATTTTGTGAGTATAAATTAAGAAGAAAAGTGAAGGTTTAAGAGATAGAGTTAGGAATCAACTAAATTATGATGGCAAATAAAGACAGGCTATAGACTGATTTTAAACTGATATCACCAAGGGATGGAAGAAAAAGAAGAGAAGGTTAAGTACAGAAAAAACAGAAATTATTCCAAGTTTGGTGTTTCCATTTCTGTCCATATCAGGACCACTGGCTCCCTCCAATGAGCTTTCAGCCTTCTAGATGACCATTTATGATCCCACACATCTTGTATGTAAATCAGGAATTTCTTCAGATGTTTATAATTCTTCACAGAAGAACTGCCTGATGCCTTTTAATTTGGTAAGCTGCTTTTGAGGTCATTTAGTACATTTCCTTCATCTTACAGATGAGAAGCTAAAGCCCAGAGAGGTAATATTCTCATGGTTAGTTACAGAGCAAAAATTCAAACCCAGATCCTTTGACTCTGAAGTCAGTATTCTTTTCCCCCAACCATGCTCATTTGTCGCACAGTACTTTAAAGATACATCATCCTTTCCATTACAGGTTAGGTGACCACAAGTATTGTCTCTGGACATTTTCACTTTTTTGTGGCCTAGAATACTAATGCATAGATCCTTGGACAATGGCTTTCAAAATCAGCACCTATATTCGTGGCCATCTCTTCCCCATTGGTCAAGATTATACAACCTACATGATCTTCATAAACTTCTTTAAAATGATAGAAACCTACACTGTAGGTTTGTAGTTGACTCATATGCAGTGATCTCAAAATTGTTGCTCGTTCTCAAACAATGTGAGTTGCAGTGTCAGTTGAAAATATTGGATGGCCTTTGGTGATTAAAAAAAAAAAGATAAACTCAAAGATGTGCAGTTTAGTGGCAGCTCCAGCTGGTAGTTTCAACATACTGTGAAAAACACATATTCCTTAGATGCCCCACTGATTGCAGCATCAGGAGAAAAAAATCACCCCTCCCTGCTACTTTCACACACACACACACACACACACACACACACACACACACACACACACCCACACACACACACACACACACACACACACACACACACACACACACACATTTCCCAGGCTGTAACACTGGTATTTAATAAACAGTATTTAGACTTTTAACACTAAAATTTATTCTTCTCCAAAACTCTAAAGGGAAAAATATTGATGTGGTTTATGCTTGAGGTAGAGAAAGAAGGTAAATGGGGTTGTTGAACCTTAAACAATCTGGTGCCCTTCTTTGCCCTTATAGGTGACTGCAGAACCTGTTCAGACCATTGGAACACTGTTGTTAATGTCAATGTTTGCCTTCCTAACTTTACACATTTTTTGTCACTTTACGACATGTTTATTGGTCTTGGAGGGCAAGGGATAAAATAGGAAACTGAAATCTTGCAACTATGGCTGACTTGCCTATTGTGTAGACAAGCCTCATTTAAAGGCTGGCTGGACACTTGTGTGGCAGCTGGACTGAGCAAGGGAATGAGCAACTACAGCCATTAATCCCCATTCACATCTGAGTCTCTGTAAAATTTGTACCAGCAAGTCTAGAGTAGTTAAATATATGACTCAGGTAATTAAAAAGGTTACAGATGAATATTATTCAGTCTGCAAACAAATCTGCAAGGGGTTTCAGGAACTCTACCTTGAGGATTACAGCTTATTTGTGGAGTTTCAGCAGGAAATGGCTAATTATGACACCTGCACAACTTTCTTCAAATCAGGCCCTTGAGATTTCCCACCTTGTATAGAGAAGTCAACCTTGGCCTTTCTGAGTTTGTAATCCGCAGTTGTCGTCATAGGTGAGAACAGAATAATCAAGCAAAGCTTTGTGAATAGCCCGGATGGAGAAAATGGTTCAGCTAATGGTACATACCACTTCCATTTATATCAAGACATCACATCTGTCCTGGATATTCTACTGCAGAGAAGTTGGCACTGGTATTGGCCCATTTAGCGGACTCTATTTTTGCTGAACACATCAGTGCGCCTTTTGAGCATGCAGTAATTCTACACTACCAAAAGTTAACTTAATGCCACTCTAAGTATCTGTAATCTCACCAGGGTACGAATTCTTTCTAGCAGTTCAGATTGTAACACCTCTATGATTAGTATCAAGATAATTTGTCTTTCATGAACTTGAAAATCATTAATAGGGCTACAATAAAGTTAACTCTTAAACTCTAAAATGTGATTCCATTCTCATCTACAGTTTTGGAAAGAACTGTCACATTGCTACTAGCATGACATAGACTGACATACAAATTGAGAAGGCACTAAAATAAAATCGAAGGCACTCAAGTCTTGAACCAAAATTTGTATGATGAGTAGAGAAAAGGAGGACTTCATGATGAAAGGTGTGATGTCTCAGTAGGAATCCTCCATTCTACTTCTTTTTCTTCTATTTCTTTATTGTTTTATCTGATTATAGAAAAACTTTAATAGTCTAATCATGTCATTGACTGCCTGTCATGTGGTTAGCATGACAAAGGATTCAGGTTTAGCAGATGAAAGATGGAAGCAAATTACAAATATTATGGTGCTGCTTATCCAAGAAATAAAAAAAACTAGAGCAAAAATAATAATCTCAGCATTCTTGGGGTTTTCTCAAAGGCACATCAATTGATTTTGAGTCAGGGTTTCATAGTAGAAAGGTCAGACTTGAAGTCAGGAAGATATGGGTTCAAGTCTTGCTCTTTGCTGTGCAAACATGACCTCTAAGTGCCCAAACAACTCAAATTTGCTGTAGATCTATATGGGATCGTGATCATTTCCTCACTGGGAGTTCCCTAAATCAATTATATCACAAGTATATACACACACACACACACCAAAAACAAAACAAATGAGCAAATGTAAACTTAACTAAGCACTGAATTCTCAATTTGCCTTGAGAAAGTTCATGAGCCTAGCACCTCATCTACAAGTCTCTTGCAGAACTCTGACAACTTACACAAGCTTGTTAGAATATCTGGTTGCAGTTTAAAAGGAACATGTCAATCTTATTACTGGTATTTTTTTTAATCCTTCATTATTATACAACACATAGAACTACTATTCTTGATGATAGACTGTCCTTTCTCTTCCGAGAAATGTGGCAACTGCTTAGGGATATTAATAACATTTTAGAATAGATTTTTGTTGATATCTTCTATTTTTGTCACCTATATTTTGCTCTATATCTCTCTTCCAAACTCCTCCCCAGAAAACCATTCCTCATGACAAATATTTTAAAGGGGAGGACACAGGAAAGAGGAAGAAAAAAAGTCAGCAAAGACTGATTAATATATCAAAGAAATCTGATGTTACGTTCAATGTTCCACATTTATGAACCATTCGCCTTTTCAATGGTATAGAGGAAAGTACTTTCTTGTATCTTTCCTAGGGCCAATTTTGTTCTTTATGATTTTACAACATTCATTTTCAATTGTTTATGATTGTTGTTCTTTCCATTTACATTGTTTTATTCATTGTGTGTATTGTTTTCCTGGTTCTGCTTCTTTCACTTTGTATCAATTCAAGTCAGTATTTCTATGCTTCTCTGTATTTATCGGGTTTGTTGTTTTGCTGTTTGTTTTTTTTTTTTCAGCAAAGTAACTTTCCATTACATTCATGTACTTCAGTTAAGTTTAATCATTCCCCAACTTATGGATATCTACTTTGTTTCCGGTTCTTTATTACCACAAAAGATGCTGCTACAAATTTTTAAGGACACATGTAACATTTCAGCCACTTTCCTTCCATCAGATGTTCCATTGTTTTCTAATGTTCTATTCTTCACGGGGACACACAATAGGATATTTTATTTCCAATAGAGTTTTTGCAACCTAGAGAAATGTCAAGTCCTCTTTTTAGTACAATTTTTTTGTATTCTCACTTTCAAACAGTCTGACAAATCCCACAGTTCCCAACGTGTCCAAGACTTTATACACCAAAACATTATATTTATAGATCTTGCTGCTGGGTCGTCTCCTTCAGCTTCCTACACAAGGACAGAGGTTTCTCTCTACCATTTCCCTAAGTGTTACATCCAATTTTCCCTTGAATACCTCTAGTACTAGTGCCTTGACAGCTTCCTGAGGTAAATTATTCCACTGCCTGATTGACCTTCATGGTTCAGAATTTTCTTTTTCCCAAAGTCAAACTTTCATTTCCTTCTTCTAATTTTGGACCACATTTGATCAGATTCTGATGAATGAAACAACTACTATTTTAAAAAACACTTGAATCTTAATAATTTATGGGGTTCTATTGACAATTATATTGAAGTCCCAGGGCTTTCAGTCAATGAAACATTAAACTTATAATTTATTTTAGCTTTGAAATTGTATTATTCCCATTGAGATAATCCTGTTTTTCTGTGTATTTTATTCCCTGAATGTGTCCAGCAAGATGTCACTGTAGGACACAAGGCATAGAGTACAATTAGACCAATTATTTTCTTGTTACTAAAATAAACTTCCACGTCTCAATATGTAGATATTCCTTCTGATTTCAATTAGATACTGAAAGGTCTTATATTCTTTATTCATCTTGTCCTAAAGAACTGCAATCTGGGGTACTCTGCATTGTTCTCACTCATCCTCTCCTTTCCAGGGCCCTCCAGAGGATGAAACCATCCTTATGACCCTGTACACCATTCATTCCCGTGCAATGAGGGATAAACTGAATTTTGCTAGATAGTCTGTCCAGGGCAAGTCCTAACAGTAGGGAAGGAAAAGGATATAGGCACACACCAAAATTTCCTGTTAATAGCAATACAGAGTAACCATTGGGAAGACAACAGTGGGGCCCAGTAATACAAAATGTCATTTCTGTGCCAGGCTCATCACCAGGGCAGGGTAATAAGGTCAATGTGAAAACAACTGGAAGGCATATTCCCCAGTAAACATGGGCTGAGTGAAAACGGCCCAACCTTATGTTGTAGAATCCAAACCCATTGAGTCAATTGCCAGAAAACATGACATGACCTTTCAGATTCAGTGAGCATCAGCTCCAAGAGCAGGCTGCCGTGCTCTTTTCCATTTCACTGCTGCCCCCTGAGGGCTTCAAGTCACCGGAAATAATAGCTTGGGTTCCAAATCTGTACTCCTTTAATGAAAAAAAAAAATACAAAAAAACTACACATGGCATCCAGTTTGACCCTGCTGGCAGATTTTTTTTTAATATGATAAGCTCAATTTCTTCCAACTTAACATTCTAAATGTCTTTTTTTTTTTTAATGTATTTTCTGTCTCTTATCTTTCATGGGCTTGTAATTTTCCCAAAAGACCTTTGGGTTTGGGTAGCTCATGGACTAGTGAGAAAAAGACCCACTAGGTTTATATTTGTGATTGAGAAAAAAAGTGATGCTTTCAGCAGCTGTAAGCTAAGAGATGGTGAGCTATAGATTTGCTCCTTAGTTTACATGATGGAAGGGCCCTTCCCCCTCCCTACAAACTTCCATAACAGGCACGGATGAGGACTCAATTAACTTCTGAGATTGAAATCTGTGGATATACTAAAGGGATAACCCCTCCCCGTTTTTGCCAACCTCAAAGTGCAAGGACAAATCTTTGAGCTCCAGAGGTAAGTGGAAGGATGTTTTTCACCCTGCCACCTACCCCAGTCCCACATTGCAAGCTAACCATGAGTTCACAGTATCTGAAGCAAGCCTGCTCCTGGATGGGGCCACCTCCTGTTTGTATCTTCTTTCATTTTTACAGGGCTTTATGAGATCTCAAAAGGCATCTGGCATCCTCCCTCTTTCTGGGTACCCGAGCAACAGAGTATCCATCAGCTACCAAAACAATTGTGGCAAAAACATCAAGAAAGGCACCGTTGGCTGAGAGGGAGTCACCCAGTAAAGGACCTTTGAAAGAAAAAAAAAACATTTTTTCAGTCTTTACTCAAAGGGAGCAAAATACAAAATAACTAACAAGCAGTTCTTTTCAAAAAACTTCGTGAATGTCTAAGTGTAAACTGATTGTAAATATTCTATGACCCCTTTCTGTGTGGAAATAAAACTGCCTTCCTATCCCATACTGGATTCATGTTTTAATGCTGGCAGTCTTTTTTTCCACTTCCTGTCCATTCCACCATACCCTCATCCCCTACCTCCAACTAGCAAGGACAAACCAAAAGGTCATATGTAGGGTAGGAATTGGTGATGGTTGCCAGCCCCTGTGACTTCAATCTAGGGGTACTTGGCTAGTGAAGGAGATAGAGAGCAATTAAGACTATTCCACAGTAGTGATGCTAGTTCCTAGACTGAAACTAAAAGGCAAGTGGCCCTGTAGCATACTAACATTTTGTAGCTTTCTCTTCAAACCCCTTCCCCTCCACTTTTGAATCATGTTTTAAAAATTCTTTGTTGGTATGTGTTCATACTTTAAAAAAAATCTGTTCTTTGTTTGTAGAAACACTATTAAAACAAAACAGGTAGCTGGACATCAATCTTAAAGTCAAGAAAACTCAATAGGCTTCATCTTCCCATCCTCCATCAATGGAAAGGTGGAAGAAAAGCAGGCAGAGATTTGATGATCTGAAGAACTTCCAAGGTCTACTTTAAAAACACAGTCATCTTAGGACTTTGCAAAGATTCGGCTTTTTATAAAGTATTTCACAGAGAAAACTCCTTTGGAAAAATTCTAAATCATTTACTGTTATTTGCAATCTAATTATAGTAACTACATTCATATAAGCTAAAGTCTATAACACATTATTTGGGCATCATAATAAGACTGTGAGGTAAGCACTACTGGTATTATTATCTCCATTTCACAGATGAGGAAATTAAGGCTCATATAGGTTACATGACTCCTAAGATGCAGTAGGGTATAGTGGATAGAGTGCTAAACCTAGAGTCAGGAAGAGCAGAGTTCAAACCCTGACTGACTTGGGACAAGTCTTTTCATTTCTCTTTGTTCCAGTTTGGTGTTATTTAGTCGTGGGGTTTTCCTGGCAAAGATACTGGAACTGGCTTGCCATTTCCTTGTACAGCTCATTTTACAGATGAGGAAATTAAGCAAACAAAGCTAAGTGACTTACCCAGGGTCTCACAGCTAGTAAATATAGGAGGCCAGATATGAACTCAGAAAGATGAGTCTTCCTGACTCCAGACCCATCACTCTATCCACTGTGCCACCTAGCTGCCCCCTTCTTACTTTCCTTACCTGTAAACTGAAGAGGGTTGAACCTGATGACCTCTAAGTTCCCTTTAAACTCTAAATTGATGTTCCTATGACCTGGCTATGGGCACACAAATACTAAGTGCTAGAGATGGAATTCAAATCCATTTCTCCCTAACCCAAGGTCCAACATTATATCCATTAAACAACACTACCTTAAAATGTGACTGTATAAAATGAGAAAATGTTATAAAGGGGAGGGGATATAACAAATTTAGAATCTGAACACTTCATTTTCATTGTAGAGAAATGTCATCATCCACTGGTTAACTAAATACAAGTTAATTGCTTATGTATTGCATATGCAGAGTTCCCTTAAGAATAATGGATACTAAGAGCTCTCCTAACAGAACATGTTTCTATTAGAATATAAAATGATAAATGGAGTTGTGTTTCAATATATCCCAGGAGCAAAGAACTGTTATTCTCTAAGGGTTACGAAATACTTTGTATGCAATCATGAGAGCTCAATGTAATTGCTAATTTATCATCTAAAATTCTTTCTGGTCACAGGTTTGTCCTAATCAAGCTGTGTAAGTTACATCATCTTAATTTTTATTACTTATGGTATCACAATATTAAAGTATTATATGCAAATGATATATTAATGAGAAAATGCCACATTTAATACTGTCACTCCATTTTACCACATTTTACTTGAGAGGGATGCCAACCTGCTGGTTTCTTTCTACTGTCTTTATTCTTCCAATAAAGTTCACTCAACAAAGAACTCAGGATTAGAGATGAAAGATAAGGCTTAGTTATGCCACCTCAAGATATATCAAGGCAAAAACATCTTAACACTTCCCCACTAAAATGGAGGTTGGTCATATATAAAACCAAAGAATTTTTTCATTTACATTGAAATAGTCTCATTTTAGTCAACATATCTAACTCATCTGCACGAGTCCAGTAGTTTCTTAATTGGTCTCCCCTGACTCTGATTTTTCTCCTTTCTAGTCCATCCTTCACATGGCTAGCAAAATAATCTTCCCCAGGCACACTGACCCTGCTATTTCTCCTGCTCAAGAAACTTCCCCTAGGATACAATGCAAACTCCTCAGAGTACATTTAAAACACTTCATATTCTAGCTGCATCCTATCTTTCAAATATTTAACATCACTCCCCTTTGCAGTTCTACATTCCAACCCATGTTCAGTTCAGTTCCATCATTTTCAGTTGTGTCTGACTCTGTGAACCCATTTGGAGTTTTCTTTGAAGAGATACGGGAGTGGTTTGCCATTTCCTTCTCCAGTTAGTTTTACAAAAACTGAAGCAAATGGGAGTAAGTGACTTGCCCAGGGTCAGCTAGTAAATGTCTGAGGCCAGATTTGAACACAGGAAGATGAGTTTTCCTATCTTCAGACATGGCACCATATCCACTGCACCAACTAGCTGCCCTAATTCAATGTGGTTTCTCAAGCATTACAATCTAAGGCATGCCTCTGTGATTTTCCACAGGCTAATCCCATTGCTAGAATGGTCTCTTTCCTCTACTTTCCTCTACTCCACCTCTTAGAAGGATGGACCTTCAAAGGAAGGAAGTTCATGGCCCAATTCCTATTGGAAGCTTTTCCTGATAACCCCTTTACAATATACTCTTTTTTCTCAAATCAGCACGTATTTACTTACCTGTTTTTCATACTGTGCCCCATCTTAGAACATGAGCCTTGAGATCAGGAGTGAGTTATTGTTTTTTTTTGTCTCTGCAAACCCAGTGGCTAGTATTGTGCCTTGCATGTAGTTGACACTTCATAAATGCTTAAGTCTATTAAGTATTTTGTTATACTATGCAAGGCACTATAAATTGTTCATGATTAGACATAGCCCCTTCCTTCAAGGAGCTCCCAGTTTAATTTAATTCACATTCAAGCTGGTGACATTTAGAAAGAAACTATTCCAATAAGCAAACAAGGTGAAAATTAGAGCTAGACACAGAATCAAAATTAACCACAATATCTCATTCATTTGCTAATTTTAAAGTTAGATTAAAGTAAGGTCCTACATGTTGAGGGATAACTAAAGACAGCTACAGGTAGGGTTGCCTCCATCATTGGGCCACTGGGTGCATAATTACAAAAAAAAAGAGTTTTAGATTCATCTTCATTCCCTCTCCCCATCCCCATCCCCCAATTTTTAAGGGTGAAATAAATTATGTTTGTATTCCAGATTATATCAGCATTAATCAAGTGTTTGTATAAAAATACCATGGTGAAAACAGAATGTTCTCAGGACAGATTTTTTTTTCAGATCAGAACAAATACTGGCAGATTCTGTGGCTTGCACTTCTGCTTGGAGGGCTATGGCAATGAGCTGAGTATATCATCCTCTGGGCTGCCACTGACTGGCATGATGTAGGGTACCCTAGTTAACCTAATGCATTCTGTATAACTTATCAATGTCTTTTACGTCACTCTTGTCATATAATGTATTACACAGAGCTGCAATTTTCTGGGGCCTATAATTAACACATGCATTCCAACACAGAAAATTCCATAAACATGGGGCATACAGCTCCCTTATAATATAAAGGAAGTTAATCCAAGGGATGTTTAGCAGCCCTTCCTATAATGAATGAGGAAAGCAGATGAACACTTGCACTGTTCTAAAAGGAGATGGCTCCACTATTAGGCAGGCACATGCTGCCTAATGCAGCATTTTACTATTTACTGTTGTACATAATGCATCTTACTATTACTGATCATCAGGCCACTGGAAGCAAGCTTGAATCAGGAAAGTGTGTGTGTGTGTGTGTGTGTGTGTGTGTGTGTGTGTGTAAACAGACACAGGTTTGAACATTGGTGAAGTAACCTATAACTGCGAGAAGTTGATGAAAAGTACATATAACTAACAAAAGAAAAAAATATCTTGACATTTTTCCTTAAAAACTATTTTAGGCAATTTGTTGTCAGTAGAGGAAAGGAACTAAATTGTTCACACCTTTCACACTAAGCAATCCCACCCTGAGTTTGAAGAGGTCAAAGAAAGAAAAAAAAGCTATACATATACCAAAATACTTATTACAGTGTTTGTTGGTTTGTTTGTTTTAGTAGCAAAAAAAGGAGAAACAAAGTTAATGAACATTAATTGGGAAAAAGCTAAATATTTGTAGTAGGAAGACCTGAGTTCAAATCTCAATTCCATTGCTTACTCCCAGTGTGACCTTGAAAAAGTTATGCAATCTCTTAGAGTGTCCATCTATGAACATGAAGGAATTTACTGCACTGTGAGAAATGGGAAACATAATAGAAAAACCATGAGAAAATGTGTATGAACAGAAGCATACTGAAATAATCAGAACCAGGAGAATGATGTGCAAAATGGGTACCCTAATAAATGAAAAACACACAAAAGAAGAAAACTTTGAGATATTATAATAACCAATCTTGGTTCCAAGGAACAGATCATGAAACATATTTCCCTCCTTTCAACAGAGAGCTCCGGGGGCTGAATGTTGCCTACATTGTTAGATACAGTCACTGTATGGATTATTTTTGCTTACCTTTTTTTTTTTCTTTTTAATAAGGGAAAGTTCAACTTCTAGAGTGAGTGGGGAGAATATACCCAGAAAATATTGTGACGTAAAAAGAGTAGCTTCAATTAAACTTTAAAAACATTTTTAGGTTTTAATCTCTTTCACACAATGAGAATGAAGTTGATACAAGAAATACAGGAAAAGAAAAAAAGATCAGAGTTCAATTTATACAACTATATGTAAGCTAAAGAATCCCTAAAACATAGAAATAATATAGATTTCAAAAAATTCAGCAGAATATAAACTCTTTGAGATCAAGGACTATATAATTTTGTCTTTGTATTACTGATTATTTAGCACAGTGTTTTTCATGTAACAACCATTTAATAAATACTTATTGAGTTAAATTTAATTGAATCGGTTTCACTGTTATCTTCCCAATAGAATGTTAGCTCCTGGAAGGCAAGGAATATTTTTCTTTTTCTTATCTTTCTATGCCTAACATCTAGGCACTTGATAGATGCTTCTTGAATTAATCTAACAACAGTGAGATCAGAGACTCCTGGTGTGATAGAAGAGATCACATCAAGGACAAAATATGTAAAACTTTGATGTGTGTGTGTGAGACAGAGGAAGAGGGAGAGGGAGAGGGAGAGGGAGAGGGAGAAAGAGAGAAAGAAGGAGGGGGAAAGAGATGGAGAGGGGAAGAGAAACAGAGGCAGAGAAAATTAGAAAGAGAGAAAGAGAAAAATTTATTGAACCCTTACAGAACAGTCCAATACACAAAACTTCCCAAGATCACAGGAGAAAATAAAAACAGAGAAAACTACCCAAGCAACCAGATTCCTTAGAGTTATATTTCTTAGCTGCAAAGAAATCTCACCCTAGCATTCTGGCAATCACTCTAATCCTACCACTACATTATAATGTATCAATGAAAATATTAGCCTTGAGACCAAGTTTCTGCTTGATTTTATATACTTCCTTTTAGGCACCCTCACAATGGGATAGAAGATGATGTCCTTAAGATAACAGAAAATATTGCTGCCTTTCTACTTCCACAGTTCAATTGCCCTAGCTTCATGATTGTGATAATTTCTACCAAGCTTAGATGCCATAGCCAAACATTTTAGCAGTACTTTTGATAACACTAGAATTTGATGTCATTCTTCTTTCCCAATACCCAGCCCTAGGGTAAGCTCACTGCTCACATACTATTTTCATATACCCATGACCTGACATGGGACAATCAAATCATAAGGAAGCATAACAGCAGGCTTGACTGTGGCCATCCCAGCATATTAAAGCTGTCCAAGAGGTAGGAAGGAACACAAGCCATCTCAAAAAAGCAACTTAGGATTTCTATATCAGGTTGTCAGAGATTTAAATAGTTAATTCCTTAGCACTCCCTACTTTTTGGTTTCCTAAATGTATACAGATACTTTCAACTTTTAATCTTTACCTAGCAAGGTTCCTTTTGCTTTGTCTTAACCTTTGGATCTCATCACTCAGAAGATGCTCTGGTACAAAACAAACTTAATGGGACTCAAGTTTGTGCTGCTTCTACTCTCAATTGGAAGGCCCTCCCTTCTCAGTCTTCATCAGAGCTGATTTTCCTTTTACTCAATGAACTCTACTCTACATTTTTCTCATCCACTCTAGTCAGTTTCATAACTATTGGAACATGCTAGCTCCACCTTAGGGACATTGTGACAATATTACTCCGCTCTACAAATAGGTTACAGCTACAATCAAAGAGCTACTTCTTGTTCAGTTGTTTCAGGTGTGTCCGACTCTGTGACCCCATTTGGGATTTTCTTGGCAAAGATACTGGAGTGGTTTGCCATTTACTTCTGCAATGCAAACCCCCAAGGAGGGCACTCCAGAAATTGAAGAATTGTAAAAGCAGTTGTCTCAAACCTCTGAGAAACTAATAATGTTACACAGAAACTAGTGAAAGTGCATCTGATGTTAAGAAAGCACCAGAATCCTATCTAGGGCATTATTTTGACATAGTAGCCCTGGCACTAGGTTAAAGGAACAGATATCCCATGCTTCTCCTCCAAGAGCTGTTAGTGAAATCCAAATTGTTTTGTATTGTATTTTTTTCCTACTTCCAATATATGATGGATTCTTGATGAAGATAATCTAGCTAATGGAGGAAACTGTCCATTTGGCCACCCCCTACTTCCTTACTAATAGCTCCTAGCATCTTAAAGTCTATGCCAGATAAATGAAAATTATGACATATTCTGCAAACTAGAAATAGCTTTGGGTAGAATTCCCTTCATGGAGACCAGGTCATTTATGGGGTCTGTTACCTCATAGACCATCCCTTTCAGGAGTACTTTGGCCCTGTTTGTATTGTAATAAAACTTATCAAGGGCATCAATCATCTGAAAACAAGATTAATCATTGAATTTATTAGAATTCTTATGCTTTTTAGCATAAGAATATATCTTTTTATCATAGTCATAATATAATTTTTTCTCTTAGTTAAGCATACTTTGTTCTATATCAGCACATAGAATTTTTCCCAAATTTTTCTGAATTCTTTATAATCAGTTTCTCCCAGTGAAGTAATATTCCATTACTACAACTAGTTCAGACATTCCTTAATTGATGATTATTTACTTTGTCATTAATTTTTTCTACCATAAAAAATGCCCCTGTAACTATTTTTTTTGTAACTGGAACCACTACTTTGATATCCTTCAACAAGTAGTAAAATAACTGGACCAGAGAAGACAAACAGATTAATTAATAACTTTCCAATATAATTACAAATTGTTTTCCAGGATGGCTTCACCAAAACTGAATTATTACAGCTGTTTTGTCCCAACCCTTCCAGCATTTGACATTTTAATCTTTTGTCATTTTTGTCAATCTGATAGGTATAAGGTATAACCTCAAAATTTTAATTTCTGCACATACTTCTACAAGTTGACTAATCAAGAAAAATTCAGTCTCAGATGAGAACATGGCCATAGCTGGCAAAGTGAATAGAGCACCGACCCTGGAATTAGGACCTGAGTTCAAATACAACCTCAGACACTTAACACTTACTAGCCGTGTGACCTTGGGCAAGTCACTTAACCCCAATTGCCCTGCCTTCCCCCCTCCTAAAAGCGAAACAAAAAACAAAAAATAACATGAAATGGTCACTTCAAAAGGATGTAGTACCCATTGTGGTCCATTCTGACAAAAACCTTCAGGCTACTGAAGACTAAATATGATGGCCACTAATCATAGAGAGGTTCGACATTATTATCATTTGCCTCCACAGATAACACAATTTACTATCAGATATATTGTTGCAAAAACCAGAATTTCGAACCCAATAAACATCACCCAACTTTGCAGCTACCAAAACTCAATCAAAATTATTAGATCTAACCCCACAGGAATGGGTAAGGGATATTTATACTAAGTATCAGGTTATCGTTCATCCTTCATTTTCAAAGAGGACCTATGGCCTCATGGGGTGATGTCTTGTCTTGAATATAAATGAGAATTGAATTTGAAAGAAAGAGTTGTATAAATTTATCAGCCACTCTTTCTTTCTAAATCATCAAATTCTAGTGGCAAGACAAAAGCCAGGACTACTGATGATGGTCTAGGATGCAGTAAAACAAGCATTTCTATAACATAGTACAAAAAAAGATGATTGCACATGAAACTGCAAATCTATTATGTACAAGTTACTATTCCTTTTAAATATATAATAATTTTTTTTATTTAACTTTTTTTTAATCATTTCATTCATTCAATAACCTTGGCATCTTAGATGCCTGACCATGTTTTAAACACCTATTCTGCTGGGGGAAGTTTTCACATTCGTGAATCTCATCTGCCTTTCAGAGGTACAAAATCCCTACCTATGCCTGTACATTGCTTCTAACAAAGCTGATGGGAAGCATATGAAAAAGTAAAGCTTCTTCTGCACCAGACATGTTAATGAGCAAGTGCTGATTTGATCATTGTCCAAGACCCTATATAATCTCTTATATAAACATGCCCCTTAACTAGAGGAAAAGCTCACCAACTAAGTTCTCAAGGACACAGCTTCTGATGACCCTGACTGACTATGTCTTGTCATCACAGCTGTTTCCCACCAGATGCAGCAGTCTCAGCCCCTCGTCTATGGGCAGCATACACAATGCCTCAGTTGCAGACACCATGACTCACCCGATGCCATTAGCAAAGTAAAGACAATCAAAAGAGCACATAGACATCACAGATTGCCCAGCCCTACCCACAAACTTTCCTTGGTTTTTCCCTCATTGTATATGCCCCAAACTCTCTGCATCCCACATCAATCAGAACCAGTTACAATGGCAACCCTCCCTCCATCTGTTTCCTGGCTCTAGTAACCCCAGACCAGAGTACTAAGGTTCAGCCTGCCTTGTGACTGCTTTGGTCAATAGCTATAGCATGATAATAGTTTCTTGGGGGCAGCCTCCTGGACCTTGTAAGCAGTTCATTTGTGGTTTTTTTTCTTTTTTTTATGATTCAGTATAGTTCTCTCTCCTCCCTGTACTGGCCATGAAAAGTTAAAGATGCTTAGTATGTTCCATTTCTTTTGCATTGGGTTCAGGATTATAGTAACTGGTGGCAGACCTTGTTTTACCCTTTAAGCACCCATTCCTGTGTAAGTGCCCAATATTATGAGACTGAATTTGCAGATAAAAATATTTCTATATTGTTTTCATTAATGGCACCAGAATGTGGAATTAAAAGGCTGAGGGGGCAGGGGAAGGAATGATCTGCCTCCCTCACTTCAACATCCCACATAAACACATTGAAAATTTCTTTCCTTGGATTTATATAGCCTATTCTCCAACCAATTGTAAAGCCATTGATGGAAATTCCAAAGTTGGAAGAGGGAATTTGAGTGGAAGAGTTTACCTCAGTTACAGCCAACTATCCATTATCCATGTCTTTTTTTTAATTTAACTTTTTTAAATCATTTCATTCATTCAATAAACATTTATCAAACATCTACTTTGTGTAAAGCACTGTGTTAAATTAAGTATATAGAGATACTTAAGATAAGATCAGGGCAGCTAGGTGGCTTAGGGGGTACCCAGGAACAGTTGATTTCAAATCCAGCCTCAGATAATTTCTAGCTGTGTAACCTGGGCAAGTCATTAAACCTCTGTTTGCCTTAATCCACTAGAGAAGGAAATGGCAAACCATGCTAAAACATCTACATGTAAAGCTAAAAGAAAAACATAGATTGGACCTAAGTTCAACTAGAATGTTTAAAAGAAATTAAGCAATAGTTTTAAATGATACTATAATTTTTAAAAATTTTTGTCTTTTTATTTTTAATATATGGGATAAAACAGGCATTCCCATAACATAGTATAATAAAAAAAAAGATGATTGCACATGAAACTACAAATATATTATGTAAAACTTACTATTCCTTTAAAATATCTAATAAAGTTATCATGTAAATTTCTTTTTCCCCTTTCCTCCCTACCCTAGAGATGGCTACCATTAGATACAAATATACATATGTATGTATGTAATATATAAATATGTAAAAATCATTCTTTACATACTTCTATTTATCAGTTCTTTCTCTGGAAGCAGATAGTGTCTTTCTTCATATGTCCTTTATAGTTAATTTGGGTATTTTTAATAGTCAAAATGAATTATATGCTCAAAGTTGTTCTTAAAATGATATTGCTGGGACAGCCAGGTGGCGCAGTGAGCAAGAGCACTGGCCCCAGAGTCGGGATGACCTGGGATCAAATCCAGGCTCAAATATTTAGCACCACACCCAGAAATAACTGGCCATGTAACCTTGGGCAAGTTACTTAACCCCAATTGCTTCAAAAAATAATAAATAAATAACAAAACAAAACAAACAAACAAATAAATAAAATTATATTGCTATTGTCCCTATTACAAATCATGCTTATTGATGGTTTTACATAAAATTTTTTTTTATCAATTCATGGAAAAAAGCCACTTATACCTATAGTTTAAAGTGTTTTAAATAGAAATGAATGTTGTACTCTATCAAAAGGCTTTTCTGCATGTATTGATATAATCTTTTTTTAATTTTATTATTTATATAATCAATTTATTAATAGTTTTCCTCATGTTAAAACAGCTCTGCATTCCTGGTATAAATCCCACTTGGTCATAATGCATAATCTTTGTAATATATTGTTGTAATCTTTTAGCTAGCGTTTTATTTAGGATTTTTGCATGCATATCTATTAATGAAATTTGTCTATAATTTTCTTTCTCTGCTTTTTCTCTTCCTGGTTTAGACATCAATATCATATTTATTTCATTAAAAGAGTTTGATAGGATCCCTTCTTTGCCTGTAATTCCAAATAGTTTATTTAATATTGGAATTAGTTGATTAAAAAGTTTGATAGAATTCACTTGTAAATTTATCTGGTCCTGGTGCTTTTTTCTTAAGAAGCTCATTTATGACCTATTCAATTAGTTTTTTCAAAATAGTTCTATTTAGATATTCTACTTCCTCTTCTTCTAATCTAAGCAATTTATATCTTTGTAAATAGTCTTGCATTTCACTTAAATTGTTACATTTATTGGCATATAATTGGGCAAAATAACTACTCATAATTGTTTTAATTTCATCTTCATTAATGGTAAGTTCAACCTTTTCACTTTTAACACTAGTGATTTAGTTCTCTCTCTTTTTAAATAAAATTAACCAATGGTTTATCTATTTTATTGGTTCTTTTTCATAAAACCAACTCCTAGTTTTATTCATTAATTCAATATTTTTATACTCAAGTTAATTAATCTTTCCTTTAATTTTTAGGATTTCCAATTTCGTGTTTAATTGAGGATTTGTAATTATGATACTATGAATTAAATAAAGACATTAGACAATTAGAAAAGTAATGAAAGCTATGGAGGAAAGACTTGTAAAGAAATTTTAAAGCTTAGCACAAAATTTACAACATCATATTCAAGTAACAGATTTCTTGAAAATTAGAATGAACTAGAACTTAATGATTCTATGATGACAAGAAATATGAAGGTAAAGTTAAAAAAGACTGAAAAAAGAGAAAAAAAATTAAGTTTTTTTTTTTGAAAGGATCTCACTATAAAGAATCATTATGGTGGTGACAACATGTAAGACACAAACCCAGGAGAATGACTGCCAAATATCTACACATAAAGTCTCAAAGGAAAACACAGCTTGTATATAAATCTTACTAAAATATCTAAATGACATTAACCAATAGTTTAAGTTAAAAAAAAAGTTTAACTGACATGGAAAACAGATTGAGGAGAAATAATTTTAGAATAATTAAAATACATCAAAGCTATGACAAAAAAAGAGTCTGGATTTCATATTTAAAGAAATTATGTATGAAAATTGCTCTGATCTATTAGAACCAAAGGCAAAGTAAATATAGAAAGAATCCATCAGTCACCTCCTGAAAGAAACCACAAACTGAACATTCCCAGAAATGTCAGTCAAATTTCAGAGTTCACAATTCAAATTAAAAAAAAAATACTTCAAATGGCCAGGAAAAAAAAAAATTTAAGTACTGAGAAGACACAGTCAGGATCATACAAGATTTATAAGCCACCACCATAAAGAAGATATTCTAAAAGGCCAAAGTCATAGGTTTAAAACAAAGAATAATTTACTCAACAAAACTGAGTACAACCCTACACGGGGGAAAAAAATAGAATCATTAATAGTGAAAAGATCAAAGATGAGTAGAAAGTTTGAAATACAAACTGAAGAGAAGCAAAAAGGCAAATGTGAGAAAGCAGACCAGATTCTTAAAAGGAAAAGCTATTTCTAATGGAAGAAATGATATGTGTCCTCTCAGAACCATAATGCCATCAGGGATTATAAGAAGTTAAATATGACAGAGGGCCTGGGAATGGTTTTATCTGATGCTCTGAAGGAAAAAAGAGGGGGAAAGTAATATGCTAGGAAAAAGAAGAGAAAGAGTGGGAGAAATTTCATGTAATCGAGTATGCAGAGAAAGCAAAAGGGATGGGAACAACAAGTGGCATTTGAACTTTCACCCTTAATCTAACCTGGTCAGAGGAGGATATAACACACATACACCTACAGCTGGATGCAAAGATTCCTTTCACTGAATGGGGCAACAAGACAAAATGGAGAGAGGAAAAAATCAAGACTGAAAAGGAAAGTATATTCAGGAAGGGATTAGTCATAAACAAAACAAACTCTGAATGTGGAGGGTAGAGCTTCAGGAAGAGTTTAAGAGGAAAGAAAGAAAATCTAAGAGCTTTTTTATTGGGGTCTAAGCAAAGGAAAGAGAAAAGAGGCACAGAAGTAAATTGAATCAAGTACAGAGGATTATCTTCCTCCTTGCTTTATTATCCTTTTCTTTGTAAAGAAGAAATAGGAAGCAAAAGGAACGAATACTATAGAGAATAGGGTAGAGGGAAATACATAATTGTCATAACTGGGAATGGGAAAGGGATGACCATACTCATAAAAAGTGTTCATGACCGAAAAAAGGACAGAGATTACAAAAAAATTAAAAGGACAGTTTTGATTACATAGAATCAAAAAAGGTTTTCCACAAAGAAAATAAATGTACCTAAAATTAGAAGGCAAATAGGTAACTGAGGGGAAAAATCTTTGTAACAAACTTCTCTGATAAAGGCCTCATTTCCAAGATGTATAAGGAACTGCTTCAAACTTATAAGAACAGAAGTCATATCTCAATTGAAAAATGGTCAAAGAATACAAACAGGAAGTTTCCTAAGGCGGCAATACTGGCTACCAATAGCCATATGAAAAATAAATGCACCAAAATTAGTAGTAATTAGAGAAATGCAAATTAAAGCAACTCTGAGGTTCTATATCAAACCCATCAGATTAGCAAAGTTGTTTTAAATAAAAAAGAAGGAAAATAACAAATGTTGACAGTCTACAGGAATAGGGAATATTGTAGATAGAACTCTGAGTTTATCCAGCCATCATGGAAAGCAATTTGAAACTATAACCCAAATGTTACTAAACTATTCCGGTTCTTTAACCAGTAATAACAGAACTAGGCCTAGACTCCAAAGATAAAAAGAATGTGAAGAGAGTGTCCATCAACTGGGGGAAGTTTGAACAAATTATAATATATGAATACAATAAAATGCTGTTTTGCTATAAAGAAGTAATGAAGCAAACTGTCTCAGAGAAACTTGAGAAGACTTGTATCAAGTGATGTAGAATAAAAGAAGGAGAACCAGGACAACAATTTATATAACAACATTGGACAGATAAATAACTTTGAAAGGCCTAAAAACTCTGATTGACACAATCAACATCTGTTATCCTAGAGGACTGATGATGAAACATGCTACTACCCACGTCCTATCAGAGAGGTGACAGATTCAGCATGCACGAATTTTTTAGACATAACCAATGCGAAAATGTTTTTCTTGACAACGTTTATTTGTTAGAAAGGTTTTCATTTTATTTTGTTTTCGAGGCAGAATCAGGGAGGGGGGGAGTTGAAAGGAAAGAAAATTTCTTTTGGTTCATTGAAAAAAATTAATTTTAAAAAATTTTTATGATCAAGGCTAGACTTATTAAAATGCTGTAGATGTTGTTTCCTAGTTTCAGTGGTGTCCAATTCTTCATGACCCCATTTGGGGTTTTCTTGGCAGAGATACTGAAGTGGTTTGCCATTTCCTTCTCCGGCTCATTTTATAGATAAGAAAACCGAGGTAAATGGGTTAAGTGACTTGCCCAGGATTACACAGTTGGTAAATGTCTTAGGGCAGATTTGAACTCAGGAAGATGAGTTACAAGCTCTATACACAAGGCTTGATCCCTTTCTTACCTAATACCAATTCTACAATGAATACACACAGCAAAGAGCAAAAAAAAAAAAAAATCCATTTATTCAAATCACAACAAAATGGAAATCAAAGAAGATATACCTAGAAGAATATATATCAGACAAGAAGCTCTCTGTTAGGAGTAAAGTAACTCTACTCAGCCAAAAAAGGTTTCCCAACTAAGGGGAAACATCCCAAAAGCCTCTCGAGTAGCAAGCTGGGAATAGGGACATGTTAGAGACTGTCTACTGTTTTTGTGTTCCCAGTTTTTTTCTCCAGCAACCTAAAGTGGTATTAGTATCTTCCATCTTCTATCTCTAAACTGGAAGGTGAGTCAACTAGGCCAAAAAGATTCTTGCTTAGAGAGTCCCAGGTGGGGTGCCTATTTGAAGAGTCCCTAATGGGGAACTGGCAGAGAACTGAAACTCTTGCCTCGCTCAAATTCCAACCCATGTTTCACACAAAGAAGGGCCTTCGTTTCCTTCAATAAAGAAAACTAGGCTTTAGGACAGGAGAGAGAGATTTAAAAAAAAAAAAAGGGAAAGAGAGACAGAGAGAGAGACAGAGACAGACAGAGACAGAGAGACAGAAAGAGAGTGAGAGAGAGGAGAAAAGAAAGAAAAAAAGAAAGAGAAAGGAAGAGAGGAAGGAAGTAGATAACACTATTTGCCCGGTATTGTCTAAACATGGGGGATACAAATACAAGGAAACAAAACTATCCTTGCTTTCAAGGAGTTTACATTCTAATAGAGGAAGACCAAATATAAAGGAAGCTGGAAAAGGAAGAAAAGGATATTTTCATGGGGCAAGACAGATACTGTGGAAATGGAGTCATCCATAAAATGAGTTGAACTTGGAATGAAACATTTGAGGACAGCAGACAAAAGGGGAAAGCTTGGAAGACTTCTAAAAAACCTTCTAAAAAGAATCAAGGCAGATCCCTTGCTCTTCTAGGATTCAAGTTTGCAGCTGGCATCCTTTGGGCATTCACTATTCCTGAAAGGGCCTGTAGGGATGATAGCTGAATTCCAGCAAAAAAAAAAAAAAAAAAGACAAGCAAAGAAAGTTAACCTGTTGGGGGCGGCTAGGTGGCACAGTGAGTAAAGTGCCAGCCCCGGAGTCAGGAGGACCTGAGTTCGGGTCTGGCCTCAGACACAACACCCACAGAAAAATAAATTAGCCATGTAACCTTGGGCAAGTTACTTAACCCCAATTTCCCTCCAAAAAGCAAAAAAAAAAAAAAGTTAACCTATAAAAATATCAAACAAGAGCTTTTTTTGGTATGAGTCAGAGTAAAGGACAGAATCTCATTGGTTGACAGACTTATACCTTGACACCCCCCCCATAAGTTCCAGAGATGATGGATCTACATAGGTATTCATAGGATGGGCAAGGCAAAGGTCATTTCCATTGGCTAAGTGGTCATAGTATGTTGGGTGCTTCCTCATGTTGGGCAATAGAGCAGAGGACAACAAAAAGCAGACAAACAACAAAAATAATTGTGAGGGGAGAGAACTTTTCATGTCATTATGACCTCCCACCCACACTAGGCTTGGTCATGATGATTAGGCAAAAGAGGGTAGAGGTCCAGAAATCCTCTCATCCACACTTGC
Organism: Petaurus breviceps papuanus; assembly: GCF_028583685.1. Classification (NCBI taxonomy): domain Eukaryota; kingdom Metazoa; phylum Chordata; class Mammalia; order Diprotodontia; family Petauridae; genus Petaurus; species Petaurus breviceps. Next base: position 52,889,053 of record NW_027186296.1, on the reverse strand, counting down.
CTTGATCACTCACTCATCAGGCCAAAAGGGTGGAGGTCCTCTAGTTTGTAGTCTGTGATTAGGTAAGCCAACTATAACAAGCAAGTGAACTTATAACCCATAGTTCAAAGCTTTGGGGTTCTAATATAAGAATCTATCTAACCTTATCTAATCATCCCAAAATAGAAAATGTATTTATCTAATCTTATCTAATTATAATATATTAATATTAATTTACTAAACGGACTAAATGTGTATTAAGAGATAAATATAAAGAGAAATAATCACTACTATGGAGTCACACTAATTGAATAATATTGACTGGAATAAAATAGGAGTTAAAAAGTCATTCAACACAAAATTCCAATTCATTTAGAACATGAATTGTGTCACTTTTGTCTTTTTATCTCCAGCAAATAGCATTATTTCTGGCACATAGTAGGCATTTAATAAATGCTTATTTATGGAATAAATCTTCAAGCCTTAGGCTTTAAGGAACTAAGTTTGGAGAGGGTATCTCAAGCATGAATGGCAAAATATTGATAAGCAAGGAAGTTTGATTAGAATTTCCAGTGTCACTATCCTCATTCAATTAACAAATCAGTAATTAATTAGCAGGGATTCTGCTAAGGGTCCATAAACTTGTTTTTGGTAATATTTTGATAACTATTCTAATATAATCTGTTTCTTTTGCAATCATATGTACTTTATTTTATGAATTTAAAAATGTTCCCCTGAGAAAGAATTCACCAGACTGCCAACAGGGTCCATGACACACAATAGATAAGAATCTCTGACTTATTGAGTATCTTGTCTGCATCTAGTACCATGATAGGTATTGAAACAGGAATTTTCAAAGAAGTATGAAATTTTGTTATTTGAACAAAAAAAAAAATAGGTTAGGAAAGAGAGGGGACAGATTTACATCTACAGAATAGAAGAATAATGTCCTAGAACAATGATTCCCAAGATGTTTTGTTCCTTGAAACTCTTTCAACAACAAAATGTATTATAAGTTCATAAGGTAATTTAATATTTATTCATACTATTCTTTTAGATGTATTAAATAAGTGCTTACAATAACTACAATAATAACTTTTACCCCTAAAAAGCTCCAAATTGACAAGCATTATAAATTTATAATAATGTAATATAATAATTATAAAACATAAAATTATATTCTACCTATAATTATAAAAAATCTAAATATAAAATTATAGAACTAATTACAAAATAATTATAAATATTTATGTATATTCATATTCTATATTAATTAAAAGATATAATCCAGTTAAGACCTCATATGCTTACTATTATCTGAAATATTTTATATTAAATCTTTCTTTTATAAAAGTCATAGAGGAAAAATATATTTGTAACAGAATAGAGATTTACTCCTTAAGACACCACTAGAGAATTTTTAGTGAAAACCCCTTGGACCATCATCACAAACCCCCAAGAGGTTTCCAAACCATTCAATGGGAAACACTAATTTAGAGCATTCCCAGAAGAAAGGTACACAGTCTTTATTCAACACCCTTAAGATAAAGTTCAGAAAAAAAAGATAGAATAATGATTTCTACCCAGGTATATAATAATTTCTCCATAAACACTTGTTGAATTAAATAGCTTTGTTAAGAATGCAAAAGACATCACTATTCCTACAGAAAGCTAGAGAAGCTTTCTAGTAATCTTAACTAATCCTTTTTCATAATATAGTAAACAGCTGGTACTTTTCTGGAAAGAGTTCACTCTGCTAAAGGGAGTATGGAGGGGAAACTATCAAAGCAAATAAAATGGCCTGTTATTCTTTTTCATTTGGAAATGGGGGATAAAATAAAAGTACTACTTTCAGAAGAGCCCTGAAACTAGGCTTTTGCACTGACCCAAAATAAAAGAATGTAAATGAAAGGAGGGACTTGGGCCCTTCTGAGTGGCAGTTTAACAGCAGTGCTAAAGGAAGAGCCAATCCTTCTCTAGTACTTAATAAAGGGGAAAACCATCACCCAGAAGGCTGGGATAATAAAAAGTCTTGACATCTGTAGATAACGAGGTAACATTATCCACAGGGAGCTAATTTACTGTGGTGAGAAGGGGAAGAGTGATTGTGTAACAGGAAGGTTCCACCGTAAGTAAGCTACTGCTGGGTCAGCCCCAGAAAACATAATCATTAGTCCTGGGTTCACCCTCCATTATGCTAAATGCTCACTTACATTGGCTGGAAACATTTTCAAACAGTCCAACTCAAAGGAAAATCCATTCTTGATATTTTATGAAAACTATTTGTTCCAGATTAAGAAAGAACCCCTGTGGCATTTTAAGGTTACCAGTAGAAAATAAAGCCACCAGAGCTTTGGGTGGAAAAATAATTGAACTGGGAATCAATTGACCTGGGCACAGGCTCTTATTTTGCCACTCACTAACTAGGTGACCTTGAGAAAGAAAGAACATCTCTGGGCCTCAGTTTCCATAAATGAAGGGGGTGAGGCAGGGTAAGGCTAGATGATCTCTAAGAGTGACACAAAGGAAAGAACACTAGCTCCAAAGTTAAAGGACCTGGATTCAAATCCTACCTTGGATGCTTTCTGCTTGGGAGACCCTGGACAAGTCACAATCTCCCTAGACCTCAGTCTCTTCATCTTGTAAAATAAAGGGGTAGGATGGGATGCCTATAAATCCTAAGCCAACTCTACATGTATGATCCTTTGGTCTTATTCTTATTTAACATCCTATTCTTTCTTCCCATTGGGGAAGTAATGAACATCATTTTGTTGTGTTGTTGTTATTTTATTAACTATTTTATTTTATTTATTTTATTAACTATTTTACATTCTCTATCTTTACATTCAACTAGCCTGGATTTTTTTTTCTTTCTTCTGTATTCAAAAATTTCAAAGTCCTTGCTACCTAGTTTTACATGCCTTATCTTATTGGTTATAAAACTAAGGTTATAAGGCTAATCAAGTCAATGGTTAAAGCACATAGGACTCATAAATTGTTCATCCAATTATACCAGATTTCCTTTAACTATAACCTGCAGGAGGACACATGTACAGAGAACACATCAAGAAGAAATTGGCCAAAAGTTCAGCATGGCAAATTCAGAGTAGAGGTAAGAAGAATTTCCTGATGGTAAAGGTTGCCAGTATTAGAACTGGGTTACTGAAGATAATGTTAAAAACAATGGCTTGCACATAAGAGGAACTATAAATGTTTGCTGTTGCTCTCCAAAGGTTGTGCGTCTGAGTTAGTTTATTCATTGGCCTACCTGAAGGTAGGAAGATAGACTAGATCCATATACTCCAAATATTTTTTATCAAGAACTTATATCAGGGGTGGCTAGGTGGCACAGTGAATAGAGCACCGGCCTTGGAGTTCCTGAGTTCAAATCCAGCCTCAGACAAATAACACAAAAAAGATTAGCCATGTGACCTTGAGCAAGTCACTTAACCCCAATTGCCCTCCAAAAAAATAAAAAGAAATATATCCATTTTTTTAAATGTCATGAACCCCAAATGTATATGTTGACTTATTTATAAATTATATATGAATACTGCTATACTAATATAAATGGCTAGGTGGTACAATGGGTAGAGTGCTACACAGTGTCAGGAACACTCAAGTTTGTGAGTTCAAATTCAGTCTCTGACAGTTACTAGGTGTGTGACTCTGGTTAAGTCACTTCACTCCATTTGCCTCAGTTTCCTCATCTATAAAATGAGCTGGAGAAGGAAATGGCAAACCACTCCAGTATCTTTGCCAAGAAAACCCCAAATGGAGTCATGACGAGTCAGACATGACTTAAACCCCTTAATTGCTATACTAAGACTAATAACTACATATATTATAAAATGTATACATAAAAAACTCAAAAACTGCTAAAGGATGAAGTGTATTTATTTGATTCTAGAATCAATAACAAGCCGCTGTAGTTTATTAGTATGGGAGTAACATGACCTGACCTGACCTGACCAATACGTTAGGAAAATCACTTCTGTGACTATGTGGAAGATGAATTGAAGTGGAGAAAGGCTTGAGGAAGGGTGAAGAATCATAGAATTAGAACTGGAAGAGAAGTCATTTGAGTGCAACACCCATCCTTTAAAGACCACAAAACTAAGACACAGAGAGGTTAAGTGTCTTGCCTGAGGTCACATAGCTAGTAAAAATCTGAAGCAGTATTTGAACTCCAGGAATCTACTACCTGATTCCAAAAGTCTAGCACTCTTCCTATACATCCTGTGCCATTCATTCTGTTCCACTAAAAACAATCAGGGAAGAAACAGGGTTCTTATCTCTCACTGATCTAGAGCCACATTCCAACCTCAGGTGATTAGGGGTAGACTTATTGCAGAAAGTGGTTTAAATTATAACCATCTGAGGGGCAGCTAGGTGGTGAATAGAGCATGTGCTCTGGTATCAGGAGTACCTGAGTTCAAATCCAGCCTCAGACACTTTACACTTACTAGCCATGTGACCTTGGGCAAGTCACTTAACCCAATTGCCCTGCCTTCCCCTGCTCCGAAAAGCAAAAAAAAAAAAAAAAAAAAAAAAGAAAGAAAAGGAAAAAAATTATAACCATCCTTAGGAAGGAGGAAGTTGAGAACTTGCAGGTTGAGGAATTTCAAGATAAGGGTAAGTGTAGTTTGTATTGTAGACAATTGTATTGTAAGTAATCTCCATGGTTAGTTATTGTTAGAAGAGTGGGATGCAGCCCATTTTCTGACTGGTTGACCAAATGCCTCTTGGGGTCAGTCTATGGTGCTTGCTTTGGAAATAACTGGACAAGATGACTGTAGTCAAAAAGAGCCCTAAGTCTGGGATCCCAAGACTCCAATTCTGCCATTTGCTAGCACCCATTTAGGTTTCTTTGCCTCTCTGCAATTCCCTTTCCTCTTTCGCAAAATGAGGCTAAGATCTTTCCTACCCATTTCACCAGGCTGGTGTAAGGATCAAGGAAGATAATGAATGGGAAGCACTTTCCAAACTGTAAAGAATCACAGAAATATCTGCTGATTTTCAGCCTTGAGTCCCATTCACATGGATTAAGGAAACATTCTTCTTTCTTTAATGCCCATAACTCTTCCTGAAACAGAACCATCCGAGGGATAGTGTTGTAACCCTAAAAAGGTCAAGAGCATAGTATGCTTTTGCTCATACACAATATTGATTCTGTAAAAGGCAAACATTATGAAGCATTTCTTTGGTTCGACCAGTGCTCTATTCACTTTATCATCAAGATGCCAACTGTAGCTTTCCCTTTCTTTAGTGTACTTTCCTGGTGACATTATTACTTCATACCTGCTGTGTACAACCAATATTTACAAATGAATTTTGAATTGAAATATGTATTACTGTTTATCACCCTTACTCCCTTATCCTACCATTGAAAACATTGGCTAAATTAAATACTATTAAAATTGTGGAGGGGTCAGCCAGCTGACAAGAATATCCTAGTTATTTAGAAAGAGGAATAGAAGTATTAAGAGGAAGACAGAGGAAAAGAAAAAAAGGAGAGAGGAAAGAAAGAGAGGAATATAAAAAGGATAGGCAGAATTATAAAAAGTCTGTCTCTGATGGAAATTAATCTGCATGTTCAGAAATATGATAGCAGTGTTTCATTTGGAGCATTGATGGTAAGTCCTTGACTCCTTTAGATATCCAGCTATTTCTACTGTGAATATTTAACATTTTGTTTTTATTCAGTTTTGCAGTCATGTCCAACTCTCTGTGACCCTGTAAACCATAGCATACCATTCTGATGTCATGTCTTTTAGCATTTTAATATTGTCTATGGGGTTTTCTTGGCAAAGATACTGGAGCGGTTTGCCATTTTCTTCTCCAGGGAATCACCTTTTTTCAGAACTCTCCACTATGACATGTCCATATTGGGTAAGCCTGCAAGGCATAGCTCATAGCTTCATTGAGTTATACAAGCCTCTCCACCACAACAAGGCAGTGATCCAAGAGGGGTATTTAACATTTACTAAGGACCTACTATGGAGGTGGTGTGATATAGTAGTTGAGTACTAGGGATGAAATCAGGAAGACCTGGGTTCAAATTCTACCTGTGATACTTAACTAGATGTGTGATGTACCTTCAGTAATTCTCTCAGATTTATCTAATATGTCATAAACAAGCATAGGTCTGTAATGATGGAGGCAGTTACCACACCAGAAGTTCCCCCATTCTGACTAAATTGAAGATACTTTTCATATATGCATAAGTACCAATAGAGTTGGGTGCATTTTTTAAAAAGATAGGATTTGATACTACTCCTATTCAAAAGGATAATTAACCATAGATTATCTATTAGGTCTCCAATGGTGCCATGTCTTCTCAGCTTTCAATCATTACCCATTTCTGAATATATTAATTTCCACATAGAAGACAGAAATGCTCCAGTGGGTAAGTTGCATCAATCTTTGATAAATCAAAATTAAAGATGATAATTATATCAAAGCTATTCTTTTTTATTTTTGCTTTTTGAAGGGGGTAAGGTAGGGCAAATGGGGTTAAGTGACTTGCCCAAGGTCACATGGCTAGTTTTGTGTGTGTGTGTGTGTGTGTTGTCTGAGGTAGAATTTGAACTCAGGTCCTCCTGACTCCAGGGCCGGTGCTCTATTCACTGCACCACCTAACTGCCTCTATAAATGCTATTATTTACAATTTAAACCATCCACAATATTAGTTATTTTTATTGGATAACATAAGGGATCACTTGGGGATCTCTATTTCCAAATTGTGGGGTTCCTTGGAGCCCCAAGTTTAACTTAGTGCTACTGTAGCAGCCTTTATCCTGGCCTATTAATCCAAGGGTCATGGACCTTAAATTCCATTTCACACCCACCTTAATACCTGAAATTCCAGTCCAGCAGTGAAGTCAGGCAGTCTAGAAGAACAATTTCAAGATATCTGTGGTTAATTAGCCCTTAGACATCAGTATCTTCATCCTGTTTTGCCAAAATTAGGCATAGTCAGGCTAGGATGGAGGGATGGAGTCAGGATGGCAGAATAGAAGCAGGACCTCCCAGAGGCTCTGGCTTCCACCTTCCCAAATCAATGTAAAAAGGGGATTCTGAACAAACTTTGGAGCTGCAGAATGCACAAAATGACACAGAGAAGCTAACCTCCTGCTGAGGACAGCCCGGTAGGCTGGCAGGAATCAGCCATTGCAGCACTCTGGGAGCTGAGCCCAGGCCCTCCTGAGCCAGAGATTTTAGCCCCAGGGCAGGCCTGACCAGCCACCACCAGAGGGACTCCAAATCAGCAGCAGCTGTGGCAATCCAGAATTATCAACACATAGATGCGAAGGACAAAGTGAGAGGTCAGTGTGTTCTGGATTCTGGGACCCAGTAAGTGGGAGTGCATCGGCTTTTACCCCTGGGGTGTGAAGCCGCTGAGACCCCCAGCACAGCCAGCCAGCGCCATGTGGTAGCTTCAGCTCCTGGCCTGCAGAGTGTAGGGGGACCAAGCAATCTGAGGGGTAATCACTCTTGCTTTAACCTGCTTGGATCTGGATTGCAGTCTAGGGTAGAGGTCCTGGGGAGTGTGTCCAGCTTGCCAGAGTGGGTGGAGGCTTCCAAGAGGGCACCCAATTAATACCTCCAGCAGCTGAGAAAACCCCAGCATTCAGGACGAAAGCTCCCCTGTCTGGAGGCAGAGTCCTACTGTGACAAAAAGACGAGGGGTCAAGTGACTGAGGGGTGACATGACCAGACAAAAGAAACAAAGCAAACAGAAGATTCCAACATTAGACTCCTATTTTGGGGACAAAAAAGGAGCAAAGCATGGAACAGGAGGAAGACAGTGAAGTCAGAACTCCTGCACCAAAACCTTCAAAAGAAAGTACAAGCTGGTTACAGGCCATAGAGGACCTTAAGAAGCAGATAAGAGAAGTGGAGGAAAAATTGGGGAGAGAAATGAGAACAATGCAAGAAAATTATGAAATGAGAGTCAACAGCCTGACTGAGGAAAATAACACCTTAAAAAATAGACTAACTCAAATGGCAAAAGAGGCTCAAAAAATGCAATGAGGAGAAGAATGCCTTAAAAAGCCAAATTTGCCAGATGGAAAAAAGAATCTCAAAAGTTCAATGAGGAGAATCATTGCTTCAGAATTAGATTGGAGCAAACGGGAGCTAATGACTTTATGAGAAATCAAGATGCTGTTAAAAAGATCCAAACAAATGAAAGAATAGAAGGCAATGTGAAATATCTCATGGGAAAAACCACTGACCGAGAAAATAGATCCAGGAGAGATAATTTAAAAATTATTGGACTACCTGAAAGCCATGATCAAAGTAAGAACCTAGAAGTCATCCTCCAGGAAGTTCTCAAAGAAAACTGCCCTGATGTTTTAGAACCAAAGGGCAAAATAGAGGTTGAAAGAATCCACTCATCACCTCCTGAAAAAGATCCCAAAAAGAAAACTCCTAGGAATATTATAGCCAGGTTCCAGAATTCCCAGATTAAAGAGAAAATATTACAAGCAGCCAGGAAGAAAGAATTTGAATATTGTGGAAACACAATCTGGATAACACAGGATCTGGCAGCTTCTACACTAAGGGATCAAAGGGCTTGGAATATGATATTCCGGAGGGCAAAGGAGCTGGGATTAAAACAAAGAATCACCTATCCAGCAAAACTGAGTATCATGTTTCAGGGGGAAATATGGTCATTCAGTGGAATAGAGAACTTTCAAGCATTCTTGGTGAAAAACCAGAGTTGAATAGAAAATTTGACATTCAGATACAAGAAGCATGAGAAGGTAAACAGGGAAAAGAAATCATAAGGAACTTATCAAAGTTGAACTATTAACATTCCTACATGGAAAAACAATAATTGTAACTGATGAAACTTTTCTCAGTATGAAAATAGCTTAAGGGAATAGAAATATATATATATATATATGTGTGTGTGTGTGTGTGTGTGTGTGTGTGTATGTCTATAAATGAGGGTATATGGGCATATTAATACATATGTGAATGTGTGTATATATATGTTTACAGGTATACATAGATAGAGGGCACAGGACCAATGTAATAGGAAGGGAAGATACTTAAAAGGTGAAATTAAGAGGTGAGAGAGGAATATAATGAGAGGAGATGGGGAGAGACAGAATGGGGTAAACTATCTCATATAGAAGAGGCAAGGGAAAATGGTTACAATGGAGGGGAAGAATAGGAAGGCAAAAGGGAATGGGTCAACCTTATTCTCATTGAATTTGGCTTGGGGAGGGAAAGAAATACACACTAAATGGGGTATCTCACCCTACAGGAGAGTCAGGGGAAGGGGATGAGAGGGAGGATGATAGAAGGGAGGGCAGCCTTGGGAAGTTGGAAGCACCCACTTTCAAAAAGGGACAGGATCAAAGTAGAGAATAGAGTTAGCCTTTTACAATATATCTACTATGTTATTGTTTTACATTAGTTACACATGTACAACCTATACTGAACTGCTTATCTTCCAAGTAAGGGTGGGTGACAAGGGAGGAAGGAAATGAATCTTTAATTCAAAGTTTTAAAATCAAATGTTTAAATATATACTATTATTAATACTATTTTACATGTAATTGGGAAAAAAGATATACAGGCACTGGGGCATAGAGATCCACCATGGCCTACTGGAAAAATTGAAAGGGGTATGGGAGAAAATATGGGAGAGAGCAGATTGGAGGAGGGGATATCCTGTGGGACTGCTATTTTGGGGCAGTGCATAGGGAGAAAACGGGGAGAAAATTTGTAACTCAAAATCTGGCAGAAATTAATGATGTAAATCAGAAGTTAATAAAGCATTTTAAAAATGAAAAAAATTAGCATAGTCAAATTCTTATATGTATTATTTAAGAAGTATCAGGGAGTATTGTAATGATTTGACTCAGGATAAAGTTTTTAATCCTACAATTAGGGATGGGCCCCGAAATGCAAATGTTTTTGGGAGAAGCAACATAATTTCTTAAATTCATACTAATATTTACATATTACTGTTATAAAAATCTTTTCCTGAAATTATAATTTGGTGGGGAGAAAAGTAAAGAACAGGGTTTAAGTGGAAGGAAATCAGCCCTCCAAGAGAAGACTAAGGAAACCAAAGACAAATTTCACTTAATTCATACTTTTCCCTGCAGTTGACCCTATTCATATATAAAGGTGACCTTTAGGGTCACCAAGACAAAGAGTAAATAGCTTTGTTCTTACTACCCAAATATAGTCTTCTTTCTTCAAGACTTATCAGCAGTATCAAAGGCTTGCTTGCGCTCCTTACCTCCTTGAACTGTCAGCAGTTGGACAGCTCAGTATTTTTTTTTTCACCAGCAGGGGTGGGGAACTAGCAGCCTTGAGGCCCCATGTGGCCACATGTGGGTGCAGCTTTTTGACAGTCCAAGTTTTAGAGAACAAATCCTTTTATTAAGGGGATTTGTTCTGTGAAGCTTTCAGTCAAAGGGTCGCATTTGAGGACCTAGAGGGCCACATGTAACCTTGAAGCTACAGTTCCCCCATTCCTGCAAGAGCATAGGTCCAGCCTAAGTGTCTTTATTGAGATCCCTAATGGTAACTTTTCTTTGCACAACTCTTTCAAAGAGAAGTTGATATCCATCTTTTAAATTCACATGTTCAAATTTTTGTGTAGTTGTACTAGTTAAGCAATGCACTAGTTAAGTATAGGGTTCCTGAGTCTCCTTTGGCTCAAAGTAAGTTTTGAGGTACCAGGTATCTCTCTTGCTGAGTCCATGTTTTGGGCATAGTTGACAAAACTAAAATTCAACCAGCCCATCAATCAACCAACCAATTCTTAAATCAGTACTTTAAAAAAATCAGTCCTTACCCTGAAGGAGCTTACATTCGATCTGGAAAAGCAACATTTACTCATATGACTTTATGTGAATTACATACAAAGCAATTTCAGGGCAATTTTCAGGGGTGGCACTAGTGACTCCTTCATGAAGGAGATGACATATAAGTTAGTCCTTTAAAGGGAACTAGAAATTCTAAAAGCCAGTGCATTCTAGGAATGGGAAAGATCTTATACAAAGGCATGGAGATGGTAGACAGAATATTATGTGTGACTAAAAGCAATAAGACCAATAGACATACAGGCCATAAAATGTATGAAGTGTAATAGTTTATAATAAACTTACAAAGATAAGTTGGAGCCAAGTTGCAAAAGACTTCAAATGACAAGTAGTCAGGAAAATCAAATCCTAATTTGAGTCCTGGATATTCTTAAATTTAGCTGGGTATGCTGAATAAACTCTAATAATGACCCTAGATTTAACAAATATTTAAAATTGAAGTTGATTTTTTTATTATAAAAGATTGTGCAACTTTTTTAAAACTAGCAACACCAAATATATTGCAAGAGACCCTGTTGTGAACAAGACTTCCAGACTGGTTTCTACTCTTCCAAGGGATCTGGATCATTCAAGTAAGCATCTGTTAATGAGTCCTGCTGTTAGGTAATCAAAAAAAAAAAACCTACAGTCTTATGTTCTTGCTCCTCAGCACTGATTATGTGCCATTAACTGTTGGATTTTTTCCACATTTTCACTTTATAATTACTCCAGAAAGAAAAGAGTATTTTTCACAGCTGACAGAGATGATCAAATATACTTCTGAACTCTGCTAATGAATCACAATTACACGATGTAACCTGAGGTTTGCACCAACCAATAGCAAAATGGTGTCACATGTTCCAGTTAAAAATGAAAATTTTGAACCAGACTACTGAGATATAAAATTAATACTATTGATTGTTCTGGGAGTTTACTGATTTCTTTGTAATGTATTGATTTCTATTTCTTATATCCAAACATAGACCTTGATTTAACAAGTATCCAATATGTGCAAAGTGTGTACCAATTGTGGGGGATACAACCCCTACCTTCAAGAAGCTTATGTGCTACTAAAAAGGGGATATATCATGTACTCAAATAAGTACTTACTAAGTATATGCAACATATTTTGGGATAGTAGAGTACTAACAACTAGAGAAATCAGGAAAAGTCTCTCTAAGAATTAATACCTGATCTCAATCTTGAAGAAAGCTAGGATTCTATGAGCCAGAGGTGAGAAAAGAGCCTCCCAGGCATGGGGAATGGCCCAGGAAAAGGCATGGGGGCCATCTCTAATTGAAAAACGGTCAGAGGATATGAACAGGCAGTTTTCAGAAGAAGAAATCTATATGGCTCCAAATCATTATCAAGAAATACAAATTAAAACAACTCTCAGTTTGACAAATTTGGCCAAAAAAGAAAAATGGCAAATGCTGGATAAGGCTCTGTGGAAACAGATTTATTAAAGTAGAACTGTGAACCATTCTGAAAATTCCAGTCATTCTGGAAAGGAACATAGAACTATGGCCAAGAATCTATTTGTCTATACCCTTTGACCTAGTGATGCCATGACTAGGTCTATATCCCAAAGAGATTAAAGAAAGAGGAAAAGGATGAAATATAAAAAGGATGAATATACACAAACAAAAATATACACAAAGAATTGGATATTAAGGCTTCCTTTGGGGCATGCCTGAACAAGTTATAACATATGAATATAATACTATTGTGCCTTTAGAAATAATAAGGGGAATGGTTTCAGAAAAACCTGGGAAGATGCATATGAAGTAATACAAAGTGAATTGACCAGAATTAGAATGATTTATACAATAACAACCATATTATAAAGACAAATATATATTATAAAGATATTGAAAGACTTTGGAACTCTGATCAATGCAACAAGCAGTCACAATTCCAGAGTACTCATGATAAATCATACTACCCACCTTCTGAGAGAAAGGTAATGGACACAAAGAACAAATATATACATATATGTACATATACACATATATACATATGTGTGTGTGTGCATGCCTGCATGCATTTGGATAGGTCAATGCAGGTATTTACTCTACATATTTGTAACAATGGGTTTATTTTTCTTACTTTTCTAGTGACAGTGGGAAGGAAAGAAGTCAGACTTTAATTGATGGAAGAAAATCATATTTCATTTTTTAAAATAGCGTGGGGGCTGTAGCTAGACTATCATGTAGAGGAGATGTAACATCCGATATGGGACGCAGTAAGCAGACCAATTTTTCTGGTCCCTAAAGTTCATGAAAGGGGAAAGCGAAACTACAGCCATATTGTGAAGAACTTTAAATACCAATCAAAGAAGTTTGTATTTTCTCCTAGAGACAATAAGAAGTCACTGAAACATGCAGAGCAAAGGAACAAACATGGTCAGATCTCTTCTTTAGGAATATTATTTTGACAGTTTGTGGAGATTAGAGTTGAGAAGATTTATGAACAAATTAGAAAAAAATTAGTAAGCTAAAGGTACATTAAAAATTAGAAAGTCAATAAATCAGCAATCTTAAAATAAGCACCAAAAATGAGTTATTAAAAGTTAGAGAAGAAATATACAAATTGGAAACCAAAAATAATAATATAAATGATAAATAAAACTAAAAGCAAAAGATACAAAATTGGTAAAACTTTAGTCAATCTCATTAAAAAGAAGTGAGCAAAAATTCAATGAACAAAATAGCAAATAAATATGGTAGAAATAACAATTAAACCAGAAGAAATAAAAAGAATCATCAAAGTCTATAGTACATAGTTACATACTAACAAAACTGAGAGCAAAAGGCAGCAGAATACCTTCAAAAATACAAAATATACAATGGAAAAAAGAATAAGCTATAAAGTAACTACTAAAAAAATTAATGCTTCCTCATCTGAATGAATTGGAAGAATTCTATTAAACTTTTAAAAAAATAATTAGAACCAATATTTCACAAACTGTTTTCAAAAATTGAGAAAGAAAACACCCTACCAGATTTCTTTTCATGAGGCAAGTATAACATTAATACCTAAACCAAGGGAGGATAAAGCACTGAACCGTAAACTAATATCATTAATGAATATTTATTTGAAAATGTTAAATAAAACCTTGTCAAACAGACTACAGTGATTTATCTAAAAAAAATTATTCATCCAGACCAAATTAGATTTAAACCAGGTTTATAAGGATGTTTAAACATTAGGAAAACAATATTATTAATCATAATAAAAAACAAGATCATCCAAAACAACATGATAATCTCAATAGATGAAGAAAAACTTTTAAATAGTACAATACAAATGTATACTTTAAAATTTTTTTAGGGGTGGCCAGGTAGCTCAGCGAGTAAGAGCACCGGTTCCAGTGTCAGGATGACATGGAGATCAAATCTGGGCTCAGATACTTAGCACCACACCCAGAAACAATAACTGGCTGTGTAACCTTGAGCAAGTTACTTAACCCCAATTGTTTTAAATATATATATATATTTTTAAAAATCCTACAAAGTATAGGACTAAAAGAATCTTTTATAACATAAAAAGCATCTCTTGAAAGGCAAGATCACATATCATATGCAATGAAGATACACAAGAACATTTCCCAATCAAGACAGGAATAAATCAAGTATGTCTACTCACCCCATAACTATTTGTTATATTTCTGGACATGCTAGCAATAGCAATAAGAGAAAAAAATTAAATATATAAAGATAGGTAAGTAAAAATTGGTAAAGATATGTAATACAGGTAAATAAAAAATAGGCAAATAGGAGATTAAAACCCTCCCTAGTTGCTGACATGATAATGTTAATATTTATACAGCATTTACTATGTGTCAAGCACTGTTTTTGTTGTTGTTCAGTCACTTTCAGTTGCATCTGACTATTCATGACCCCATTTGAGGCTTTGTTGGCAAAGATACTAGAGGGGCTTGCCATTTCCTTCTCCAGCTCACTTTACAGATGAGGAAACTGAGGCAACAGGATTAAGTGACTTGCCCAGGGCTACATAGCCAGTACATCTGAGGCTAGATGTGAACTCAGATCTTCCTGACTCCAAGCTGGAAATCTAATGGTTTGCTCAGAAAATTGTAGAAAGTCAGCAAAGATACTAATTGAGGCAATTAATAATTTCTGTAGATTTACAGGCTACAAAAGAAACCATCAAAAATCATTTCTTTCTAATGATAATGTCTAAATAATAATAACAAAATCCAAGAGGAAAGAATAAGAAGGGAAATCCTATGCCAAATAACTTCAAAATTCATAAAATATCTGAGGAACAATCTACCAAAGCACACAAAGTACTTGTTTAGGTATAATTACAAAGTGCTCCTTGGAGAAATAAGGAGTAGTGGCTAGATGGCTCAGTGACTAGAGCAGAGGCCCTGTAGTTGGGAAGACCTGAGTTCAAATCTGGCCTCAGACACTTCACCCTTACTGGCCGTGTGACCTTGGGCAAGGCACTTAACCCCAATTGCCCTGTATTCCCCCCTCCAAAAAGCCAAAAAAAAAAAGAAAGAAAAAGTTTAAATAACTAAAGGAATATTCAATACTATTGCCTGGGCCTTGTTAATATGATTAAAATGACAATTCTATAAAATTAACTTGCAGTTTTAATTTATACCAATGAAATTATCAAAGGGATATTTTACAGAACTTAATAAACAATACAAAGTTCATTTGGGAAAAAATGCCTAGAATATCAAGAGAAACATTGAATAGATATAGAAACAAAGAAAGAATAGCACTCTCAGACCTCATCCTACATTACAGAGAAGCAATCATCAAAACCATTTGAAACTGCTTTAAAAAGTAGAGAATCAGATCAATGGAACAGACAAGATAAAGGAAAATCAGTAACAATGAAATCTGCTGCTACTTAAATAGGAAAACACAAACTGCTTTGGGAAAAACTCCCTATTGGATAAAAATTTCTAGGAAAAGTAGAAAGGTCTGGCAGAAATTTGACCACTACATTACACCATATTCCACAATACAATTTAAATGTATATATTAACTTAATATTAAAATAATACTATAGAAGCAGATCATAAACCTCTCACAAGTATGAGGAGATGTATTTTCAATCAAACAAGGGTTAAAGGTAATTACATAAACTCAAAAGCTTCATCACAAAGAAAATTAATCCATTAAGATAAGAAGGAAAGCAGTCAAATATTACAAAAAAATTGTATAAAATTTCTCTGATAAGAGATAAGGTCATGGTATCCAAGACCACACACACACACATGTGTATGTATGTATGCATGATGTGTATATACATGAGTAAACTACACACATATATGTAATATATGTGGCGGGGAGAGAGGAAGGAGGAAGCAAGGTAGGCTTTTGGTCTTATGTAGATCTAAGTATATAGATACAGATATTTAAAGATACCTATTTACACACACATAAATATATACATATGCATATATATGTATATATTATCTATGATAATAATCTCCAAGATGTATTGGGAAAGTAAGATTGAAGTCTTACAGGATTGAGTGTAACTTTACTTACTATGTCTCAACAAACTTTGGAAGCTACTGGCAAATAGACCAACATCTAGGAGAAACAAGTGTTGAAGCACTCATAATAGTTACTGAATAGGCCTGGCAAATTATCCATTTCAGATTTCTTTAATTTGTATATAACTTTTGTCTCTAAAATAAATTCATATTTTTATTTGGGGGTTCAATGCTATTGATAGTAGTCTATCAGACAACTGTATAATAACTTAGGATTTCAGAGGAAATAAGATTTGGGAAGAAATATCCTTCCCTTTAAGTCCAGTTTTTTAAGTTCAATGGGAAGAGAGGGATAGATGATGCTAAAATACTAATAAAACTAATACTAGAACTGAATGTTCTATAGCACTTTAAAATTTGCAAAAGACTTAATAGGTATAATCTCATTTATCCCTCATAACAAACCTATGAGAGATACTACATAATTATAACCATTTTGCAAATGAAATTAAAACTCAAAGGGGGCAAGCTACTTTTTCAAGGTCACACAAACTAGTTAAGTGTCATAATCAAGATTTAAACCCAAATCTCTTTTGATTCCAATCCCAGGACCTTTTTTTCATTTCACCCTGCTGCCTCTTTTGAAAGGTCCCTTATAGCTTCAACATTCAGGGATTCCATAATTATAATCATGCTCCACAAAATATAACAAGAAACAGAAAAAGTTTAGAACAATAACCATAGCACTAGTTTACTCTTTTCCAGGATATAAATCAATTACTAAAATATTTTATTTTTACCAATAAGAGAAACTATTAAAATATCAAACACGAAGGACTCTTTGAAAATGACAGTAGGCTCCATCTACCATTTATGCATTATTTGATGTCTTTAAATTCTTAAAGTCTAAGTTCTCAGGTACTTTGATTGAGGTAGAGTAATAAACTCCAAAGAAATAGGAAGCATCTAATAATTCAACCAAAGAAACCATCTAGAAAGGTAGAATTGAATATCTAAGCACAGAGGTAGACTGTTTGCTAATGAATGGAAGACTCATTTTGACATTCTGGGCTGCAGTCCAAACTAATTTGTTTCCAAGCCTTCAGTTTGCCAACTGAAATGGTTGAGAATTAATAGGCCCCCAAAATATTTCTTTGGATACAAAATGTAAAAGCTGCCAACACTTTCCAATGATGTTTGAAGAAGCATATTTAAAATTCAGTGAAAAGAAAAAAAATTTCAGTATTATTAAGTACACTTGAAATGGAACCCATCACACACACACACACAAAAAAAAAAAAGAATCGGTGAAAGTCACTTCATTCACAGGAATTACTTTTATTATGGATTTAGCCTTTGATATCAAATTCACCTACATAAAAGTCCTACACTGCGGCCTCCTCCTTTTATGGAGGCAACCCTGGAATCCTGAAGGCTGCAACAAAGAGAAGCACAAGCTCAGAAAGATCCTACCAAACTTGAAAGACCTTGAGGACAGGTCTGGGAACACTGTGTCTGCCACCCAAGGACTAGCCCAAGTACAGAAAAGCTCATCACCAGAAAGCTGAATCTTAATGATGATAATTTTATCAATGATATCCCAAGATATGGATAAAAGCATGAGCCTTCTTGTCTTTCTGCTTCTGCACTGGCAGTGGCAGAATGGTGGGAGAGGAGGAAGAAGACTAAGAATCAAACAATTCTTGGACCATCTACAAACATTGGTAATCTTGTATCCACAATCAATTTGACACACTGCCAGAGGAAATGAACTATATCCATATTGGCATTCTCACTGTAAATAAAATCAGAATATGATAATAATAATAACAACTAGAATTTATATAGTACTTTAAGATAGATGGGTGCTTTACTTATGTCATTTGAGGATCAATCCTCACAACTCTATAAGATAGGGGGCTATTATCACTCTCGTTTTACAGATGAGGAAACTGAGGCTCAGGAAGGCTATAAGATATGCTCAGAGTAACACAACTAATAAATTTCAAAGACTAGATTCAAAATCACATCTTCCTAACTCCAAGCCCAGTGTTCTATCCACTATTCTATAAAACTACTTCTATGATTCTGATAATATGACAGCAGTTAACGACCTGTTTTCTTTCTACCACTCATCTGTGTGCAGAATAATGGGGTCTTAGAGCTTGAAGGGAACCACAGAGGTCATTTACTTAAATTTCCTCATTTTACAGATGAAGAAAATGAAGCCCAGAAGAGGGAAGTGACTTGCATAAGGTCACATAAGTGGGTGTTAACATTTACATAAAAGACCACAAGAAGGCACATGTTCTTTGCTTAATTAAATTCTTTTTTTTTTTAACACCCAGTTCCTTTGACACCTAGGTTGGAATACATAAGGAAGTTACAATGCCTAAAGTACAGCTAGCAGATTATCCTTGGAGAGGAAAATAAAAGTATTTGAATTTATTTCATTAAATCTCCAAAGGCAACAAAAAAACATAATTTCAGAGGCTAGTTGATAGAATGGAAAGTGTTCTGGATTTGGAGTTAGAGAATTTGAATTCAACTCCTAGCTCTGCCAGGGAAAATTAGGGGGTTCAGTGGACACCCTGTAGTCAGGAAGATCTGAGATTCAAATCCAGCTTCAAACACTTACTAGTTCTGTGACCCTGGGAAAGTCACTCAACCCTGTTTGCCTCAGTTCCTTCATCTGCAAAATAAGCTGGAGAAGGAAGTGGCAAACCATTCTAGTATGTCTGCCTAGAAAATCCTAAATAGGGTCACAAAAAATTGGACACAACCAAAACAACTGAACAACTACTTATTTCTGCCACTGATTAGATGTAAGACAACCTTAGAAAAGTCATCTATCCTCTTCTGAACCTCAATTTCTCAAATAGAAAATGAGAGTGTTGGACTTGATGGTATCTAAAGTCCCTTCAAATTCTAAATCTATAACTATTATTCTATGACATTTTTTTTCAAGAAACTTGGCCATCTTGCTTTGTAGACACCCATAGTAAGTGAAAGAAAGACTCCATGAAGATAATTACAGCTTATGCACCAAGGATCTATTGTAGAGGATGAAGAAGTAAAGAAATTCTATGAAGAATTTGACAAGATCAGAACTAGAAATTGGGGGGATGCCCATCAGTTGGGGAATGGCTGAACGAGTTATGGTATATGAATATAATACAGTACTATTGTGCTAGTAGAAATGATGAGCAGGCAGACTTCAGATAAACCTGGAAAGACTTATATGAAAAGATGCTAAGTGAAGTGAGAAGAACCAGGGGAACATTGCACACAGTGACAGTTACATTGTATGATGACTGACTTAGCTCTTCTCAGCAATGCAAGGAACTAAGACAATTCCAAAAGACTCATGATGGAAAATGCCATCCACATCCAGAGAAATAACTATTGAGTCTGAATGCAGATCAAAGCATATTATTTGCTCTGTTTTTGTTTTTTCTTTCTCATGGTTCCTCCCATTTGTTCTAATTCTTCTATACAAAATGAGAAATGTAAAAATATGTTCAATAAGAATGTATATGTAGAGCCTAGATCAGACTGTATGATGTCTTGGGAAGAGGAGAAGGAAGGAAGGTAGAGAAAAT
This sequence comes from Petaurus breviceps papuanus, assembly GCF_028583685.1. Lineage (NCBI taxonomy): Eukaryota > Metazoa > Chordata > Mammalia > Diprotodontia > Petauridae > Petaurus > Petaurus breviceps. Next base: position 52,869,152 of record NW_027186296.1, on the reverse strand, counting down.
TTAAAACTCAAAAGTTTATGGAAGTGAATATTTAAAACTAAAATTTAATTAACTAAATATTTTTTAATTTGACAAGATCTTCTAAACCAGAGATTCTTAATCTTTTTTTTTTTCCTGGATGATCAACCCTTTTGACAGTTTGATGAAGCCAAAGACCCTTTCTCAGAAGAACGTTTTAAAATGCATAAATTAAATTACAAAGGAAACCAAAGGTTAGTGAAAAGAAAGATGCATTTTTTCCCATCCAACTTCACAGACTCCCTGAAATTTATTAATGGCTCACAGAATCCAAGTTAAGAATCCCTGGTTTTAATTAAGTCAAAATATATCATGATACTTAGTGACTTCACTAGCAACATAGGCATGGGAGAAGATGGCAAAACTCTGTTGAGAAATATGGTTCAGGATCAAGGAATGAATGTTGCCAAAGATTTGTAAATTGATCAGAAAGCTCACACCTGTATAACATGTGTGAGTTCTTTTGTTTGTTTGTTAAAATATTTTGATACTCTTTATCTTACTCGATTATATCACTCTCATTTCTCAAGAATTATGTCTACCTCCACAAAAATAAAAACCCTACCTTGAAACAAATAAATAAAATCAAGTAAAATAAGTAACAACACACTTTGATATGTTCAAAAAAAAAAAAAAAGCAGGGGTATGCTTCATTTGATACCTAGAGTCTACCACCTCTCTTCAGTCAGGAAGCACATGCATATTACCCTTCAGGGATAGAGTAGTAAGAAAGTGATAGATGTGGAAGGTATTGAACCATATCACACACACACACACACACACACACACAATGAAACTATTTTAAGAGAAAAAAATGCTTTCAGATACAGGAGTCATTTCAGAATCATCTGTCTGTGTGCAAATTAGCAATGGTTAAAGCAAAGGTCCAAGTAATTATCTTGTCATCAACAAAAACAAACATGCAAAATAATACTTCACATAAAATCCTAACAATATTATACCATACATTTTAATAAAGTAAAGCCAAAAAATTAGTAATAAGTAAATAAGTTTTAAAAATGCTTTTGCCCTGTATCTGTATCCAATTCCTTCTGAAGTGCCATTACTTTAGGCTTTGTTTTCTTTTTGGAAATGCCAAATTAAAAGAAAGGATAAAGATTAAAAAATTACATTGCAGGGAATTATGGCAAATCCAACCCAACTAGTTTTAAACAAGCTGTCAATTCTCCAAAAAAAATGGAAAATCATTATTGATTAGAAAAGCTTAGTTTCTGAAAAAGTCAGGCCATTCATGGAGTCAAAAGAATCCAGAAAATACCTCAGCAAACAGAGATAATCACCTCGAAGTAGAAACACATAGCAGTTGGGGACAATATAAAATTTTGGTACAAGGTCATTTGCAAATTATTACAAAGGATGATAGTGGAAAATTGTGAGTGATATTACTTCTTGAAAGAGTAACGAGAGGTTGAAGAGATAAGAGTTGGATATATAATCCCACTAAGCAAGATCAAGAAAAGATGTGTACATAAAACTAGAAAGGATGTAACAAACCCAAAATGGAATAGATATTTTGATGTTTCAATATCAATCAATTCTTCTTAGAGATGATAGAAGAAACAACACATTTAGATTCTACCACTTCAGCACCCAATATAACAGAGTAATGGTTAGTGAGAGCCCAGTTCCCCACTATCTCATTACACCATTAATCTAAATAGCAGTGACTCTTAACAAAATGAAATTGTCAGCCTTTATTAGCCAAATATATGCAGAAATGTTATTTGTCCTTTGTTCTCAAAAATAACCATGGCATCAGGAAGATGATGCCTTGAATTGCAAGTGAATTGGGTTTAGGTGATGGAGTGCTGTGCAAGGTCACCAGGCTCACTTTCTCTTCTGGACCCATCTGGGCAACTGGCAAGATCAAGATGACTGGAGATGGCCCCTATATGCAGAATACATTTCTACTAGAAACAAAACAATTCTAAAGGCACTCAAAGAATGAATGTTCATAAACTCTCAGAGAGAAGGTACTAAAAGAATAGAAAAGGTAAGAGATGGCTCTTTATTTTTAAAAGGAAGCCTAAAAGAGTAGTAACTTCTGATCCACATGCCTACTTTCTAATTTCTAAAAATTCTTTATATATACATGAGAAGGAAACAGACTTTTAAACATGATTTTCTACAATTACTACATCTTCTGTCACATAATTGATGGAGAGGTGTGAAGAATATAAGGTCCTACTGAATCTGCTGTTTGAGAATTTATATAAAACATTTCATTCCACAAAACAAAATGCAGCTTTAAAGATGTTCCCCAAATAAGAAGTCTCCCTTCCATATGTTAACATTATGTTAGGTTTTCTAGCACGTGTGATTATAGATAAAATTTTGTTTAATAATCTAAGTATCAGCATCAAGCATGTTTACCTAAGGTATTCCCCAGTGTGATAGAGGACGTGTATATTTTGTACAAACAGAAGAAATATTCATTATTGACAGTGAGACTCTCAAGGCAATTAGGTGGTACAATGGAAAGAATCTTGGTTCTCGAGTCAGGAAGATTTGAGTTTAAATCCAGCTACAGACACTAATTTAGTCATATGGCCCTAGACAATTCATTTAACCTCTAAGTGCCTCGGTTTTCTCTACTGTGAAATGGGAACATTAATATCAACTACCTTCCTGGGTTTTTGTGAGGATCAAATGAGATTATATTTTCAAAGTGCCTAGCACAAAGTAGGCATTTAATAAATGCTTATTCCCTTCCCATTCTCTTCCAAATGCTTCTAGTCAAAGGTGTTATTATTCTAATTGTCTCAAGTTTTGGAAGAGTATAGGAGACTCTCAGTGCAGAAAAATAAATAAAAACCCTCCTTTTACCAATACATATCAAAACCTGCTCTTTAGCTTAGAGTCTCAGAAAATTATCTGCGTCATTAAGAGATTAAGTGACCTGGTAAGGGCATACAGTCATTATGTGATAGAAGTGAAACTTGAACCCAAGACTTTCTGATGCTGAGCTCAACTCTATCCACTACAGTGTGCTGCCTCACATTTATATAGCACTTTACAGCTTGTAATTTTTTTCCTCCCACCAACCCTTTGAAGTCATTAATGCAAGTATTATTATCCCCATATTATAGATGATTTAGTCAGGATTTAAGGTTAAATGACTTCCTCTAATAACATAATTGATAACTGTCAAAGCAAGGAATTAAACCCAGACCAGACCCTCCTTACTCCAATAACAATGCTCTTCTTTTTACATCCCACTTTTCCTTGTCCCTATTCCTCCCCCTTTCTCGCCCCCCCCATCCCATTCCTTTAAAGGGCATCTGTATATGCACACACATACAGGCACATATGCATTTTCTGTGTATATGTATGTTTTTACATGTTGAGAGAGGAAACATGGCTTAATGATACACAGCTAGCCTTGGAGTCACAAAAATCTGGGTTGAAATTCTGCCTCTGATAAATACTAGCTCTGTGACCGTGGACAAGTCATTTACCATCTCAGTGACTCAAGTAACTAAGTCACCATGTACAAAGAAGTTGCCAATATGTATTGATAGAGATCATTCCAGGAGTTCCCTGAGACATCAACATGAATATGTTATACATATACATTCATATAAGACATCGACAATAAATTGGAACCAGAATTGAGTAGAAGGAAAGTGGGGCTATATCAAATTTTAGAAACTGTATAGAGCTTTCAATTGTCCTAGACTGTCTTCTGTTATAAAAGTCCATTTCTTTTAACACCAATATTCTCCTATTGATTCTACACAAACGGTTACAAATAATGGAACATGATCATGGAAGATTCCAAACTTCAGGTGAATGAAAAACATATGGGAGACATAAGTAGACTGTAGCATATTGCTAGCAATGACTTACATGTGAGAAGCAGTTTTTTTTAAAGACATTATCAAGGACATATGTGACCAGAAAATGAGTGAGACCACTTATGTAGTGAGAGTGAAGGATAACAGATGGACATTTCAAGTGCTAACGTGGTAACCTTCAGTGTATGAAAAGAAGACAACCTCCAGCACATTGGGCAGATCCTCCATGGAAATTTTATGAAAAGACATGGACGAGAATCACACGTGGTGAGAAGTGTACAGATCACAACCTTTCTACCTCTATCAAAGGAAGTATCCACATCATCAGGGTTCTGGATCCATTTAAGCATCTTAATATCAAATGAACTAAGTAGACCACAGAAGAAAGTTGAAAGCGACCTAAAGAATGGAAATGATCATTTGATACTTGGTAGAGTTGAGATGTTATCCATATGAGCACCTCCTCAATTCTTCACAACCCCTCCATGCCTTCTTGACCTGCACAATTCTTGTCCTTGTCTTTTCCACAAAGCTTTTCATAGAAAATCTACCCAATGTATTGGAATCCATCCACCTTTTTTTTTCACCTTGACAGCAACAATGAACCATCAGAATGTTTGATCATCTATTATTCCTCTTTCTCAGTTTATGACTGGTCCACTTCTTTATTAATCATACATAATACCATGCCTTTTCTCACATCCCTCATCATTTATTAACTATGTAAGTCTACAATGTTTAAACTATCCTTTAGTTGTTTAATTTTTGATCCAGGGTGGAGAGAAGAAAGTTTTAGAAGCATTGAGCCCTATTTAATGTGACTTTTTGTTATCATATCCATTATTTATAGCCATTTAACATTATTGGAAGGATTCTGGCATAAAATTGATGCACACTTTTGACAGGGAGCAGTTTGGCATCACTGAAAGCACTGCATAGTTTCCCAAACATGATGCAATTGTATCTGCTTATCTTGCTCGATTTCAGGATATAAAAGACATATATACATAAAGATTATAAAAGACAAACTAAATTTTTTAAAATTAATATTATTCTTCAATATAAATACCATCTTAAAACACGTTTGGAGTTTTCTGTTACTCCAAATTTGTTATTCCGAATAATGCTATGAGTTGCATTTAAACTAGAAGAGAAGGAAAGGAGACCATAGTGTATTGGAAATTTCTTAATACTAGGAAAGAATTCTATGTTTGTTATATAGAAAACCTTTAAAGACCCACATTGTACTTACACTGCAGTATTTCTACTGTTTTATGCCAGCTTTTTCCAGATTATATTTTCTCATTGAACTCCTATTCATCAAAACATAATTAGGCAGATTGAGCAACTCTGGAATTCCACCAACCTGTGATTAAAGTGCTAAAAGTATCTCTGTCCACACAGCACCCTGAGATGCTAGGTAACATGGTACAGTAGAAAGGGCATGAGGTTTGGAGCCAGACTCAGAGTCAGCTCAGAGTACAGGCATGCTCCTTACTGCCTTTGTGACCTTGGGTAAGTAACTTAATTAACCTCTCTGTGCCTGCTTCTTCATCTATAAAATAAGATGCCTTTGGAAACCCTTTCAGCTCTAAGTCTAGGAGTCTAGGAGCCAATGCTTGATTCCCTCCAGGATAGCATTATTCCTCCTTCTTCCCCATTTAATGTAACCGTCTCCACTCATCCTGATCTATATGTTGCCACTGGACCCAGATGGCTCTGGAGGAGAAAGTGAGGCTGGTAACTTTGCACAGCTCTCCCTCATTTAAGTTCAATTCACTTACATGTCATGGCATCACCTCCACGATGTCATGGTGCTCTTCAAGAATGAAGGACAAACAATAACAATGAAGATAACAGACGCCCAGTAGAAGCAGCCCAGGACCCTGAATCCCAGAGTTCTGGGAATATACTCATCAGACTATCAGTTATGGTTCCAGCCCTGTCCAGCAGCCATCATCCCTGTCCAGACATGACTTAGTAAATTCCTTTGCAGTTACTCTATTCCCCACCTCCTCAGCAGCCAATCCTGCTAAAGAAATTGGAAGTCCTTGGTATTGTTAAATGTTTCAGTATCAGAAACTGATAATATTTTTATCAATGTATAATATAGACATATATGCACTATGTCTGTATGTTGCTAACTCTCTGAAGATAATTCACTTCACATGTGGCATGAATAGAGCTATCTGATCTAGGATCAGATCCACTCCTCTGTAAAGAGAGACTGTGATTTCTGCCATGGTGGGGAACTGAAGGAAAGCCTTGGATGCCAACCTCTACGGGTGATATTGGGCTAGAATTATATTTTCTCATCACAATCCCAAATATTGGTAGTCTAAAGTACAATACAGTTTGGGGGCCAGGATAAAGACCACTTTCCATGATTATTCTCAAGAGGAATGTGATAATGTTAAGCTTATTATTGCCAAGTTAGTTTCCTCCTCCCAAATACTTTGTACAAATGACCATCATGAATAGCTAGTAAACCTCTTTATCAAGGTAAGCAGCAAACATGGGAAGTTTTATACACAAGAATATACACAAGTAAATGAGTTCTTCAACTGGGAGCAAAATAAGATCTCAGCCATCGAGGAAAGAGACAGCCATGGGTGGAGGAGGGATAGAGAGGGAATATCTGTTCTCAGCAGTCTCTAGGATTATAAGCACAAGAAGTCAAGGGATATATTAGAAAACCAGTTTCTGCTATGTATCTGTGGTTCTGAGAACTCCCAATTGCCTTTTGAAAGTTCATGTTTGCTCTTTCAACTGCCTCCCTCAAAGTCTTCCAGCCATCTGGAGAAATCAGTTCTCCTCTTGCAATATTACAGTATCATGGCTCAAACTTTTCTCAGCCAATTGGAAATTAGGTTCCCTTATGTATATATAGCACAGCATAGTCACAAAGCTGCCCTTCAAAGCACCCCTCAATTTGAGTGAGAGAAGGCATTTCAAATGGACATGATATTCAAGAAGAGACTTTACCATTTTGCTTGCTGTATACTCTAAGGACCACTGGCCTTTTCCATCTGACATGTAGCTGAACCTTCCTGTATGTGCTGTCTCCTCCTGTTAGAAAGTGAGCTCCTTGAGAGCAGGGCTTATCTGGTTCTTCTATCTGTATACCCAGTGCTTAATAAATGGGTGATAGCATTTAGAGAAGAAAGATACCTTAGAGGTCATTGAATCCAATTGCTTCATTTTATAGACAAGGAAACTAAGACTAGATCTGTCCAATGACTTAACAAAGGGTACAAGGCTAGTTGGAAGCAAAGGTATGATCTAACCCCGGGTCCTCTCAACTCCAAGTCCAGGACTCTGGACACTAAACCATTCTGCTATTCCATTTATCGCAGTTTACTTCACGATATATAAATAATAAGACTCAGAAAACTGAGTTACAGAATAATTCTTGATAATGTGCAACACTATATTGGTTTCACAAGAGATGTAATACAATGAGTCACCTTCTGGTTTTTATTGTCTTTTTTTTTTTAGGCAAGGGTGGAGGGCAGGAAATAGTTGGGGAAGAAATTAGACAATTATTTCCAAAACATGAGATATGTTCTTCCAACTGCCTGAAATATGCATCTTGTTGCAAGCAGTTCAGCTCCATGCTTAGAGGTACCATTTTTGCAGCTCCTGCAGTGGCCTCCAGTGGAAGAACCTATCTCAGAGGGAGCAAAAAGAGTTAGGGGCCCTGATAATTGAGCAGGGTATTGAAGATAGCAAGATGCTACCTGAACTTCCTTTTAATTGTCTTAGAAAAAAAATTAACAAGAAATCAATCATCTTCAAGGATGTCAAAGGACTGAAGAATGTGGAAGAAATGTCACTGTGCAAAGGCTTTCTATCAAAATAAAAGCTATGCTTTCTCTATTCTATAAATACTCTCCCTTGCTACTGGTGGGTGGTGCCTTCTGGAATTGTTCATTTCCCTTCCTACCAAGGTTAAGTTAAGGTGTGCTACCCAAAAGGTTCTTATGATGTTTGAGGATTCAAAACAGGAGAAGACCCTGGGAAATAGCTGGTGAGAATGTGTCTCATGGCAAAGACCTGGGCAGGGAGAGAGCCTCTTTCCAAAATGTTGCACAGTCTAAACTTAATCTGCCACCCTCAGCAAAAAAATAATTCTCTCCTCTGCTTACTTGTTCTGTCCCACACCCTGAAGTATGGTGAATTTTGAGAAAAGCTTTTCTACCAATGACACTATACTAGTGGGAGACTCTCTTCTCTAGCAACTATTAGAGAAAAATCTTCTGCTAGAGAAGTTCCAAAATTTGAACTTTAATCAGTTGATCATATTTTCTTATGGCTAAGTCTGGTTTCAGAGAAAGGAGAGACAAACTTAAGACACCCAGAAAGAAGCCTCAGATACCAAAAGAATTATCAGATGAGTAGCACTTGATTTCCTGTTATTTTTCCTCCCTGGACTGCATTAACCAAAGAGGCTTAACTATCCCTTTGCTCTATCCTTGTCAAATACAGATCCATAAAAGTCAAAGAACCGTTGGGACACAATTGGAGTCAAGGATTTGCAGATACTTAATAACTATGAAGAGGTAACCAGGACCTTGCCCAAGGGTATAAAATAAAAAGGGTATTTTCTTCTCAGAGTGGATTGACAGTATGTTGGCCTCAAGAGACTTATGTCACATAAAGCCGTGTAGTTCCCATCCGTTTCCTGACCCACTACCAAGACCTCACCTGCCACCTCCATTCCTCCCCTTTCTCCCAGGTGCTATCCAGTGATACTTTATCAGACCTGGGAGGACTCTTCTACATGCCTGAATTTGTCCCTGATGTAAGAATTCCTAGTTCTACCTCTGCTTACAGAGTTCAGCTATTCAATCAAGTTGATAACACCAAATATTATAAAAATCCAATTATTCTTTTTAAAGGTTTTTCCTCAAATCTATTGCAACCAAAATAAAAACAGTCCTGCAAAGCTTGGAATCAAATCTAAGTTGAGAGAACAGCTTTGCTGAACATGTAATTTAGTGTTCATACAAAAGATTCCCTGCTGATAACTGTAACTGGGGAAATGAAGGAAGGAATGAAGTAGCAAAAGAAACAAGGAATGAGAAAAAAGAGAGGAAGAGAGGAAGCCGAAGAAGGGAAGAAGGAAGAAAGGAAGGAAGGAAAGAATGGAAGGAGGGGGGAAGAGGGGAGACCACGTTGAGGCCTAAGACCCAAGGAAGTTACTGCTCCACATGCAGTGTTCCTTTGTGATATTTCTGTCTTCACTAAATCAAGTGTCTCAAGTCATGTTACCTCAGTTCTGCCAACAAGACAAAAACCTAGACCAGTGGCCTAATGCTAACCTGACTGACTTAAATAGCTCAAAATTTGTGAATTTTGACATAATTACTGATTTCCTCAACAGATTTAATGCCTAAGTTTATCTTCACTTTAATCCAATTTCATACCTAGAGCAGAGAGAACACAGCAGAGCGTTGTTCTTAACCTTCTGATATCATTAATTATTGCTACATTGGGAGTTGCAGCATGGAACAAACAGGTTTTTAAATAGAAATCATTTGTCTCTCAGCAGGGAGACTCAACAGTTTTATTTCCTTAAACTCAAATCACTGTTCTTGAGTAATCTTGTTTCATGGTGATCTTCCCTGTGTGACCCCAGTCCATGCTAAAAATCTTCTCTCTCTGGTCCCTGGATCAGACCAATTTGCCACCTGTAGCGAGAGGTGTCTATTTCCCCCCTTAATTGTTGAAGAAGATTTTCTTCAAGGAAAGGGCAGTCTTTCCCTGAGCTCTGGGCATTTGGTCAGGTTTCCTGGTGATTTTCTGCCAAAGGAAATCCCCTAACTCATTAAAAAAAAATAGATTAATTGACCGGTTCAGTAACAAGTCGCTCCAGGACCCAATAAACTTTACAAAGGGTACATTCCAATTACAACTGAGCTCAGCGGGATCCGGATAAGTAAGCCAGCATAATCTTTCTCCAGCTCTGAGGAGTTTTTAACTTCTTTCCATTCATTTAACTCCTTTGCCTCGGTTTATGCAGCAAAGTCCTCTACTGCAAAGCAGTTCCAGTCCCTACCACCCAAAGGCCTAGTGAAAGATCCGGAAGGACCATTGGGTTGCTGAGAGATGATCCCTTTATGCATTTTGGCTCAGCTCAGCCCCTACAAGTTTACAGCATCCCTTTCAGTGGGATGTTTGGTCCCATCATCCAAGAGGGATTCCTGCTGAGAAGGGAACATGAGCCCATGGAGTACAAACATCTGTTGAAGCTGTCACATTGGTGTACTGGCAGGCTACAGCTGGAACTCGCCCTTCTCACCAGGAGAAGGTCAACAGGGGAAGCCCAGACTTTGGTAACAAGCATGATTGCAAAAACAGGGAAGAAAAGTTAAAGCCAAGTCCTAAATAGGTAAGTTGTGGCTATGGGGCAGTTCCCACAACCAAGATAAATCTGGATTTCTTTTTTTACTGAGCTCTTTCCCCATCAGATGAGCTAAAGCCTCCTTTAAAAGGAGGATAGGGGTAGAAATCTGATAAGATCAAGTATCTATTCCTCTTTAAGGATACTAAAGAGGCAGAGAAATGCTAAGATTAGAGGAAGGAATTCCAAATCAAGTGCATTTCATTCAGTTAAACAAGCATTTATTGATCACCTCCTGTGTTTTCATTGTACTAAATGGTAAAGGATTAAATAAAAGTAAATGACAAGGTTCTGGCCTTCAAGGAGCTTACAACTTAGCTGATTTATTGCACCTCTTTTTTCACACTGTATATTTAAAGATAAATAAATGATTATCCTGGAGTGAACTTAAAATTCAACCTGCCACAAATTTAATGCAATTAAAATTGAACAGACTAAGTTTCCTTCCATCTTTTTTTTTACCTCTATCCCAACTTTCCCTCACTATGTTACATATTATTCAGTCCTCACAGATTCATTCCTTCCATAAAAAAGGATCCTCTGTCAGTAATCAGAGAATCACATTGCTCAATGGATGTTTTCCACCATGACAAAAGTGACTCTTAGGAATCTTCACTGCTGAGCCTGAGAGTTTACTTGTGGCAACAGGGTAGCATCTATACATTTTTACTTATATTTTAATGAAGAATTTTAAATCAGTCTCTGCCAATACCATTTCCCCCAAAATAAATCTGTCCAAACCTACGATCTACAGTGGTACAAAACCTCAGGTATGTGAGTTACTGTAAGGCAGAGACTCTAAGAAATTCATGCATTCTTCCTGGACACTGAATTGAAATTTACTGAATAAGTGACTTGACAAATATTATGAAGCTGCTGAAATACCCACCATAGCTCTTGGTTCACCCACAAAATCTGGTTAAAGAAAATGTTCTAGCCAGGGGTGGGGAATCTGCAGCCTCCAGGCCAGATGTGGCCTTCTAGGCCCTTGGATGAGGCCTTGTGATAAAGTCCAAGTTTTACAGAACAAATCCTTTTAGTAAGGGGATTTATTGTGTGAAATCTGGATTCAGTCAAAGGTTTGCACTTGAGGACCTAAAGGTCCATATTTAGCCTCAAGGTTGCAGGTTTCCCACCGTCTTAGACCCTCATACATATGGCCCTGGATTGGTATGTAGAATAGACTACTGAAACAACTAATCAATTCATTGAATCATTTGACATTTTAGAGGAGGGGGGATAAATACCCTGACTCATTGAACTCATTAATCAATAATTATATTGGTCCAATATAGCCTGTGCTTCTCCCAAAAGTCTGGTCTATAAAAACTAAATCTAAATACAACTTATGATCACACCTAAAAACTATAGGTAGAGAAGAGAAAGAAAACCAAGCAGTAATGGTTTAAAAAAAAAAAGAATTAACATTCATATTTAACTGAAATGTTTTTAAAAAAATCCTCCATAGTAAATATATTTTATATAGTAATTTTGTTTATTTTTTTCAAGGTACATTTAAACATTCTTTTTTTTTCCTTTCAAGAAAATAGTATTTTAAGGGTATGTCCTATATTTAAATTGGTCTATATCGGGGCCAATATGATCCAGTGTAGAAACAGCCCCAAATCTCTGATTTTTCCAGGACTACACTATTGTTTTCTAAGATATTCTAAATATTCATAAAAATGTCTTCCATAGTGGGAGGTGTGTAAGAAAAACACATTAGTAAAATTGGATGGTATATACAGTACTAGTACCAACTACACTTTAAAATATTAATGTGAATTGGATGCCAAATTATTTTAAAAGGCTCAACCAGCTTCTCTTTTGGCAGAAACAATTTTTGTGCCAGCAATTAGCTACACGTGCAAATATTTAACTGCTAGTTGATGGTTTTATCCCCCAAATGCAGTGGTTAATCAATTAGCCACCTGGCTTGCAGATCCAATTAAATATCTGCCTGTATCATAACTTGATCCAAGCCACCTTTTAAAAATCAGGGTCTTAACCTATTTCCATTAAGAAAGAGTGAACTGCTCTGGAAATAAAGTTGGGAGGTGGGGAGAGCCTAAAAGTATATATTTGAATTAAACATTCTTAATGTAATTCAAAGGAATAAAATGTCTGTTACACACTTTAATCACTACATCACATCACATTTTCCCTGAGGGAATTAGGAATAGCTAAAATGACTCATGTCCACCAAGTCCATTCCTTAATCTTTGAGGGTTGTACTTTAGAGTTATATTAAATAACTTACTTTACCAACCATAGCTACTACTCGAACAAACACAATCATATTGCCTGAATACCCCATTTATTTTCATGCTTGTTTTTATGGCATGGTATAGGAATAAGACCTGATTGTAAGGGTCTCATCCTGGTGCAGATTACATGCAAGGGGTGCCATAGAATTAAATGCATCATTTATTTTCAATAATTGCACATTACATGCAAGAATTGGGCACTATCGGTAAACTCAATCACAGCATAGGATGGTGCAGTCCACCTTCTTTGCAAAGAATATTAAGTCTCATTATATGTAATTTGTTCTGTAAGAAGTCACACGATTGGAAATAACCCAGGCTATTTCAATCTCTGGTTTTATCAGCTATCCTGAACATCAGATGACTAAAAGAAGAAAAGAAAAATTACAACTCCAATCTGTGTTTCTCCACAAGCCCCTCTGTTCTTCTGAAAGGCATTTTCTATAGCAAATTTACCTTGTTCTTGTTTTCACAGGGTATGCTATTATATCTATTCTTTCAAAGGCCATACATCTCTCCTGGGAAATATTTCTAAATTAATATGACATTTTATCCCAAATTAGACTGAAAATGAGAGAATTCTGGAGAGATCATTTTGACACAGTTTGATATACAGTTAAGACTGAATAGCTGAAACATGATATTATCCTAGTATTTTGCAGCAGATATATCAAAGATCACTGAGGACAAAAATTATTCAAGAATGTCCAGGACATGCAGATTTCATGTTTCAAGTCACTTAATGTACCCATTCTTCAAAATTCTTTGTATTCATTTATGTTTTCAAAAAGAAAAAAAAATCTAAATGCTTCCCATGAGATAACCTGTAACAAACATGATACGATATAAAGGTGAAGGGACCTCAATTGTATTCTAGTATGACTTGTACTTGAAGAAAGAATTCACTCTTTACGCAAAATTGACAAGACACCATCAAACTTTTGTTTGATGACATTCAATTATCTCCAGACGAAATCAGCTCGTTCCATTTTGGAGTTACCCTAATTATTAGGGGAAATGTTCTATATCATACTTAAATGTGTTTCTTTGCAACTTCCATTCTTTCATCCTAACCTTTAGGATCAAGAACATAAATCTAATACCTCTTCATCATGATAGACCTTCAATTTCTTGAACACATTTCCTCACTAAATTGGGTCTGCCCCCAACTCCAGGTTAAATATCTCTAGTTACTTCAAACAGTTCTCATATGATATGAACTTAAATACTCTTCACCGTCCCGGTTGTCTTCCTTTGCAAGTTTCCAATTCATCAATGTCCTTCCCAAAAATGTGGTACCCAGAACTGAATTTTGGTTGTGGTCTGAGATGGCAGAGTACAGTTGAATTATGCTGTTTTATGTCTTTTTTTGGTGCCTTAAAGAGGTATTAGTTTTCTTGACTTATAAGACTATTGATTCATATTGAGTTTTAAGTCTACTACATATAATGATAATAAAATCTAGGGAAAATAATAAAACAGGAAATATTATTTAAAATAACTGCATAATGTGTAAAATAGCTGGAAGCTAATCTACTAAGGAACATTCAAGTTCTATATAAAAACATACAAATTTTTTTTGAAACTTTAAATAAAAAATTACAAAAAACTGGAAGAATTGTAAATGTTCAGGCCTGGTCTGCACTAATACAGTAAAAGTTATGGTAGTACCTAAATTAACTTGTAAATAAATACTATCTATACCAATCATATGGCTAAGTGGGAGTTTTTTATAGAACTAAGAAAAAAATAACATCATTTAGAAACCTGATGACTTCTGAGAAAGGAAAGGTCTCTAGTATCTCAATATAAATAATGAAAAAGTAGGAATAAAAAGGGAATAGCACTTACTGGCCTCAAATTATACTATAAACAATAAATATAAAAACTTAGGATATCCTAGTCCTAGCAATAGACTGCTCCAGCCACTCCAGGACAAAGACAAAATCCACTACTCCAGGAAAATGGCTGAGGGATTTTCTCTTAATGATGCCATTTCTGGGTCTGGAAATCCAAATCCACAAGTTTACCCACAAGGTTCTTGGGGAAACCAATCTGCTGGTCCTGGGGCATGCCCAGGATATCCTGGAGCCTACCCTGGTCCAGGAGCGCCTGGAAGCTATCCCACTCCAGGACAGCCTAGTGCTCCTGGAGCTTATCCACCTTCAGGGCTTATGAATACCCCTAGTGGACATGGCTGTGGCAGGCCCACTGATAGTGCCTTATGATCTTCCCTTGCCAGGAGGAATTATGCCTGGCATGCTGATAACCATTATGGGCACAACAAAACCCAATTCCAACAAAATTACCATAGATTTCAAGAAAGGGAATGATGTGGCCTTCCACTTCAATCCCTGCTTCAATGAGGACAACACAGGAGTAATTATTTGTAATTCAAAATTCAACGATTCCTGGGTAAAGGAGGAAAAACACCTTGTGTTCCCATTTGAAGCTGGTAAACCATTCAAAATTCAAATTCTCATTGAGACTGATCATTTCAAGGTTGCTGTCAATGATGCCCATTTGTTACAGTACAATCATTGAATGAAAAATTTCAATGAGATCAACAAGCTGAGCATTTCTGGTGATATTAACCTTACCAGTACCTTAAATACTATGATATAAATTTAAAGGATCAGAAATATTTTTAAAGGAATTTTCCTGTAAAGCATATACTTAAGTGCTTTCTGCTCCTTAGGGGAGTAATCTTAAAGGTACTCATATGCTATTTACTTTCTTTGTCATAGTCACACAAAATTTAATAAATGCTCTTTCACTAAGTAAAAAAAAAAACTGATGATAGTTAAAAATGTAAGTCACTGGAACAAACTAAATAAAGATGGATCAGAAATAATTGAAATGAACAAACCAGTGTTTGATAAACCTGAAATCAAAAAGCATAGGGAAAAACTCCATATTTGACAAAAATTGCTGGGAAAACTTGGAAAGTGGTTTGGCAGAAATTAGGTTTGATCAACACTTTATACCAAATTCCACAATAAGATCAAAATGGATGATACATGATCTAAATATTGAAGATCATACTTTTTAAAAAATTATAAAATACCAAATCAGGTACATATAGTTATGACTAAAGAGAAAATTCTTAAACAAAATATAAAGGCAATCACAAAAGATAAAATAGAGACTGTGAGTGACATGAAATGGAAATGATTTTGCACTAATAAAAGTTATGCATCTAGAATAAGAAATGAAAGAAATACTTAGCAAATATTTCTTGAAAAGGTCTGATATCCAACATATTTATGGAATACAAATATATGCTCCCCAAAGGCATTCATAATAGAACGTGAACAAAGAGTTCTCAAAACAAGAATTGCCAAGTATTAGCAACCATAGGAAAGATTATTCCAAATTGCTAATAATAAGAAAATCAAAACAACTCCAGGGTTTTACTTCATATTCAAATTCACAAGGTTACAAGAGATGGAAACAGTCAATATTAGAAAGATTTTGGAAAGATAGGTACACTAACCACACAGTACATGAAACATAGTAGGCATTTAATGTTTATTGATTGATTGGTATCCTATCAATGGAGCTATAAATGAGTCATACTGAAAGGTAGGCAATCTGTATGCTGAAGGTGACCCTGAATACCCTTGAGCTAGAGAACCTACTTCTAGAAATATACTCCAAGAAAGTTAAAGATAGAAAAGAAGGCTCTATACCTTTCAAAATATTTATAGAAGCACATTTGTAATAGCTGAGAACTGAAACCAAAATGGATGAACATCAATAAGAGAATAGCTAAACAAGCTGTAGTACATGAAGTTGGCTTGTTTCCTCATCTGTGAAATGGGGATGATAACAATTTCATAGTTTTTGTGAGGCTCAAATGAGATGATGTATATTAACTACATCACAAACTACAAAGTACTATACATAACCTAGATTTCCAGCCAAGTATGAAGCATTTTGCATGACAATCTCTTAAATGGTAGGAAAAAATAATGAGAGACATTCTTGATTCTTCTTCAAGAAAGACTCACTCTTCCACACTCTCTTCAGGACTAACTCCAGGGAACAGAAGAGAAAGATTCTCTTGCAGAAACACAGAGAAAACCAGCTGCTCACCATCCCTGATTTCCAGCTTTCCCTGTAAAGACTTCAGGGCATCTCCCCTTGGGTAAAATCAGGACTACTCTCCTTGTTGAATGATATCTCATCTCATTCACAAAGAACTCATGCACAACTAGAAATTTTCTTGTACATTTTATTCTCTATTAACTTCTCTAATTTCCATTTGCTATCTTCTTGAATAAATGAGTTTGCTTAGTATTTACGATTTCTGATAGCTTTGTGTGTAACTGACATTTTGTACAAAGGGATAAAGTCAGAGAGTTTAAGTTTGGGTACCTTTACCCTTTAAGTAATAGCCAGAAAAGCAGCTTACCCCGCCTCCCCAGATCTAATAGTTTCACTAGCCCAATAATATTTAGGAGAGCAAGTGAATATAATTCTAGTTCTATACCCCTCTCTCAGAGTCTGGAATACAAAGCAGGCAGCCTTGTGGTATCTTCTTGTCCCTTTAATTCAGGAATCATAGTTTCCCTTGGAGAGAAGTGGGCAAGATTTCAAAGATATCTATCAATAATTCTAGATAACAAATATATTTAGATAATTCATGTCAACACATACACCTAGCCCACATGGGCAATATATCTGGTGAGAAAGTGTGTTGCTTCTAGGTAAAGAGAAGTGAATTTTCCACAATAACCAGAGGATCCTAACAGAATCACCAGATTTAGAACTTAAGAAATGCCTAATATCATTCTGCTTCATTAGTTCCTGCTAGATCAAGCAAGTGTATTTCTTTACATTCAAACCTTAAATCTCTGCTCGATTTCCATTTATACTTGCCATCTCTTGGACTTTTCTTTGTCTTCATCACTTTTTTGCTAAAAATGTGTCCCTCAAGGAGCTTGTAATCTATTTGAGAAGAAAAAATGTAGTATCCCAAAAGCCTTAGTGCAGTTTTAAGCCTTAATAGCTTAAGTAAAGCTATTAAGTTTTTAATTGTTTAAAATTGCAACAACACTATTGGGATAACCTGAACATGGGCATAAAAAATGAATACAAAATAAATAAAAGGCAATTTGTGGTGGGGGGGGGGGGAGCATTAGAATTTGAGAGAGACCAGGAGAGGCTTCGTGCAAAAGGTTGTACTTAAGCTGAAACATGGAGGAAACTAGGAATGCAAGGTGTGCAGGTGTGGAAGGTGCACATTCCAGGCATTTTAGACAATTAGTATAAAGGCACAGGGATGATAAATGGAAAAATGTAAGGCCAGTTTAGTTAGCTGGCAGAGGTCATGAAAGACTATACTACATGAGGTGGGAAAGGTAGATTGGGGCCAGGTTATAAAGAACTTGAATGCCAAATAGAGTTGATATTTGATCCTAGAGGTGATAGGGAACCACTCAAATATATTGAGTAAGGGAAAGCCAAGGTATGACCTACACTTTAGGAAAATCACTTTGGATTAGGAGCCTTTTGCAATTGGCCAGGAGAGAAGTGATAAAGGACCGTCCTAATAGTTATATGAATGTAAAGAGGTGAGCATATGGGAGAGAGGCTAAGGTAGAAACAAGACTTGACATCTGATGTGTGGAGTGTCTGAAAGTGAGAAATCAAGGATGATTCCAAGGTTGCTAACCTGAGTGACTAGAAGAAAGTTGGGGTCCTCAACAAAAACCAAGAATTCTCATTCTTGGTTTAACTTTGACATAAACCAATAACTTCGACATGCTTCATTCTCTTTTTCCGTGAAATATGCTCTTGTACGAATACATACAATTGTGTAAAAACCATTAGAAATCTCAGAAGAAAACTCTGAGCATCCCAAGACACTGATGCATTAAATCCCCAGTTTGTGAATCAAGCTAAATACACAACTGAGGCTACAAATGCTGCATTGGAAAAATCTCTACTTGCAAACTTGGAATAAACAATAATTATATAATGATGGATCCGTGCCAAATTGGTTAATTTCCTTTTGTGTCAAAAAAGCCCCAGTGTTCAGGACCTTAATCTTTTCCAACAATAGCCCAACTTTAATGAGTTAAAGTGGTTAGTCTAACCAATCTTGAATGAAATATACACTGCTTCTCTTTTTTAGGGAAGAGCTCATGAAAATAGACTACATCTTTCATTGAAGAAAGAAATAATTCCCTGTTATTTTCATCATGTTAGAACCCATCTTATAACTAAGACACCCATATTTCCAATAACTTTCACAAGGGCCTAGGATCAGAAAATATGAAGTTGTTTTAGTTGATAATCTCAACTTTCTAACTAGCAAGTAGATGGTAAAGTGGGTAGAGGATCGGGCATGAAGACAGGAAGACGTTATATGACCCTAGGTAAGTTTCTTAACCTCAGTCTATCTAAATTTCCTTAAATGTAAAATAGAATAGCACCTACCTCTCAAGGTTGCTGTGAGGACTGAATGAGTTAATATTTGTAAAAAGTGCTTAGCACAGTGCCTACCACATAGAAGGTGTTATATAAATATTTATTCCTTCCCTTTATTCCTTCTTCAACTATAAAATGAGAACAATAATAACACCTACCTTCAAGGGTTGTTGTGAGGATCAAGGGAGATAATATTTGTAAAATGATTCACATATTGTTACAGTATATTACCTTCAAAAAACCTTCAATTAAAAATATAAGTAAAATAAAAAACTAACACTCTTGATATGAGTCACAAGGACATGCATGGTAGAACACAATAGGCCCCAAAAATATGGTTATCAGTAACAAGAATTATTCGTTTCCAGATGGGGCCTGAGATTCACAGTGTTAGAGGTAAAGTAACTGAGGAGAAAGACTTTTACTTTTTATCCTTGTATTTTTAGTTCTTACACAGCAGAAACAATAAATGCTTCTTAATTGGTTGCTGGTTGGCTGGAGACAATCACAACCAGAAGCCTTGTAGCAACTTATGGGTTGTTAACTGGAAGAGTGATAGAACCAAAGGAGCCAATTGATCCTAGAAAGAGATTCAGTCCTTCACTCAAATCTTCAGTCACAACTTTGTCCAAGAGAACAGTCTGACTACAGAGAAAAAGTGACCCCTGACTTCCCTCTGTCAGGAATAAATTTTTAAAGAACTTGTTTCCCAGACTGCTGATGGTGGGAGTGGAGGAAAAGATTTGAGGACAGGACACTGTATTCCTCTCAGGGATGTGTGCTGATATGATTTTCATGGCCCTGTTATTGTTCACATCTGATTAAATGTTTATTGTTTCTGAAATAAAAAAAAAATAAAGTCACTTCTTCCCAGAACAATTTATGTAAGGGAAAGACACGCGAAAAAGAGGTTGTGATTTAGTGTGCCAGATGTTTTTGTTAAAGGAACCAAGGAGACTTCTTTGGACTTTCTTCACACTCACCTATTTCATAGCAGTTTTTGTCACATTTATGTTGGTTTAAATGTGTATACATGTGTGTAAATATATATATACACACATACACATATGTGTATATGTATCTATACATATATATGCTTGCACATATATATGTATATATATTTTTTTAATTTCATTCTCAAATCCCATTTGCCTTGCTTTGGTAGCTTAAAGAATGTGAGAGGTCAAAGAAAATATAGGCCAATGAAAATAACATTGAAACAAGAAATTAATTGCAGAGAATGTTTAATATGACAGGGGACTACATAAAATCCTATTATATTTCTTCTCTACTTTACTCAGTAGTCTGTACTATAACTATACTCAAAGGCCAGGGCAGTCTCTTAGGGTACGTTGCTACATTAGTTTGACATTTCTGGCTCCAATTAACCTTACATTTCAGCTATTTTCTAATTTTTTTTAAAAATTGTGATAAGGTTATGTTTTTCTATTAGTGTTTCGACTGCTTATACACATAGACCTATTACAGAAAACTGAGGCCAACTTCAGAACATTCCAAGACTGAGCATTATTATATTGTAGAGTTTGCCCATGCATGAGTGAAAAGATGGAGAAAAAATAAAAATTCATCAGTGTACTATCTAACAGTAAAAGTGGTATTAGTTTCATTAAATTCCAATGAAACAACTTGATAGAGACCTTTAGAGTTCTTTAAGCTCAAAATACATAATAGAAAATCAAGGAAATGGTCTAAATCTTATAATCAATCTCTTCCTGAATGCAGGAAGTCCATTTACCATATCTAGTGTCACTAGTATTTTAAAAGGTACAAAAAAAGGTAACAGATGAATCAGTCCCTCTTCTCCTACCCCACCAACGCTTGTTTTGCATGGCTGCCAAGCCCAGGTAAGGATAAAGTTTGGGGGAGTGACAAGTAAAAAAAGTAGCAAAATGGAGCTACCTCTGTAATTCATTTGTTGATGACCCCAGGCCTTTTAATGAGAGCTGTAAATGATGTAGTCAATTACTCACCTGTTAAGTGGACAGCCAATAAAAGGAAGACTCATTGGAGGTTGAGTCAGAGAATGAGTCATATGGAAGTATTATTAGTTTGAGGTAAGAAGAAAGAGGAAAGGCTTTGGGAAGCTTGTCACCAAAGTAGTATTTTCCAAAAATTAGTCTCAGTTTTGTGCAGGATGGATTGTATCAGGCACAGATTAGGAGCAGGGCAACCAATTAGAAGACCACTGTAATACACCCCAAAAAAGGGTTTAAGGTCCTGACAAAGGAAGTAATGATGGAAAAGAAAGAATGAGACAATACTTGAAAATAGCTTTTGTTAAAGGACTTAAATTAGCTTATAGTTTGGAGAAAGTATGGTACATGATGAGACTTACTAAATTTACTCAGATAATTTTTTTTAATCCTGAGTTGAATTTGAAAATAATTATTTTGAAAATAGTTTTTACAACTAAACATCCTCTCCTGCCTCCCCCCAAAAAGCTCATTTGTAGATCTCTATATAGCTTTATCCTGTCATACAAGAAATTGATCCTAGAAGTTCCCACAAGCCTTTCAAAATTGAAGTTCAGTTTTAATTTAATAAAATTCTGTTGATGTTTTATTTACATTTCCCTAATATAAATTAATTTCTCATAAAACATGTATGACTGGAAAAGAAGAGAGGCCAGGCATATACTAAGAGTATGGATTAAGTAGCCAAAATGGTCTAGTACTCTATTGATAGATAGCTAGAGAGAAGTCCCTAATATCCCTAAAGAGTTGTGGGAGGACAAATATTACATTATATATAATAATGAGAGGACAAATATTATATTATACATAATAATGAGAGGACATAATTAAATTTCAATCTGCATCATTGTAGGGACTATCCATATCAATGAAATCATGGATCAAAGATGGCTATTTTAATTCTTATTGGCTTTGTAAAGAGACCTTCCTTTGTAGATAATCAAGTCACTTTCACTGAATAATTTTGATTAATTTTCTCTTTAATTTTTAAGTGTCATAGTTTGATATTTTAAACATAGGGCTTCATTTTTAAATGTTTGCTACAAAGTCAGATGATCACATCTTTACAAAAACATTGCCCTTTCACTGGAAATATCTCATGTTCAACTCAATGATGGATTTATCTGGCAAGTGGGAAAAAAAACTTTTCCAGATTTTTGTAAGCATAAAATGAATAAAAGGATGTTTTTCACACTTCAAGGAAAATGTTCAGATGCTTTGTTTTAAAATATCTTGCATGGCATGAACTATCAACATCCAGTGAAGTTTTTCTAAGTTTGAGACAAATTCATTGAGAAGTAAAGATATTTGAAAGGGGCAAAAATAGTATGTCACACATGTGCAGTGCATCAAGTTGCTAATTGATGGAAGTGTGGACTATGTGGTCATTCACACCAAAGTATGCATCTGGAGCTCATATCAATGTAGGAACCCATCTACATTTATTTCTGTTATTAGACACTCCAGGAAAGATCCATGTGTATTTAACTGAAATGTGTGATACCATATGTTTCTTAGTGTACCTTGGGAAAGGTTTTTATTCACTCACTTAAATTTTAGGCTTTTTGGAAAAATGTTGGAAAAACACCTGAGCAGAGTTTTCTTCTTTCCCCTGTTTAAAAAATAGAAAATGTTATCCTGAAAAATATAAAATTTAGACCATTAATTTTTTTCATCAAAAAGTCAATATCATTAAAATAATTTTTTGTACAAGCCATAGCCACTGTGAGATTGAGAGATCAATACATGCACAAAAATATTTATAGCAGATCTTTTTGTGGTGGCAAAGAATTGGAATTTGAGGGGATGCCCATCAATTGAGGAATGGCTAAATGAGTTGTGGTATATGAATGTAATGGAATAGTACTGTGCTATAAGAAATGATGAGCAGGCAGACTTCAGAAAAACCTGGAAAGACCTACATGAACTGATGCTAAGTGAAGTGAGCAGAACCAGGAGAACATTGAATACAGTAACAGCAACATTATACAATGATCAACTTTGATAGACTTAGCTCTTCTCAGCAATACAATGATCTAAGACAATTCCAAAAGACTCATGATGCTATCCACATCCAGAGAAAGAACTATGGAGTCTGAATGTAGATCAAAGCATACTATTTTCTCTCTTTTTGTTTTTTTCTTTCTCATGGTCTCTTCCTTTTGCTCTGATTCTTCTTTCACAACATGAATAATGTGGAAATATGTTTAATATGATTGCACATGTGTAGCCTATATCAGATTGCTTGCTGTCTTGCAGAGGGGAGAGAGGGAGAGAGAAAAAATTTGGAACTCAAAATCTTATAAAAGTGAATGTTGAAAACTTAAAATAAATTTAAAATTTTTTAAAAAGAGTTAAGGAGTAAAATGCAGCACCTGTGATAGGGTTTCACTGTATTCACATACATGGACAAAGAGAAGATTTCAGATTTATAGTATCCAACAATAGGGTGGAGATATCCATCTCTTTATCTATTTATAAATCTATCTATTATATACATACATATATACATATACATATCTATTATATACATATTTTTTTCACTTTGAGAAACAAACGTTATATGTCAGCACCACTGAAAACAAGTTATGGCCAGGTGGCACAGTGAGTAAGAGCGCTGGCCCCCACGGGAGACCTGGGATCGAATCCAGGCTCAGATACTTAGCACCCACCCAAAAACACCTGGCCGTGTAACCCTTAGCAAGTTACTTAACCCCAATTGCTCAGGGGCAGCCAGGTAGCTCAGTGAGTAAGAGCACCAGCCCCAGAGTCTGGAGACCTGGGATCGAATCCGGGCTCAGATACTGAGCACCACACCCAGAAATAACTGGCCATGTAAACTTGAGCAAGTTACTTAACTCCAATTGCTTTAAAAAAAAAAAAAAGAAAGAAATAAAACAAGTTATGCTACATACAAAGCCCCAGATACAAAGGCTAAAGCCAAAGGAAAAAAAAGGGGGGGAAAGGGGGGAGGGAGGTTTGCCGATCAAGCAACCATCTTAGGAAGCTTATTTAGGGAATTGAGGATGATACCCTGAGGGAGCTGAGTGGAAAGAATGGGCTATATTTATATGTGTGTGCCTGTATGTATATACATATATGTGTGCACTGATACATATATATGCACATATATATTATAATACATCCTTCTATACATGTATCATATGTGTTCATATATATGCATACATATATGTAACTTGGGTTTCTCTGAGTACACTCAATTCTAACACAGAGACACCACTGAGGGGCCTTTTTGAGCATGGCCAGTTTGACTAATATGGAGTCCACTGTGTTCCCTACCACAAGGATGGAGGTAGCTTCCTGTGATTGAATGTTTAGATCTTGAAAATTGGAGAGATAGCCAGTCACCCTCTTTTCATCTAGACTCTTTATGTGTCTCCTATCAGGTGTGCCCAGCATGGACTCCATGAACTCAACGTGTAAAAGTTAAAGACTAACCTTCCCCTGCTACCTTTCTTTTACTCTGCTTGAAGAAATAGACCTGGTGAAAGGCAGAGCCAAGATGGCAGAGTAAAAGCAGGGACTGGCTTGGACTCTCCCCTAAACCCCTCAAAATAGCTGTAAAAATGACTCTACATTCTAGAGAATAGAACCCACAAAATGACAAAGTGAAACAAATTTTCAGCCAAAGACAACCTGGATGGTCAACAGGACAGGTGTGTTGCACCTGGCTGGGAAAGGAATGCAATTCAGCAAGGGCTGTACCAGCACAGACAGGGCCATAGCAGACCTTAGGGACCCCAAAAGGCCAAAGACAACTTAGAAGGTCAGTAGGAAAAGTCTGTCAAACCTGTGTAAGAGAGGAGTGGGGTCCAACCCCAGCCCCAGGGCAGTGGCAACTATGGTGGCAGCAGTGGCAGTGGCTGCTTCTGGAGCTCTTGGCCCAAAGACAGTGGGGAGGGAGGGGAATCAAGCAGCTGATTAGAGGGGAATTGCAGGCATCTCTTTGCTGGTTCTGAGGCAGAATTCTCTTGCTTTGCCCTGCTTGGATCAGGGTCACAATTCTGGGTGATGGTCCTGAGGCAAGGACTTGCCTGGCAAAACTGGTGGCAGCAACGGAGAGGGAATCTTCCTTACAATTCCATGGCAGAAAAGAGTGCTTATGGTCACTCACAGACCAGAACACAGGCCAGGAGAGGAGTAAACACCTCTCCTTTGATCATACAACCTTGAAAAAGCTGAAAATTTACAGGTTCCTAAAAGAATCTCTAAAAATAGCTACACAAAAACCCTGAAGCTTGGGACAGTACACTGCGCCCCCCCCCCCCCCCCCCCACACACACACACACACACTGGAAGCAGAGTCCTACTTTGACAAAGAGCTAAAAAGTCAAGTAATTGGCTGGGAAAATGAGCAGTGGGGGAAAAATCAGACTATAGAATCTTACTTTGGTGAAAAGGAAGATCAAAACATACAACTAGAAGAAGACAACAAAGTCAAAGTTACTACATCCAAAGCCTCCAAGAAAAATATAAATTGGTCACAGGCCACGGAAGAAATCAAAAAAGATTCTGAAAATCAAATAAGAGAAGTAGAGGAAAAATTGGGAAAAGAAATGAGAGTGATACAAGAAAATCATGAAAAACAAGTCAACAGCTCTCTAAAGAAGACCTTAAAAAGTACAGAAGAAAATAACATCTTAAAAAAAATAGTCTATCCCAAATGGCAAAAGAGGTCCAAAAAGCCAATGAGGAGAAGAACGCCTTAAAAAGCAGAATTGGACAAATGGAAAAGGATGTCCAAAGGCTCACTGAAGAAAATAATTCCTTAGAAATTAGAATAGAGCAAATAGAAGCTAATTACTTCATAAGAAATCAAGAAATTATAAAACAGAAGCAAAAGAATGAAAAAATAGAAGACAATGTCAAATATCTCACTGGAAAAACAACTGTCCTAGAAAATAGATCCAGGGGAGATAATTTTAAAATTATTGGACTTCCTGAAAGCCATCATCAAAAAAAGAACCTAGACATCATCTTTCAAGAAATTATCAAGGAAAAATGCCCTGATATTGTAGAACCAGAGGGTAAAACAGAAATTGAATGAATCCACCAATCGCCTCTTGAAAGAGATCCCAAAGAAAAAATTCCTAGGCATATTGTAGCCAAATTCCAGAGTTCCCAGATCAAGGAGAAAATACTGAAAGCAGCCATATAGAAAATTTGAGTATTGTGGAAACACCATCAGGATAACACAAGATCTAGTAGCTTCTACATTAAGGGATCAGAGGGCTTAGAATATGATATTCTGGAGGTCAAAGGAGCTGGGATTAAAACCAAGCATCACCTACCCAGCAAAACTGAATATAATACTTCAGCAGGAAAAAATGGTCATTCAATGAAATAGAGGACTTTAAAGCATTTTTGGTTGAAAGACTAGAGTTGAATAGAAAACTTGACTTTCAAATACAAGAATCAAGAGAAGCATGAAAAGGTAAACAGGAAAGAGAAATCATAAGGGACTTTCTAAAGTTGAACTGCTTACATTCCTACATGGAAAAATGATATTTGTAACTCATGAGACCTTTCTCAGTATTGGGGTAGTTGGAGGGTATACACACACACACACACACACACACACACACACACACACACGACAAGGTGAGTTGAATATGAAGGGATGATATCTAAAAAATAAAATTAAAGGTTGAGAGAGGAAAATATTGCGAGAAGGAGAAATGGAGCAATAGAATGGGGTAAATTATCTCACATAAAAGAGGCAAGAAAAAGTTTTTACAATGGAGGGGAAGAGGGGGGAGTTGAGAGGGAATGAGCGAACCTTATTCTCATCAACTTTGGCTTAAGGAGGGAATAACATACACATTCAATTGGGTATCAAAATCTATCTTACCCTATAGGAAAGTAGGGAGGAAGAGGGGAAGGGGGGGGGCGATAGAAAATGGAAGGAGGGGGGTAATCAAAAGCAAACACTTTTGAAAAGAAACAGGGTCAAAGAAGAGAATAGAATAAATGGGGGGTGGGATAGAATGGAAGGAAATAAAGTCTTTTACAACATGACTGTTTGGAAGTGTTTTGCATGACTACACATGTATAACCTATAGAGAATTGCTTGCCTTCTCAATGGGAGTGAGTGGGGAGGGAGGAAGGGAGAAAATGTGGAACTCAAAGTTTTAAAAACAAATGCTAAAAATTGTTTTTACACGCTACTGGAAAATAGGACATTGTAATGGTAATGCATATTTAAAGATCTTCCCTGCCCTTTAATAAGCTTAAGGGAATTTGAAGACCTTTCCTGGTTTGAAGATTTTCCCTGCCCCCTAATAGGCTGAATATAATCACATGGAGCTTGTTGTAGGAGGAGTTTGCTGAAGGGTGGAGCAGAGCCCACAGGAAGCTGGCAGTCAGAACAGCTAGATGGAGGGAGGGGAGAGGAGGGCAGGAAAGCAGACAATCAGGCTTATGAGTAAATGTTTATTTGTGGGAAGGCTAAAAGATAGTGTGGCTCTCTGCTGCATTGTGGTATATTAACTCCTATGTTGCTATGATGGATTCAGTTTCCTGGTATCAGGATTTGACTTTCTGGTGTCTAAAGTGTTTTTGCTTCTGTCTTCTATATGGAGAGTCTGTTACATTTTGTGATTGAGCAATATGCCTGAATATTTGCAGTCACCATTGGTCCTGTGAATATATTGTTGGTGCTTCAGACATACACGCAATGGGGTATAGAAATCTATCTTTCCCTACAAGAAAACAGAGGCAAAGAGGATAAGAGAAGAGGGTGTGTGTGATAGAAAGGAAGGCAAATTGGAGGAAGGAGTAATCAGAATAGACACCATCTTAGGATGGGGGGAGAGGGGAAATGGGGAGAAAATTTGGAACTCAAAATCTTGTGGAAGTAAATGTTGAAAACTAAAAATAAATTAATAAAAGTTAAAAGCATGGTCCTCATTGAGAAAAAAAGAAAGAAAAAAATAGGTCTGGTGTCTTTTCTAAGCTGTTTGTCCTGTTTCAGGTGCTAAAGGTGATCCTAACAGGACCCAGAAATTCAGGCCATAGAGATTTTGGAGCCAGGAATGCAGGTGGGTGATGTAACCAGTCAGCCCAGAATGGAAACCCTGAGAAGCAGGGTCCCTGGAACTTGAGCCCAAAGAAGATTTTTGGACTTGGAATTGGGACTATGATCTATGGAAACAGAGCTAAACTATGAACCTAGTTCTCTTCTCTTCGCTACAGACTGAGGTGGTACAGGGCAGGAGGGGGATGATTTCCCCCCACATTTTGAGAGAATAAGTTTATATAATTGTGATTCTATTTTAGAGGTAAGTATATCTGTTACATGTAGGACCTTGATTGAGATAAAGTGGGCCCTTTGCTTTTTAGGGGACCTCTAAAGAATTTCTCTGACTGGAACTTTTATTATATATACCTTAGACTGTGAGATCCAAGAGATATTAGGCATTTTTTTAGGACATAGATATGCAGTTGTTCATTTATTTTGTTTTGCTTTTGTCCAATGAGTATTTCCTCACAAGACAGCCCTTTAGCATAATTTTACAAAATTTTCATCTGTTAATTGCTTGATTGTTTAAAAAGTGATATTTTGTATTCTTAAATTCTATGTAAGCATTGGTATACTGATATGATCTATATTATTTTGAGTCCTATATAAGTACTAATATTAAGTTTGTTATGAGAAATTTGGAATCACTAGATTATCCTAACAGAAATATACATATTGTTCTTCTTGCATTTAAGCCAACTCAAACTGCTTGCTTTTTGTGAAAGCCAAATGACCTTTAACTTCTTAGGCTGAATATGCCTCTGACTAAAATCCACAAGTACCTGATATTCTTTGCTATGTCTCTAACTAAACCAATTCTTCTTCTAGTTCTAATAAGTGAGTTTGCAATTCCCTTTGATTTGCTCTGGCAATACCAAGGATCTACAGGGGAATTTGGAGTGCCTTTTCGATTAAGAACTCAAGGAAATTGTCTGGATTTCTTTGGAGATTGCCTACACTAGAGAATTTTAGCATGCCCTATATAGAAAGAAATACTTTTTGCTTTGGTGTGCCTTGTGTAGAAAGTGACATTTTTGTGTAGACCCCAGTTGGATGGCCTTACTCAGTGAGGAAATCATTGAAAGAGTTTCCATCCAGGACAATTTTGCTCATTTGACAAAGAGGCAATGCAAATCCCTTTGGGGACAGTTCCTATAGATCAGAAAGCTCAGTGTGGACCAAGTTTCTATCTAAGACATAAGTCAGTTTTCTTTTTTTTTTTCCTTCCTTTGCTTATTAGTTAAGAAAGGCCCTGTAAAATTGATAAGACTAAGCAAGCAGAGCTATTTGGCAGACTTTTTAAAATATTTCTTATTTTGTTGACTTATTTGGAGAACTTTGAACTATTCCTTGTTCTGTGAACCTGCAAAACTTTGTATTGCAGATAATTGATTTTCACCTGTACGTGTGGGATATTGTATATGATATTTGGGATTTTACTGTGATTGACCTAGATGGTAATTTTGTCTGGACACTAGGTGAGGTTCCTGGAAACTTTGTCCTCTGGACTTAGCTTTTGTGCTGGTTCAGATGCAGCAAAATGACCAGAGTTACAAGGACTTTCTGGACCTAAGTCATTTAGAATTTGAAGACGGGAATTCTGCCCTTGGAAAATAAAAAGTAGTTAAAAATATTCAAAGTCTGTGTAAGTACTTATTTGTCTATCTGTTCTCCATTTCAAAGAACTTGGCACCCAAAGTGAAAACTCTCCTTTTGGAAAAGAAATACCTAACATAACCAAACCTCTGACAATTAACAAACTGTCTTTATGGGAGAGAAAATTGAATAAAGGGTTTTCCTAGTCTTTCAATTATATGTGTGAGGGTTCTGTCTTTCTTAAAAAGTTAAAGCTTAATTCCCTGGACTTTAAGTTAAAATAGACATAGCAGGGCCCACTCTTTGTATTCTGGAGAACACATTTGTGGGTAGCCATAGTACTAGCAGAGTAACACCCAACAGCATCAACATGAGAACAGCAGAGAGTAATATCTGGCAGAAACCACACACCACATTTGTATGACCAGCAGAGACGCCATTACTGGCAGAGACAATGCACCATTCTAGACTAGTTGGGAGCAACGTGATAACACTGTCATAAGTCAACAGCCCTCTAGCATTAGAGATACGAATTAAGCACTCTTTGCATGCTTCTTAGCCATATTGTTTTCAACATGTGTATGTCTCCTCTCATTTTCCCAGGTGTCTCTACTCTTCTTACTGATAACATGTGCACTTGTGGAAGAGAATGGCCAAAGATTATGGTGGAAGTATTCTATTTCTACATTTCTTTCTCTATTGTTTCACTAAATGCCTTTGCATTGAACTAATTGTGTCCTCTAGCTGATGAATAAAGTAGACACATCCATGGGAACTAATGAATTATAATTTTGAACAGATACATAATCACAAAGTACCTTGAATCTAAGGTAGTATTTTTTTTTCTGGGCAGACCTATCTGTGAATGTCCCAGGTGCTCTATACAAAATAATCACAACTTTGTAGAAAATATATTAGTCTCTCTATTTTGGTTAAACACACTTATCAGAAGCCTACCTATTCAAATATCAAAGCCATAAGCACTATCTACCATGTAGGAGTATAATTACTATTAGGCAAAATCACTAGCAGGAAATAAGCAATATCCCAAATGCTAGCCTTGCAGACTCGAAATTTTAAAGTGATGGCAAACATCACAGAAGATAAGAATTATAGCTATGATCTCCTACCTATTTGTTGTTCCTTGAGACCTCAAAGCGAAATGCTGCATAATCATTTCTAGCAATTAGCATTGTAAACATTGCATGTCTTACTCTTCTCCCTAGAGAGGTTACTGGAATATCATTTATTTATTGAAATGCTGAAAAGTTGCCTTTGGCTATGAAATTACACAAAGGCAAAAATTTAGATGGGGTCTTTCTACTTTCATTAATATAAAATAAATTATCTATTTTCCAGGAGTAAGGGTCAAGAACTATGTTTTACATAATTAAATCTCCTAAATTTAAAATTATCTCTTCAGATCCCTAAACCAGGAAACACCTTCACGAACATTTGAACATTAATTGCCCATAATACTACAGCTGTCTCTCCCATGATCAACAAGCCTGTGATGTTTAAATTTATCCTAAAGTACAGGCAAGCAATGGACCAATACTAATTTTCTCCTCTTTTTTTTTTAAGCTAGGTTCACTCAAACGTCAAAACATATGAAGACCTTACTGGCAATTATATAATATTTGAATTAAACTGGACAGGCCTTTGCCAGAAGCTCTCTTCATCATTTATTTCTAAAGTTATTTCCACTCTTCCACCAACCCTCCCCTCCCAATACCATTAAACCATTTAAATGTAAGTAGATAGAGATATATGACAAATTGTGATCAATAAACTAAATGCTATCAAGGAAAGTTCTTTTAAAAAAAGACAGCAAGTATTTATAAAAGCTTCAACACCCTTTGTGTTTCTGGACTCAGTTATTTGGGAAATAAATACCATTACTGATGAAGATGCAGCAACTATAATGTTTTCTTTGGCATACAGACCTAATAGGGTATTGCTTGCTTGGTCTGAGGATACGTATGATTTTATAGCCATTTGGGCATAGTTCTAAATTGCTCTACAGAATGGCTGAAACTGTTTACCATTTTAGCAATAGTGTATTAAGTGTCTCAATTTTCCCACATCCCCTCCAACATTTGTCATTTTCCTTTTCTATTAGCTAATCTAATAGATGTGGGGTGGTAGCTCAGAGATGTTTTAATTTGCATTTCTCTAATCAATAGTGATTTTAGAGCATTTTTTCATATGACTATAGATAGCTTTGATTACTTCTGAAAACTGCCTATTCACATCATTTAATATGGTGTTATCTTCAGTATTTTTTGTATCTCCTTTACCAAGATGTTGACTCATTTTTCATGATTTTCTTGAATGAGAAATTCTCATTCCCCTTCCCAATTTTTCCTC
This sequence comes from Petaurus breviceps papuanus, assembly GCF_028583685.1. Taxonomy (NCBI): domain Eukaryota; kingdom Metazoa; phylum Chordata; class Mammalia; order Diprotodontia; family Petauridae; genus Petaurus; species Petaurus breviceps. The sequence continues at coordinate 52,837,203 of NW_027186296.1, read as the reverse complement.
TACCTCTCCTTATTTTTAAAATCCTTTTTGAGCTCTTCCATGGCCTGAGACCAATTCATATTTTTCCTTGAGAACATACATCCTTAGATGTAGCAGTTTTTACTTTGTTGTCTTCTGATTTTGTGTGTCAGTCTTCCCTATAAACATAGTAACTTTCTAGTCAGGATCTTTTTCTGATATTTGCTTATTTTTCCAGACTATTTCTAGACTTTTCACTCTATGCTAAAGTGGGACTCTGCTTCTAGAGTGGAGAGCACATTCCTAAGCTTCAGATTTTTTTTATACAGCTCTTTTCAGGGATAATTTGGGGAACCTGCAAGTTTTCTGTTCTTCCAAGGTGGCATGATCTAGGGATAGGTCTGTTTACTACTCTCCTGGCCTGTGCTTTGGTCTGTGAATGCCCACAAGCACTCTTTTCTACCCTCAAACTGTCACCAGTGTCCCAAATCCCCTGTGACCTCAAGCTCTGATGTGTTAGTGCTCCTCTTTGCCTTGGGACTAAGACCCAGGACTGCGACCCAGATTCAAGTTTGGGCAATGTAACAGAGTCTCACCCCCAATGTCAGCAAAGGGACTCCTGTAATTTCCTTTCAACAAGTTGTCTGACCCCCTTACCATTCGTGGGCTGAGAGTTCCAGAAAGTGCCACTGCTGCCACTGATTCAGTCACTTCCAGAGCTTATTGTTGGTTTGCTGGGGGCCAGCCTGTACGGGACTGTGCTCCACTCTCATACTTTTGCAACAGATCTTTTCCTGCCAAACTTCTAAGTTGTCTTTGGCTGGAAGATTATTTCACTCCAATTTTTTGTGGATTCTGCCACTGCTGAATTTGTTTTGAGGCATTATTTAAAGTTGTTTGGGGAGGGGGCAGGGAGAGCTCAGGTGAGTCCCTGCCTTTATTCTGCCATCTTGGCTCCACCTTCCAAAATGTTTTCCTATAGTTATACTCAAGGGTGAACTCAAGAAGCAAAGAAACAGAAATATGGATAAAAGGGAATCTGTAATAAAGGAGAATCAAAGATAATGACATTGTGTTGTCACCTTTTTTCATTTTTCATCTGTAGAGTGATACAAAATGACCATCCCAAGACAACTGAAAAAAGAGGGGAAAGGAGAAAGAGTAGTGGAGGGAAGCGGAGAAAGACGGAGGGGTAAATGGTAAGGAGAGAGAAGACAGAGGGGGGTAGGGAAATAAGGAGATGGGAGGGAGAAGGGAAGATGTAGGAAGAGAAAAGGGAACAAGGAAAAGACAAAGGGGCAAGAGAAATAAAAAAAAAGAAAGGAAGAAAAAGAAAGACTCTAGAAAGAAAATAGAGTTTATTAAACTTTTCTAGGAAATATTTCCCAAGTCCCCTTTACTATAATCAAAGAATTTGGAAAAGCAAAGACCAGGATGTCAGTTATTCAACTGTGTTTTGTAAATACCTCCTGTGCACAAAATAACTGGTTGAGGTATTGTGGATACAAAGAAAACAAAAGATATAGAGTACCCATCTTCAAGGAAGCTATTTTTGTCTTCGAATTCACAAAGCCTCAACCATGTAGGATTTTCAAAGTTCTTAACAATTAAAGTGTAGAGAACCAAATTTCACTCAGTAGTAAAGATGGAGATAGGTTAAGTGATTTGAGATGCAAATGAAACTAGAACCTCCAGTTCTTGACTTCCAATATCCCCATCTTAATATAAAAGAGATTTTCTTTCACTTTGGGTCCACCCACCCATTGACAAAATACTCTTGAGCCATTCTGACTAGACCTGTGGATCAAAGACATAACCCTGCTAGATTAGTGGTACAGTTTATGCTTCTGGGTCCCTGGCAAGTGCTATGTCTATCAATGCACCAGAGATCTTCAGTTCAATTAAAAAGTACAATTTGATTGATTTGAAAATGATTCTGCTGCCAAGTGTCTAAGTACTGCTTCAATCAATGACAGGACAGAAAGACATATTACTACCACTTTTAATTCAAAATCTCTTGACTGATGAAAACTCATAATAGTTTTAAAGATCAAATATAAATTCTTTCATTAGACATTTAAGGCTCTTTGTGACCTACCCCCTTCTTATCTTTCCAACTGCATATATTACTGCCCTCCATTAACTCTATATTTAAGCTATGTTGTCAAGTAAGAACTCACAATAGGAGCAGCTAGGTGGAGCAGTGAATAGAGCACCGGCCCTGGAGTCAGGAGGACCTGAGTTCAAATCCAGGCTCAGACACTTAACACAAAACTAGCCATGTGAACTTGGGCAAGTCACTTAACCCCAACTGCCCTCCAAAAAAAAAAGGCAAAAAAAAAATCAAATGGATGGAAGAATAAAAGATTATTAAGGGAAATAATGAAAAAAAAAAGGAAGCATAAAGGAGTTTTAGTATTAAAACATTTCAAATGATGCTACAAAGCACTAATGATCCAAACTGTCTAGTTGTTGTTGTTCACTGGCTTCAGTCACTTCTGACTCTTTGTAACAGCATTTGGGGTTTTCTTTGCAAAGATACTGAAGTTGTTTGCTATTTCTTCTCCAGCTCATTTTACAGATTAGGAAACTGAGGCAAACATGATTAAGTAATTTGCTCAAGTGTCACATAGCTAGTAAGTAACTGAGGCCAGATTTGAACTCAGGAAGATGAGTCTTTCTAATTTTAGGCCCAATACTCTATCCACTGTGTCACCTGGCTGCCCAAATTTTCTGATAACAAATTACAAAAAATAAAAGTAGACCAATCCTAGATAAAATAGAACTTAAAGCATATTTATAGAAGTCTAGAATTGATAAATCCCTAAACATAAACCATCAGTGAAAGCATTCTATCCAACAAAACTTCTGGGGAAATTGGAATGCAGTTTGGAAGAAGGTAAATTTAGACCAGCATCTTGTACCATCTACCATGATAAATTCCAACTGGATAAGTCAAAGTATAAAAATATTAAAATAATTTAGGAAGGTATATCTTTGACAACTTTGGAGAGTAAAAAGATTTTGTGAAATAAAATTATAAAATACAAAATGGACTATTTAAATTATATAACATTTTTCAAACTTTTACACAAATAAAATCAATGAAGCTAGAATGAGAAGAAAAGTTATAGATTGAGAGGAGGGAAAAATCCTTTCAATAAATGTATTTGATAAAAATCTGTCTTCTAAGATGCACTACTCCAATTCTATTAATTTAAAATGAAATTCATAGGACAACTATCCAAACTCAAATTTCTTTTAATTTCTCTAAGTATCAGAGTTGGGCTTAGATAATTTAGAAACTTTGTTCAGTCAATGAAGACATAAGTCTTAGGGTATCTTAGGACAGTCAGATTGAAGGAAAACTATTCTTCAAGAATATGTGGGAAAATTATTTGAAATTAAGAAATCAGAAGTTCCCAGCACCACTTCCTGCTACTGTATATTAACAAAAAATGGGTATTATAACAAAAAACAAACTTCAAACGGGAAAACTACTATATTCTTTACTCCCACATGAACTCTGATCTCCTGATATCTAGTACAGCGGTTTTTCTGCCCCATCATGTTTTATTTCCTAGCTATATGCTAGTATGAATTAAAACCACCCAATCCCTAGCTATAGAAGGCTCTGCTAATCCATCAATCCTGGAAAGGTTTGTGGTTGAAAGAGGGCTGAGTTTTGAGTCAAAGAGTATGGGTTCAAAATAGTTTTCCTTATTACTACCTGTATGACCCTAAGTACATCCTATTACCTTCTCTTGATGTCAGTAATTTCCTCTGTAAAATCATGTGCTTACGCTAGATAACTTCCAAGATCCTTTCCAACTCTAAAACTATGAGTCTATAAATTCTAAGTTCTCTATAAAACCTTTCAACAATCCCTTCCATTAGCATCACCTTCTTCTAGCCCAAGAGGACTTTTAGTTGGCGAAATGCACTCCTGTATGCCATGCCATCGAAGACTGTCTTATCTTATGGAGTTTTAGCAGGATGATAGCTACATCTTGCTTTCAATGGATACTAAAAAAAAAAAGGGGGGGGGGGAGTGAGTAGGGGCAGAAACACTTCCTTGATCTGTTTACAGCACCTGGGCAAGAGACTCCCCTAATCAATCTGACGAATTAATCAATCCAGAAAGGTTTTCTGCTAATCTGCCCCACCACAATAAGCATTCTACTTAACAATCTGCTGAAACTATCTATCGACTGAGTCTTAAAGACTTTTCTCAGGAAGGCTTATGCTTACTTTTGCTACCCTGGAATTTGAGTAGGGAAACAATAGCAGACTCAAGCAAAAACAGGGTACTGAATCTAGCAGAGATGCCATAATCGTTTTAATACAACAAACTTTCTTTGTCACAAACTGAGGGCCCAATATTTCCAGAAGCAGTTCATTCAGTCCATAGGTTACTTCTATCCAACTCTACTGGCATATGGAGTTGGGAAATGAGTCCATGGTGCTGGCATTATTGTCCCATAATCACTGACACAGAGATACACAAGAGAATCAAGAAGGGCCCAAAGGGTACTACCAATCGAATTCAACATCCGTTACTGATAGCAGATGTTTAATTCATTATGCGAGGTACAGGGGACACAGAGACAAAATGCAACTCTTCCCTTCTGAAGTTAGTCTGCTACATAATGACAGGTGAAATGCATATAGTACTTTAAGGTTTGCAAAGACATTTATAATCCAAGCCTCAAAGCCCATAAGTATGGAACTCTTGGCTCATTGGTAGAGACTGATAACTCAGAGCTCCATGCTTGCCTGAGGGGCAGAGTCAATGAGAGCTTGAAAGAGGAAAGATCCTAGTCTTCTGACTTAGAGCTTCAAGAGAAAAGTCATGCCATTTCAAACTCTCTTCAGGTGCCTGAAAAGGGAAAGACTGGGAAGATGATACAATCAAAGTGCCAGCATCCATTAGAGGCAAGTAGGTGGGGCAACGGATAGAGCACTGGACCTGGAAAAGACCTGAATTTAAATTTCACCTTGGACCAGTACTAGCTGTGTGACCCTAGGCAAGTGACTTACACTCAACCTAACTCAGTTTCCTCAACCACAAAATGTAGGTTATAACACCATCTACCTTACAGGTTGTTGTGAGGATCACATGAAAAAAATATTTGTAAAATGCTTAACACAATGCCTGGAACATTTTAGGCACTCCATAAATGCTTATTCCCTCCTTCCTCTCCCCCCATTTTTGTGCCTCAGATCTCAAGCAGGTCATAGCACAGACTATATAATAGAGAGACACACAGGGAAATCCACCCAGGTAAGCTAAATTGCCCCCAAACGATACAGCTATGCCAAGAAGAGATTAAACTGGGCTGCTTGATCTCCTCCTTTCCAAAACAATCAACTTTATAGTTAGAGTATTAAAACCCATGTAAAGAATCAGCCCAGAAGCTTTAGCTCTCCCAGCTTGTATAATGGCCTACAGATAGTCTCACAATAATAAAGAGGGCAATGCCCTCATCATGCTATTGACAACAGCTAATGCATTCCTACTCTCACAGCTCAACTGGCCCATTTCTCTTATTGTCATAGCACTATGTGGAAGCATTCTTCTTTCTTGCCAGAACGAGAGATAGGATTTCTGTAAATAAATAGTCTCTGCTGAGAATAAGAAGGAGCCCTACTCCTCTCAGTCAGAACAAGAGAAAGATATTTTCTTGCAAAATGAAAAAGCCAGGGCAGTTGAGCTGTAGAAACAGAAAGGCAGGAGTCACTGTTAAAAGTCCCACGGAAAGTATCATAATAACCACCACGACAGCTAACATTTATATGGAGCCTACTGTGTGCTGGGCATTGTGCTAAGCAATGATTATCTCATGTGATCCTCACAATAACCTTGGGAGATAGAGGCTATTATCATCCCCATTTTATAGATGAGGAAACTAAGGCAAACAGAGATAAAAGTGACTTGCCTGGGATCACACAGTTAGTATCTGTGGCTGGATTCGAACTCAGCTCTTTCTGACTCCACTCATTGTGGAGTGCCACCTAGCATCCCCTCTCTCTTGTTCTTGTTCTGAGGCTACCTAAAGACAATTCATAAAAACTGGGAGACTTTTCACTAGTGTTTATATAAGAGGTCTCATATGATCAAGAGTTTTTTGGTTTTAGAGGAAAGAAAAAGAAAACCAGTTGCTAAGTCTTCATGAAGGACTATGTAAGTCTGGTGTGTCTGGGCCAGAATTCTCCCTATGTTCCTGTAATTCCTATGTTTTATTGGCCCTTTGGGAAGTTATATGTTTCAATAAGATGACTAAGGTCTTAGACACTGAGCACACCAAAGGGTTTGGTAGTGACCATCCTTGGCAACACTTTCTGATCAATCTTTTCTTCTCTCAGGAGTCTGTGTCATAGATGGCAGAACCTGACCATGACATAGGAATTCCCAGCAAGTTGGTCAGAATAGTTCACACCTTATAATCCAAAATCCAAAGACTATATTCTTGCTAGGTGAATCCGTCTCAGTTTTCCTGTTCCAGGTTCATACTAGAGCAATTAACTGACAATCACCCTAATGAAAACATGAGATAAGACCATTAGCTCATAAAGTCCCAAAGGAAAGCCCTCATTTGTATCCAAGACCCAACATCAGAGAGAGGGCTCTTTGAACCAACCCAGATATAGCACTTCCTGCCTCAGTACTAAGAGACTTTTAGTTTGCTCCCTAACGTGTCAGGTATTACACTATAATATTCTCTTTTCATAGAAATTTCAAAGGTGAACAATATTTATCAGTTCAGCCAGGGCTAAGGGCTGACATTAAGCAAATTTCAAGGGTTATTTGAAGTTAATTGAGTTTAATCATGTAATGGTTTTATAATTAGTCATAGTGTTATTATTTCTATACCAGAGGACCCATTTTTTAAAATAAAGATGAATTTATCAGGCAATCTGTATTAAATAAGGGAGTAGCTCTGTCAGCATTTGATCGGGTGAATGGGGATTGGGAAAGACCAAGGAGTATGCTAGATAAACATAAGAACTCTTAATACACTGCCTCTGAATACAAGTTTTAGGATCCAAGCTGAGGATTAAGATTCAGGAAGGGGACTAGAGGACTTTTCTGAACTTGGGTCTTGCTGCCCTGGTGGAATTTCTCATCAGCTATAGGATAGATGCTTATCCCCAAGGAAGCAACACAGGCGCCTCCACATAAATGAAGTCTGTCTTGTTTTCAACCCAGAACAAAAGCAGTTGCTGGTCCCAAATTATGGAAGGCAGAATGAACACAGAGCCATACTTTTCATCTTCCCAGTTCAACTGAACGCTGAGTCTATCCTTCTTGACCTAATTCAAATGCTACCTTTTCTAAGAGAGCATTCCCAGGGCCCTAGGTGCTAGTGCCTTCTTCTCAAAGGTTACCTTCCATCTACTCTATATATATATCTTATATATGCCTCATTATTTATGTCTTATGTCCTCCATTTAGAATGTAAGCCTCTTGAAAGCACATAATGTTGTTGGTTTTTCTTGTATTCCAAGTGCTAGGCACAGTAAACGTTTGTTCTTTGATCAAATGAATTAATAGAAACTAAAGGGGAAGTCATTGAAACCCATAAGATTATCGATGTATCACGAACACGTCTTAGCACTTAAGCAGACCTAATAAACACACCAATGAACCAAAGTTCGGATCATAGTACTTCCAAGACAGGAGGAATGGTACAGTGCAATGAGTGCTGGACCAATCTCTTGAGAGAAGATCTCCCTGAACTATTCCCCTAATAATTATGAGGCTTCATTCGATTAGCGCATCGTCTGTACGACTTTACTATGTGTTGTTGTTTAGTTGTTTCAGTCGTGTCCAACTCTTCATGATCCCATTTGGGGTTTTCGTGGAGTGGTTTGCTGTGGGGGGCCGAGTCTAATGGATTCTTGAGCGTGTGTCTGAGTCCAGAGACTTGTGGCTTGCTCTGAGTTCAAGGACTTGTTGAGCTATGTCCTAGTCCAGACGTGTTGATTTGTTCGAATCCGGGAGGGGGCAAAGTCCCCTCTGGACAAGTGTGCCATATCTTTCCCCAAGAAAAATATTTGGCAATCAGTATTAAGAAATATTGCTGTGTCTTCTACGAGCAGTCTGGGCATGCAGGAAGCAGCCTTGGTAGTCAAGGCTGTTACTGATATCTATGTTTGGCTGAGTGCATCCCTGAGAAACTGGTGATTCAAAGTTTACTGTAAAACTTCCCATGCATAAACAAGAAAGATATATAATCAATTATACTACTCCATTAAACTAGCATTGTTGCCTAACTATGCTACCCTAGCCTGAACCTTTTGTTCATCGTCCATCCTACACCATCAGTGGCTGGCAGTTTGCCATTTCCTTCTCTACTTCATCTTACAGATGAGGAAACTGATAATATCATTTCTGCCTTCCTTTTACTTTACTCAGGTGTTCTCTACCATGCTTTCTCCCTCACCTTCCCCCTCCCCAACACCTCCTCACGCACAGCTCCAAGATTTCGTCCCAGGAGTTGATCTTCCTTTTGTTTTTAATTAAATTTTATGTTTATTTTTAGTTTTCATCATTCATTGCCACAAGATTTTGAGTTACAAATTTTCTCCCTACCTTTCCCCTAACCACCCCAAAACAGCAATACCACTGAATACCCCATCCCCCAATCTCCTCTCTCCTATATCCTTCTCCATCCCCCCTCCTACTTTCCAGTAGGGCAAGATGGATCTCTATGCCCCAGTGCCTGTATATCTTATTTCCCAGTTGCATATAAATAATAATAATAATATGTATATTTTTTAAACATTTGATTTTAAAACTTTGAATTCCAGATTCATTCCCTTCTTCCCTCCCTCACCCAAAGCAATTCAATATAGGTTGTACATGTGAAGCTAAGCAAAACATTTCCATAGTGGATATATTGTAAGACTGACTATATTTCCCTCCTTCCTATCCCAACCCCCACTTGTTCTATTCTTTACTTTGATCCTGTCACTTTTCAAAAGTGGGTGCATCCAACTTCCCTAGCCCCCAACGTGCTCTCCCTTCTATCATCCCTCCCCTCGTCCCCTTCTCCCCTACTCTTCTGTAGGGTGAGATACCCTATTTAGTGTGTATGTCATGCCCTCCCTAAGCCAAATTCAATGACAGTAAGGTTGACTCATTCCCTTTTGCCTTCCTATTCTTCCCCTCCATTGTAACAGTTTTCCCTTGCCTCTTCTATATGAAATGATTTACCCCATTCTGTCTCTCCCCATGTCCTCTCATTATATTCCTCTCACCTCTTAATTCTACCTTTTAAGTATCATCCCTTCCTATTCAGTTGGTCCTAAGCCCTCTATGTATACCTGTACACATATATACATACACACATATGTATTCATACACCCATATACCCTCCTATATAGACATATATTTGTATGTATACATATATATATACATATTTATATTCCCTTCAACTATTCTCATACTGAGAAAAGTTTCATAAGTTACAATTATCGTTTTTCCATGTAGGAATGTAAATAGTTCAACTTTGATAAGTTCCTTAAGATTTCTTCTCCCTGTTTACCTTCTCATGCTTCTCTTGCTTCTTGGATCTGAATGTCAAATTTTCTATTCAACTCTGGTTTTTCATCAAGAATGCTTGAAAGTCCTCTATTCCACTGAATGACCATATTTCCCCCTGAAACATGATACTCAATTTTGCTGGATAGGTGATTCTTGGTTTTAATCCCAGCTCCTTTGCCCTCCAGAATATCATATTCCAAGCCCTTCGATCCCTCAGTGTAGAAGCTGCCAGATCCTGTATTATTCTGATTGTGTTTCCACAATATTCACATTGTTTCTTTCTGGCTGCTTGTAATATTTTCTCCTTGATCTGGGAACTCTGGAACCTGGCTATAATATTCCTAGGAGTTTTCTTTTGGGGATCTTTTTCAGGAGGTGATGAGTGAATTCTTTCAACCTCTATTTCGCCCTCTGGTTCTAAAACATCAGGGCAATTTTCCTTGAGAATTTCTTGAAGGATGATTTCTAGGTTTTTTTTTTTTTTTGATCATTGTTTTCAGGTGGCCCAATAATTATTTCTCCTGGATCTATTTTCCAGGTCAGTGGCTTTTCCAGTAAGATATTTCACATTGCCTTCTATTTTTTGATTTGTTTGGATCTGTTTAATAGTATCTTGATTTCTCATAAAAGCATTAGCTTCCATTTGCTCCAACCTAATTCTGAAAGAATGATTCTCTTAAGTGAGCTTTTTAGATTCTTTTTCCATCTGGTAAATTCGACTTTTTAAGGCATTCTTCTCCTCATTGGCTTTTTGAGCCTCTTTTGCCATTTAAGTTAGTCTATTTTTTTAAGGTGTTATTTTCTTCAGTCAGGTGGTTGACTCTCTTTTCATGATTTTCTTGCATCATTCTCATTTCTCTTCCCAATTTTTCCTCTACTTCTCTTATTTGGTTTTCAAAATCCTTCTTAAGCTCCTTGATGGCCTGTAACCAATTCATATTTTTCTTGAAAGCTTTTGGTGCAGGAGTTCTGACTTCACTGTCTTCCTCCTATTCCATACTTTGATCCTTTTTGTCCCCCCAAAAAAAATCCAATGTCAGATTGCTGAGCTTGCTTTGCTTCCTTTGCTTGTTCATGTTGTCACTCAATTACTTGAGTTTTGAACTTTTTGCCACAATAGAACTATGCTTCCAGAGAGGGGAGCTTTGTACCAAATCACTGGGGTTTTCTCAGCTGCTGGAGCTATTAGTTGGCTGCCCTCTCTGAAGCCTCCACACGCTCTGGCTCATTGGTCATGCACCCCAGGACCTCCACTCTAGACAGCAATCCAGTTCTAAGCAGATTAATGCAAGAGCTATTACCCCTTAGACTGGTGGCTTGGCTCCCTACAATCTTCAGGCCAGGAGCTCTGAAGCAGCCAAGTGATGGCTGCTGCAACTCAATCACTTCTCCTTCCAGGAGCAGAGGCCAGAACACACTCCCCGACTCCCTGTTCCCAAAGTCCACTGACCTCTCACTTTGTCTTTGGCATTTATGGGTTGATAGTTCTAGAAACTGCCACAGCTGCTGGTGATCTATTCTCCTGAAGCCCCTCTAGCCATGGCTGGTTGGGGGTCACCCTGGGGCTAAATTGCAAACCCACGAGGGTCTGGGCTCTGCTTCTAGAGCACTGCAATGGCCCCTTCCTGCTGGCCTACTGGGCTGTCTTCAACAGAAGGTTAGTTTCTCTCTGTCACTTTGTGGGTTCTGTAGCTCTAAGGTTTGTTTAGAGTCATTTTTTACATATATTGGAGGAGGTGGAAGCCGGAGCCATGCAGAATTCCTGTTTCTACTCCGCCATCTTGGCCCCACCCCTTTCCTTCATCTTAATATAGGATGTTAATTCACCTCCTGATCCCTTCCCCAAAACCCAGACACAAAGAGAAAAGGAAGGAAGAAGCATTTACTGTGCTTGGAACTTTACAAATGCAATCTCATTTTATCCTCACAATAACTGGGGAGGTGAGTGTTATTGTTCTCCCCACTTGACAAGTGAAGAAACTGAGGCAGACAGAAGCTGACTTAATCAGGCTTACAAAGCTAATAAGTGTCTGAAGTTGGATTTGAGCTCAGGTCCTCCTGACTCTAGGCCCAGTGCTCTACCCACTGTACTGTTATATGCCCCACAGATACCTTTTACCTCCCCTGTCCTAGATGAAGAATCTCTTCATGAATCTCATCTTTCCAAGTCTCAGTGACATCTACTGAATGAGGTCAAATGTGTCTTTGCACATTAGACTCTCTAGCTCATCTTGCTTATTAGCCATACCTTGTTCATTTGTATATGGGGCCATGAATGAAGTCTAATTGAGAGTTGATACACTAGGTAAAAAGGGAGATATGAAGAAAGCAATTAGCAGAACGAGATGAGTTCCATAGGACCCAACTGAAATGAACTATCTCCTCATGTTCTAAAGGAAATGACAGATGTAATTCCTGAGACATAGACAGGGGTTTTTCTTTAATTGTAGGAGGTGGGAGAGGGCAGGTATCATGGAACTGGAGAAGCTGTCCTAATTTTTTCAGGAAAGAGAATAACCTGTAAACTTTAGACCAGTGAGCTTGTAGAACAGGAGAATGTGGGTGAAGAGCAAAAGGGTCACCCAGGGGATAGTTAAAACAATAACAACACTTTACTGCTACTCATAAGAGAAGGAAATGGAGGCCAACAAGGAACAACCAGTCTCATTACAAAGCTTTGCTGCCCTGCCTGAGGGAAGCACACAATGGAGTGGTTTCTAGACATGGAACTATGGACAATGATTTTTTCACTTCGGTTGAATACCCAGAGTTCCTCAAGGACTTAAATGTACACAGAGTTTTAAACAAAGAGCTAATAAGGCACCAATAGGAGACTGACCTGTCATCCAGAGAAGACAGTAGTTAGGGTAGGCAGGATCACCCACACTAGAGGTTGCTAATCACAGGCCTCATTTAAATTTTTCACTTGTCTCTACTGTAGAAATTCTCTAGAATTACAGTAGGGCCTGCTTTAAATGGGATATCTCTTGTATCCTTCTGACTCTGCAAGCTGATAGATAAGACAGCAGTTATATGCTTCTGCATGTCATACAAAGTCATGCAATCAGTATGTGTCAAAGGCTCTTAACACAAGACCTCTGGATTCCAAACCCTATCCACAATGCAATGCTTCCTCTCCTTCAGAGATAGGGCAAATTGATAGGATTAAACAAGATTGTGTGTGGGGAATGTTTAAGATACTATACTTTTTTTTTTTTTGCAGAATTGTTGGGGAATGACTTCCAAAAAATGAAAGTTTTCTAGAGAGCTAAAAATTCACACTTCAACTTTTCCAGAGAGATTTTATTGGAAATATTTTAAATATACTGTATAATTTCCTTGCCCTCATATCACTGTATTATTCACTAGCAGAATGTAAACCCCTTGAGGACAGGGATTGTGTCAGTTTTGTATTTGTATTCCCAGTACCTGGGACTGTATTTTACAGTACCTGGGATAAAGTAAATGCTCAACAAATTATAGTTGATTAATTGATTAAGCTGTAGATGCAGTTATAGGAGGTTTGGGGCATGGAGTCAAATAATAGCTTATCACCACACTATATCTACTCTCACCCACTCCCAAGTTTTCTGAACAATTAGTGGTTATCACAACTTCTTCATGGTGCACAGATGTCCTTAGAGCCTACTTAGCCACAGAGACAGACATCAGAGGCTCTTTGGAGCTGGACTTTTTCTGGCTGCAGTTTTGAGGTGTAGGTGCTCTTTACCAAAGGCACAGAATTAGTCCAATTCCTACTGCTTACCACCCTCTTCATTGCTTTTAATCCCTGCTAGTCATGCCTGCTCTTGTCATAACTTCTAGTCTAAGTGTTTCTCTGCTGTTCCTGATCTATGTTCTTTCCTCTGTTGTCTTTTCTATCTCCTATTGCTTTTAATCTTAATAAAAAAAAAAAAAAATCCTGACCTTTTATAAACCTCACACTATCAGAATACACCTTTCATTCTAGCCAGAAAACAAACCAGTCATAGGATATCAGGTGAAATCTTGAGGTTTTCAACTACTTAGCCTTGATGTTATTATCTACTCTTTAAACTGTTATCTTGGCTGCTAAAAATGCTTTCCATTTTTTTCTCTTCCATGTTCAGAGCCATTCTAAATCATATGCTTGAGGCTACTGGCATTCTGGAAACCAAAAGCTGCTATATGGATAATTAAGTATTCAAATACTTAGGAGAACAAACTGTTTGTACCCTAGGGAACACTATTTACATTCTAAAATTTACATGAAAATCACAAATTATTCTTTATTCATTCTAGTATGCCATCGAAGAATCTCTACTATACATTGCTTTGTTAGACTGTTTAGAATAGTTGCTAGTATTAAGTAAATGTCATTAATAAATTGATATTACTTTTATAGTATCAAATGTTTCAAAAAACAAATACCTCAACTGTTTAGCCTAAGTTATGAAGTGTTATTCTATTGGAGGGCATATGCCATATAAAGTTTCTCCAAATAATGTAATTTCATAATTAAATTGTGTTAGTACACAGGTGCTAGACTGCATCCAAGAGTAGGACTCTTTTATACCATCATCGCATCTTTTTTCCTTTGTAATTTGTGGTTGGTTTTCCTTCGTTACTCCAAATGTTCCTGTACCGATGCCTCATTCTCACATAGAAGTGACTATGGAGCACAAGCAGAAGCTACTGTACTGGAAGCATTATAGACTTGACTTACAGACTACTGCTGCTTTCTGAAGACCAGCCAAGCTGAGAATGGAAAGGTTTCTTGGTACTTGACTGGCCAGTAGGTAATGATTTCTTTGGTCCCAACAAACCACAAAACAAACAAACAAATATAAAATCATCTTTAAGATTTGATACCCTACCTTCTGCTTTTGCCACTAACATGGCAGAGCAGTGGAAGGAAGGACAAAGGATGTTTAAAATCACATGGTTTTCAGACCATCTACAAACATTAATTTTATATTTGGTACACTAAACATGAGATCCTTAGTCCAATGACTAATGAATGACTGCGCTATTGGAAGAACTGAATTATATTCTTCTTGGCATCTTCACCATAAATGAGATCAAAAGACAAAAAAATTGCAGATGAACAGATGGATGGATTATATAGGTTCTCTTTGGAGGATATCAAAAAAGTTAATAAAATTGACTTTATTATATATAGAAAGGTAACAAACATCATTCGATAGGTGACATGGACATTTACAATGGTGTTTATGATGAATACTTATAAATAAAGCACCATGAATATAGTTATAACTTAGGCACCACCATCTATTTCAGAGGAGAAAGAGACATACTCTAAAAAGAACTAGATTAATACCATCCAAATCATGTCACCATATACTCGGAGACTTTATTGCAAAGACTGATATAGGAGAGAACACAGAGAAAAATATGTTGGAAAATAACTCAGAAGTTTAAAAAAAACACTCAGAAAAGTCAAAGACTTATAGACTACACCACTATAAATTCTAAATGTTTTTTTATTTTAAACTCTATAATTTTATAATCTATCACTTTACATTTGTCATTACAACATCATTACATCATTCTTACTCATTTTAACACAATTTTAGGTCATATTGAATTTTTTTTTAAAGCAATTGGAGTTAAGTAACTTGCTCAAGGTTACACATCCAGTTATTTTGTGTGGGTGCCAAGTATCTGAGGCCAGAACCAATATCGGGTCTCCCGACGCCAGGGCCAGCGCTCTTACTCACTGTGCCACCTGGTCACCCCTCATATTGAATTTTTAAAACTTACTTAATATTGATAACATTTTAGGATTTCTGTTTCTCTTGATTCTTAAATTTTTTTCCAACTATCAAGCATTTGGGTTTCTCCCTCCCATCACTCTCTCTCTGCCACTAAAGAAAAATACAAACCCCTTTTAACATATTAGCATAGCCAAACAAAACACATTCCCACATTGGCCAGGTCCAAAAATGTGTCTCATTCTACTTCCTAGTTCATCACTTCTCTGTCATTCAATGGATAGCATTCTGAATATTATTTTTCAAGCAAGTTAGACGATGCTGGTCATGGTTAGCACTGAGTAATATCACAAAAAATGAAATTTATTATGTTTATAGACAGAAAGTGGTTGATACAGGCATAATTTCTGATTCAATGATGTCAAACTGAGTGAAACAGAACCAAATTAAAATGAAATCAGGAGATATTTAACAAAACGTCAAGCTATCTAGAGGAGGGCCCCCAGTATATTGGATAGACAACCTATTAAGGATTTATAGGACAAGAAGAGAAAAAGAAAAGGTACAAACTGATTATGGTACGCACTGCTGGAGGCAGAGTACATAGTCTCTATGGACAACACCACGGATCTATACAAATGACATTGTTCCTAGGAAACTACCTGCCCCCTGTAAAATTGTTTCATATAATAATACCATGCTTTTCCAGAGTCAGTTAACCATACATCATAGGCCTGACAAAGGACAAACAACTTAGGTGTGCTATTTAAACCATATTTAATGTGGGAGACTAGAAAGGACCCTGGCTCTAGAGGCACAAATTTTGTTCCTCAGTCATTTTTAGCTGTGTAGAACTCCTCATGACTCCACTTGGGCTTTTCCTGGCAAAGATACTGGAGTAGTTTGCCATTTCCTTCTCTACCTCATTTTACAGATAAGTAAAGTGAGGCAAACAAGGCTAAGTGACTTGCCCAGAGCCATACAGCGAGTAAATGTCTGAGGCCTGATTTTAACTCCGGCAGAGGAGTCTTCTTGACTTTAGGCCCAGCACTCTATCCATTGTACCATCTCGTAGCCCAGAGTCAGAGGACCTGAGTTCAAATCCTGCCTCTGACATTACTCCTTTGAATTTGGGCAAGTCATACCACTTCTCTGAGCCTCAGATTCCTCACCTGTAAAGGGAGGAAGAAAGTATATATGACCCCTGAGGTCCCTTCCACCTCTAAATCTAGATCTATCATCTGAAAGGTCACCCCAGTAATGTCTATCAGCTAGCCGGACATCAGTTTTTTCATACCCACTTGTGCTGGAAAGCACACTTTAGGATGAGGCTTTTGCCATAACTAGAGTTCACCATTACTCTACATAGCACCCCTCATCCATGGAAAGAATTGTTCCTGAGGGATACTTGCAAATTCAGAGATAATAAGTCTCCTCCATCACTGGGGGCCCTCCTCAGTTTAATGGGTTTTCAGTACTTTAAAAAAAAAAGTGCTCTTCTCTAAGCACCTGATTAAATATTAATAAAAGGTGAAGGTTATAGTGCTCATGACCTCAAAACAAAATCACTATTCATCTCTATTCTTCAGGAATAGTTCTGTTTAAATTCCTGCCTTATTCATCCCCTGCCTCCCACTGTTACCCCATGTTGTTCCAGAACTAAGAAACAAAAGGAAATTAGATGTTTGAGTAATCTAAAGCTGGGGGTGTCAGCTGCCTTTGTTTGCATGAATATTGTAGCAATTTAGGTGTTTTCCCTTTTGTTTTTTCAAAACTCAAAGACCAAAAGGAGTGGATACTGAACTTGATGTGTTTTATGAAATCACAGCCACATTTTCTGTAGGTTAGTATTATTGATTACTGACACCTTGGGGCCTGACACATAATCAATAGACCCCACGACCCAGATATGTGACATGGCCTGTAGGGGCTTTAAAAACAAGTGAACATGGCAGCTCTGGTTCAAGCTTTTCATGCAGAATTTTTTTCCTCTCTCTCTCTCTCTCTTTTTTTTTTTTTTTTTGGAAACGAGACTGTTTCTGCTCAAATTACCGCAGCCGTCTTAGGAACGAGTAATAAGAGGGTTGTGTTCATTTTTCCTGCTTGATATTTCAGCAACCACTGCTAAGCCATTAATAACAAGTGACAGACCAAACTTTTGGAAAATCTATTTCTGCTCCGTAGAGTTAGAAGCTATCTAACCATCCTTTAGGAGGTGATAGCTAACAATTTGGGTATAAGATTTGGAAACAATGACTCTACTATAACATTATATGCAGGTGAACTGGAGAGGGCATAGAAATCCTGTTAGAGAATGAGAAGAGAGAAAATCCTTGAAATTGGCACATGGTGCATGGCTGCTATCGGGGAAGGTGAAGCTAATAGATCTCTTGAGCTTAGAGATTCCTAGCTTCAGCCAACTAGGCCAATAAAGTGCCTAGATTAATTCAATTTAGCATTAATATGGTAAGCCCCCAGGAACAAGGGAACAACTGGCCAACTAAGGAAGAGTGAACCAGTCCAACTTGGAAACTGAGTAAGGCAAAGCTACCATGCAGATTAGAATCAGGCAAAGCCTATGAGAGGTACCTAGGTGCCATAGGGAAAGGAAGAAAGGGTAGAAGGGAAGAAGTAGGGAAGGAAGGGGAGGAAAAGGAAGGAAGGGAAGGGGAGGAAAGGAAGAGGAAGGAGAAGGAAGGGAGGAAGGGAAGGAGGGAAGAAAGGAAGGAAGAAAAGAGGGAGGAACAGACTATATCCAGACACAAAGCTGTCCTAGTTAGTGAAAACGACAATGTTTTTATACATAAGTATATACACTGATTTATTGGCATGTATATACCAGATATATATGTAGATGTATATAGCGAAAGGCTAAAAATTAAATGGAGATTTTTTGAGATGTAGAAGACAATAGTTTGGAAATAATGGAGTGCCTGACAAAATACTGGGTGAAATGGCACAAATGTCCCAGAAAATATTGTCTGCCAAGTTGAACTCATTTTGATAAGTGCTTTATGGCTGATTCGGCCTGGGGAGAGAAAAGGCTTGTCCAGTTTGGATCCCAAAGGTCAAATCAGATGCTGAACATTCCAGCCAAGTTCCTTATCATTACTCTTCTAAAAGATATCTGAAAGGGTGGTCAGTTGTGAAGCTTATCCTTGGGATAAGGGCTACTAGAGGAGAGAAAGAGGGGTTAAATGTATATATTCAATATGGATTGGAGCAACTTCAGACTCCATGGGTTCATCCTGGTTTAGACTGAAAGACTGACTTACCCAGAACCAAATCAATCTCTTGTAACAGAGTAGAGAAAAGCTCTAGATTTACTACCAAGAAGGACTGAACTATCTCCACAAAGTGACATAGGACAACTAAAATACCAGGCCACCTGACAGTTGCCAGGAGCAGCGAACTCCCGGTGTCCCCATTGTTACCCTCAGAAAAACAAATTGATGTTATCCCACAGGTTATCAGGAAAAGTGGTCCCAAGGTACTGATGTGAGACTTCTGGGAGCTTAAAGAATTTGAAAACTTTAGAAGAGTTCCAATTCAGAATGCAAGTACAAGTATAACAAGTTGCAGGTTTCTCCGTGAAGAGCATTAGGGTCCATTAATGTGTCATTCATACAATGACAGAAAGATGGTTCAACACCAGGTCCCTGTGTTCATATCAGACTGTGAGAATAATGACTGGAAAGCATTTCTTAGGAGGGCAGTTGTAAATTCGACCCAAGAAGTGAAATGGGACATAATTTACAGGGCAAAGGAGTCCAGAACTTAAAATTACTTCAATGCCTTCCAGGATGACCCTAGCACAAAGAATTTAGAGTTGTCAGGTCAGTTCTTAATGGGCAAATGCACATCACAAAATGATCTTTATTCAGTAAGAGCAAGAGTAGGATTGATTAACATGTTTTTCACCATCCTCTTCTATGCCTATTAAAATCATCATATATCAGTGTATATGCATATTGATTAGGAAGATTTTGTCAAAATTTTCAGAGTTTTTCTCTCTGTTATATATGTCTGGCACCAAAGTTGCAATTATCTCCACAGAGGTTATGTTAGGTTTGGGATTTAAATAGAGCAGTGATATCTTTGAACTATGTTTGTGGTCTTGCCCCTACAGCTTGGGGGAAGGTGGGGGGGGGGGGAAAGCCAGTGTAGGAGAGAAATCACCCCTTTGAAAAAAACGGGATAGGGGAGTTAAAAAATATCCTCTGTCTATGGCATTCCACCTGGGTTAAACTGGGCACCTCGGCGGGGGGGGGGGATGTTGTTTTTTGGAGGGAGAAAGGCTGGGCAATTGGGGTTAAGCGACTTGCCCAAGGTCACACAGATAGTAAGTGCTAAGTGTCTGAGGCTAGATTTGAACTCAGGTCCTCCTGACTCCAGGCCCAGTTCTCTATTCACTGCGCCACCTAGCTGCTCCTAAACTGGGAGTTTTTGATAGCAATAATGCCCACTGCTTATGCCTGGTCAACAGGGTAGCCAAGGAAAAGGTGATTCTAGGATACATCCGTTTTATTTTCACTAGTATCACAGTTTCGCCATCTACTAAATAGAGTCCAGTTTTAACTTACCTAATGAGGACTTTCTAAGAGCTCTGAATATTGATGAAAGTTCTTTGCAAATTGGCAAAGACGACCAAAAATGACAATAGTCAATGTTGGAAGAGTTGTAAAATGATAGTCACTATTTGTTGGTGGGGCTATGAAATAATATAAATATTTTAGAAACCAATTTGGAATTGTGCAAATAAAGTGACTAAAATGTCAATACCCTCTGAACCAGACTCCATTACTGGCTTATATCCCAAGGAAGCCATTCATAAGAACCCTACATATGCAAAAATATTTACAGCTTTTTTTAATAAACGTGGAAACAAAACAGACATCCATCTATTGGGGAATGGATAAACAAATTGTGGTACATGATAACTCCAATGAAGTAAGTAGAAAGAATCACGCACCAAAAAACCAAAAGTGATCATAACAAAAATATAAAGATCAAGCATAGCTCAGAGAAAAGAAAAGGTATCCCCAAAGCACCCCTTCATGGAGGTGGGAGGTTCATAGGTATTACACCATCACACATGCTTTTGAACTTTGTCAATGTATTTATCAGTGGTGCCCATTCCCCCCTCCCTTCTTTTTCCTTATTTTTTTGTCTTTAAAAAAATACTGATTTTTTCCCCCTATGAGATGTCTTGCTAGTAGGGGGAGGGAAAGAGGTACTAAGGATAAGTATAATGATTTTTTTAAACCAGAAGACATAAATAAAAACTTATTTTGAAATTTTAAAAGGAAAGATCAATAGAGAATGAATAATAATAATTGATGATGATGATCAATGAACAAAAATTTATTAAGCACTCAGAAAGTGGCAGGCACTGTACTAGGCTCTGGGAATACAAGGACAAAGGTCAAATGATCCCTGTCCTTAAGGAGCTTACAGTCTAGTTGTATGATGAATATATTAAAAAGCCTCATTCCTTTAAAACATTTCATTCTTAGTTGTTCTTTTGAAAATGACCTGCAGCATGGGTGGAAGGGATGGAGTTTTTAAGCATGTCACTTTAGTCGCTAGAAATAAACCAAATCTTTTAACAGTAAGAATCTTCCTTTTTGATGTCTTGTTTTCTAAAATGTTTGCAATTACCCAGGAGTCTTGGATAAACTTAAAGCACATGTGCCTTTTTCAGGGTGAAAGCTGTAAGAAAATCTCTGGCAGCATCTTGTAGCACCGTAAATCAGTATATATTGAACAAAAAGTGCATGCACACCCACATGTGCATACACACATACATACACACACATACACACCTGCAGAATTCCCAGCTGAGGATCAATTTAAAGATCATCATTGATGACCCATCAACATTTTGAAACTGAGTAGAGAGAGACTAGAGCGAAATTGGAACAAAGAAGAGTAAAGTGGAGAGTGCTGACAGCTTTTTTTCTGTAAAGGATTCTTGAATCAGATGGTGCCCTTCTGTTGGACATTGTCAGGCGGGGCTTTATGCTCCATAGCCAAGCACTGTGTATGGCCAAACATCTGTTAAAACCCAAGATCATAGTTCTGGATCAGAGAAAAGGAAATCCATTTGTGTCTTTTTGTTTTGTTTTGTTTTCCCCTTACATTTTTAGTGGCCATAGAGCCAAAGGAATATATTGTTTTCAGCAAAGTAGACATAGCTTGAACTTGTCTAGTTCCTTTTGAAATTTGTACCTCATCTGTAAAATGAGGATAAAAATAGCACCTACCTTGTCACAGTGTGTTTTGCCAGCCTTAAGGCACCACATACATACTAGCTGTTACGCACCTGGTTATTAACTTCTTAATATTTATTTATAGGGGCACCTAGGTGATGCAATGGATGGAGCATTGGACCTGGAATTCAGAAGACCCGATTTCAAATTTAACCACTTACTAGCTATATGATCCTGGGCAAGTCACTTAAACTCTATCTGCTTCAGTTTCTTCAGCTGTAAAAAGGGGATAAAAGAATAGCACCCAACTCCCAGGCTTATGTGAGGATCATTTGAAATAACAATTGTAAAGCACTTACTGGCACAGTGCCTGGTGCCTGGATAGAGTTCCAAGACTAGACTAAGAAAGGCTCATCTTCAAGAGTTCAAATCTGGACACAGACACTTACTAGCTGGGTGACCCTGGGCAAGTCACTTAACCCTGTTTACCTCAGTTTCCTCAACTGTAAAAATGAGCCAGAGAAGGAAATTACACCACTTTAGTATCTTTGCCAAGAAAACCCCAAAGGGGGTCATAAAGAGTCAGATTCAACTGAAATTGACTGAACAACAAGAACAATGTAAATATCAGCAATTTGTATTAATAATATTTAAAAGTAAAGTGAAAATGCAGAAAAAGAGGGAACATGTTACACAACAATACCAGGGAAAATACAATTTCCTTCTGACTCCAAGGATATGGCTGGGCATTGCTATATTCTCTTCTCACTGGAAACCTGGTTTACTTCTGCCCAGCATGCCTCGAGGCTAAAAGGAATACTCTGCACTTCTTTTGCCCACTAACACTCCATAAACAATAAATGGTGTTTGTTTAGTAACTAATCATTTCACTGAACTGAGAACTGTTCTAGGAGAACATGCTTAATTAACCCTGCAGCTTCCTGGCTAGCAAATCAGTCACAAAGCCTATGTTAAAGAGTAGATTGCTCTTGGGAAAAAGACAAGTCTATCCAGGAAGGAAAAGCTCAGTTAAGATTCTCCAGTCTTTTTTTTTTTTTATCTTAAAGCATTTGTTTGTTAATTTATGACATGTTTTTTCTAGCTTCTTGATGCTATTGGTTGGATTTGCTTTCAGTTAACTTCAGATTTCATGAAAGATGAAACACCCCCCCCAAAAAAAATCAATGCCATCCACCATCACTATAACTACCACCTTTGCCCTCCAAATAGACCCAAACAAATCACAATTTTCCCCAGTTTTAGTTCAAAATCCTCAGTCAGTCATGAAATTGCATGGTATAGTGGAGAGAGAGCTGGTCTTAAAGCCAGAAAGACCTAGGTTCTAGTCTTGCCTCTCCTATATAGTGGCTGTATGACCTGGGTCAAGTCACCTCACTTTTCAGTGCTCTAGGCAACTCTCCAACTACGAATAGCAGAGAAGAGGGGGGCCGGCATTGGTTAAGGGAACTGCCTTCTCTAGGAGCTTCTAGTAGCAATGAAGTCATTATCTATCTCTATGGCCACACTTAGTCCTTACTCTACTATAATTATGGTTGAGATCAAACAGGTGACATCAATCAGCAGGAGACATACAATTCAGGATATTAACCCTAGTCCAGCCTCAGAGAGATTCCTAGAAATCGTTATGAATCAGTCACTCCATGAAAAATTCCCAAGTACCTTCAGTTAGAGGTAGCATGTATATAGTACTGGGCCTGAAATCAAGAAGACCTAGGTTTGAATTCCGACTCAGATATTTGTTTGCTGGAGAAATCATTTCAACTCTAAGACCTTCAGTTTTTCCATATGTAAAATGGGGATAAGATAATAAGACTCAAAACAATCATGTGAGATCCAATGTGCTAATCTATTTAAAGGGCTTTGCAAATTTTAAAGCAGCACTATATAAATGTCAGCTATGTACTATGTAAGCAATGTTTTACACATCACTACCGGGGATCCAAAAATATAAGATGTAGGTAGAATGAACCCTGAGGAAGCTTGCTATCTTGTTGAGTAGATAATACTAGTACTCATTAAACAATTAGAGAACAATTCAGGAAAATGCAAAACTGCCTTAGCACAGATTCTTATATCTCATTGTTTACTCATCAAAAACATTTACCAGTCTGTCAAAAGTTTTTACTAGCCCAACATGACCAATCACCAATATCAAGCTACAGATATTTCTTCTGGGTCACCCCTAACCAGTATCTATGTCAAAACACCTTTTTACCGTTTCATCATCCCAAGTCACTGATACACGAGGAGAGATTCCCCATTTCTCACCTTTTCTTCTCATAGTAACTAATGACAAACTCCATTCACTCACCTGCAGTTATCTTCATCCCCAGCATCTTCACTCATACTCAAACATACCTCACACACCCCAACTCTTAGGCCTTATATCCATAACTAACAGCATAAGGTGCAGTGGCTCTTAGCAGAGCCAGCAAAAAGCAATTATAGAAATCAGGGATAAAATCTCTATCAGCTGAATGTTTACATGCTTCTTACCCAATGCTTCCCACTCAACAGGTAAAACTTTTCTTTTTCATCTGATAGAGTGGGTGTCCATCTGTAAACCTAGCTTATTGTTCTACCCAGGGGCAAAATGATTGCCCAGAACAGTCTCATTTCCATTCCCAAAACCACATGACATGTCTCAATTCAAGTTCTAAACCAGTTCGATTCCACTGCTGATTGATAGGATTTTTCCATTCCAAAATGCCATCAGAAAGAATACAAACCACTGAAGCTGAATTTAATACAGAACTGCAATGAAGGAGCCCAAAACTAGAATGATTTGATTTTTTATCTGCCCTCTTCCAACGAGATCACAGACATCTCTTTCCATGAAACCCCTGTGGAAACAACTGATTTGAAGACACCAAGCAATGGAAGAGGATTAAAAGACCGTTGACAAGGCATTCCTTAGCACTACACTGACTGCCAACTTTTGCATCATGCTGGAATTATTTCACAGTTATAATAAAATAATTAATTTAATTCTTGGAATCCTCTGTGGTCACACCTTCTCTAGAAAGTATAATTTCTCTTTTATTCATTCATCACAAAAGGAGCCCAAAAGCCTTCTCCAAAGACCAAATGGATGTCATACTATACTAGGTCAATTACAGATTCGAGAACCTAAATTCACCTCCTTATATTTGTTTACTGGACTTTGTGAACTGAAGCGAGTAATTTACTTCCACACCTAAATTCAAGGAAGGTAGAGCAAGTTAAACAATGAATATAGAAGCAAAAAGGAGGTGTCTCATTTTGGTTTTGGTAGAGTGAAGGCCAGAGACTAGCAGGCCAAACAGATTACGGGTGTCTTCAAAAAAAAACTACCAGCGGACTGCTTGCCCTTCCAAACACCATCTCTTTCTGTTGGCCATTTGGGAGGGGATGGATTATCATGATCTGATTCAATTTTTAAGAACTCTTCTCTCCTCCACATAGTCATGCAGCAATAACGTTGCCATTCCACTTTAAAACTAGAGCAAGGAAATGAGGGGAGTAGAAATTAAGTTTTTTTCTAATTACCTTAAAAGGTAGTATGGTGTAATGGATAGAGCACTGGACTTGACGTCAGGAGACTCATGTTCCTATTCCACTAGGATATGTCCTGAACCAGTGAATAAAATTTTTGACCATTGGAAAGGAACAGGAAATTCACATACTAGGAGGAAAGAGCTCAAGTTCTCCAAAGCTATGAAACAGTGTCCTATGAAATTACATAATCACCAAAAAGATCTCTTTCTACATATTTTACTTTTCCTTATCTTTGCATGTTTTTCCCCTCAATAAAATTTTAGTTAATTAAGAGCAGAAACAATTTTACTGTGCCTAATACAAAGTAGGGACTTAAGAAATGCTTGTTGAATAAATGAGTGAATGAATGAATGAATGAAGTAATGAAAGAAACAAACACATAATAATGCCTTTTGTCTAGACTGTGGTATGAAGTTGCATGGATAGCCCAAAGAGCTAGTCTATCAGTATATTTCTTGGACAGATCTTGCAGATGGATAATGAACTAGTCATTGAATTAAATAGGATAGTGAATTGGGCTGCATATGGGGAATTTTACAGTGCTCTTAATGACAGCCCTCCCCCTCACATGTCCATGAAACAAAAGAATTTTCATGAAGAATCAATATCCTCCTGGTGGTGGTTTCACTATATAATTTCAAAGCATGAACTACCACAATCTCTGAAGAATTAAAGTTGCAGGTCACTCAAAGGGAAATGGAGTGCACCTAGGATATTGGAAATTACCAATAAAAGAACTGTGTCAAAAAAGTGCTATAGTCAAAATTAGTAAACAAATGTATTACTGTAAAAGGAGATGTACTGGTCATACAGTCAGAGTGAAGGAAAAAAACAATGACCAATACACATACTTCATTGAAAACTGCATGATGTCAAGAGATCGAAAGGAGATGTCTCAGCCCTTTGGGGGAGCCCTCTGTGAAAGACTGATGAAACATCATGGAGCAGAGCTGCACAAGATAAGATGTGGATGGGTTGAAATCGTGAAGATACATGCACGTCAATAAGCTCACAAGACGAGTGCAGTATCTTCTGCAGCCTGTCTTGTCTACTCTAGTCGTCATTAATAATATGCTGCAGTCTTCCAGTGTTCACTGTGTTTCTCTTCTTTGTCCTTTGGGCCACATTCCGTTTTGATTTTCCAGAGCTATACGGTTTTCCACACCTATATAGTATTCACCAGAAGAATACTTCAAAGACCCACGGGTGTAGGTTCTCCCTACAGTAACACAAATATACAACCCTAAGTGTCTTAGTAGATAGACCTTGAAAGTTTGTTGTTATTGTTGTTTAGTCATTTTCAATTGTTTCTGACTCTACGTGACCCCAATTGGGGTTTTCTTGGTAAGATAGTAGAGTAGTTTGCCATTTTCTTCTCCGGCTCATTTTACAGATTAGTTAAACTGAGGCACACAGGGTTAAGTGACTAGCCCAGGATCACACAGCTAATAAATGTCTAAGACCAGATTTGAACTCAGGAAGATGAGTCTTTATTACTCCAGTCCTGGTCTTCTATCTATTGTGCTACCTAGTTGCCTTGAAAGGTACTTTGGCCAAAAGGTCAATTGATCTCTACTCAATCTAATGACAAACCTGACTACACTTAACTAAGTTGGCTTTTTGATATTTAAAATATACTCCACCAATGAGCCTGACTTTGAATCCTTTTCATGTCGGTAGGACCTGCTAGAGTTCATGCTCTCCCGGTAGACCCTCCAAGGATCTGTAATTACTTCCCTTCTATAATGTAACTCATACTCATGAAGATTTTATAGAGATGAGAAAGTAGGCATGTGAGTTGACAGTAATAGATGTTCTCATGATCACCTTATTAAAAATATTACCTATAATTTTTTAAATCATATGGTATCTTCCCCCCCCCCCCCTGGAAAATTTTAAAATCAGTCTCTCAATTCTTTAAAAATTATATTGTCAGGGGCAGCCAGGTAGCACAGCGAGTAAGAGCATTGGCCCCAGAGTTGGGATGACCTGGGATCGAATCCGGGCTCAGACACTTAGCACCCACCCAAAAACATCTGGCTGTGTAACCTTGAGCAAGTTACTTAACCCCAATTGCTTAGGGGAGGCCAGGTGGCGCAGTGAGTAAGAGCACTGGCCCCAGAGTCGGGATGACCTGGGATCAAATCCGGGCTCTGATACTTAGCACCACACCCAGAAATAACTGGCCATGTAACCTTGAGCAAGTTACTTAACCCCAATTGCTTAAAAAAAAATTATATTGTCTCTGGCACCGATATATTCGCAGTTTACTTGGTTCTGTACCATTGTACTTCCTGATTTCATTTTCTTAAGTGCAACTTCAATTTAATACAACATATCATGGAGTGATGTTAGCTCAAATGTGTCGTCAAAGAGAATGAAAATTGAAAAATAAGTTACTAAAAAACACTCATGGATTTGGCCCATTTTTGGTCCCCCAAGTTTCATCTATAAACACAACTGGGATGAACTAATTTACTTGAGTTAAATCATGTCTCCAGATTCATGTTCTCTCCTCTACCATTCTTCACTGTTTTATGAGGTGAAACTGCTCATACTCTTCTACCATCCTCTATAACAAATGGGTTTACATTCTAAATTACTATTACCCTTGGCTCCCATATCACTCTGTTCAGCAAGGAGATTATACTGATTAATGTCTAAGTCAGTTTCTAGGTTTTGAGGCATTCTCATTATGGTGATGACACAGATAAAACTTATGTAAAAAGTGATGTGATGTAATGAAACGAGCAGAATCACTGTCCTTTCTTTTATCTATTTCCCATTTTAGGACTTCAATCTATGTGTGAATGAGTCAGATTTATCCTTTATTCTCTTGTCTTTGTTCAGTCATTCAGTTTCTTCTGACTTTCCATGATCCCATGAACCACACACTGTCCACATTGTTTTCTTGGCAAAAATACTGAAGTGGTTTGCCATTACCTTCTCCAGTGGATTAAGGAAAACAGACATTAAGTGACTTGCCTATAGTCAGACAGTTAGTGTTTGATACGGAATTTGAACTCAGGGCCTGATTCCAGGCCCAGCATTCTAGCCACTGAGTCCTCTACTGTTATTAATTTTTTACCTTTGCTCTAACAATTCTGTCTGACCCACACAGACAGAAGAAAGGAAGGCAAAAAGCAGACAGCCCCAATGGAGCAGTGACTAAGAGTACACAGGTAGTATGAAGGCAGTCAGGATTTGTTGCGTCCAAGCTCTACAAGTAGATACAGTGTTCTTTCCACTATAACCGGCTGACTCTCCCAGACTCATTTGGCTGGCTTCAGTTTTTCCACCAAAGCTCTACACTCTATATCCCCAACCTTCTGATACCTACGTCCCAGGATGCTATGAAAACTTAGGGCAAAGACTACGCTTAACGACTCCATCTCTCTGACATTTGTAAGCTTTCATTTATATTTTTATTTCCAAGGTTAAAAGAATGGCTATATGATGCTGCATTTTCATAATTCCTTCTCCTTACTTAAGCCTTAATCACTGGATGTGTGTTGCCTAAGTCAAACTGAGACCTGAAAAAGACCTTAACTTAAAAAGGCTAAAGTCTCCCACTGCATCTGAGGCCATCTCCAGTCATCCTGATCTATATATCTATATCTATATCTATATATCTTGCCACTAAACCCAGATGGCTCTGCAGGAGAAAGTGAGGCTGGTGACTTTGCACAGCCCTGCCTCACTTAAATCCAATTTACCTGCAAGTTATAGGATCACCTTCCTGATGCCATGGTCCTTTTCGAGAAGGTAAGACAAACAACAACAACTCTTCATTGTAGGGTGAAGGTTTTCTTAACCTTTTTTGTCTCATGCACCCCTTTGACAAAATCTGGTAAAATCTATTTGGTTAAAAAAAAACCTTTTACTGAATGTTTTTAAACACAGGATTACAAATGGAAGCAGTTAAATTAAAATGCATTTTTTAAAATGTTCATGGACAACAAGTTGCAAACCCCTTTTCTTGGGCATTTTTCTCTATTTCTGTATTTTCTGTTTCTTCTACAATCTATTGAGCCCCATATACAAAATAAATATAAATTTATTTTATATGAAATTCATTTTATGTTTTTAAAAAGTACATAAACTACTAAAGAAGAGAAATCACACAAGTAACAAGCTTTTTAGGGAAGAAAATAACCTATATAGCCAACACTATGTGTGGTATAGTTAAAAGGATACTGGCTCTGAAGTCAGAGGACCTAGGTTCAAATCTTGCCTCTGCACATTTACCTTCTTTGTAACCTTGGGGAGATCATGTCAGGTTTCAGATACCTAATCTGTGAAATGAAGGGGTTGAGCTACATGGCTTAAAGGTACTTTCTAGAATAAAATCTATGACCCGATATTCTAGGTCTTAATCTATGACCCTATGATCCTTCATTATGATGCCTCAATGGACCTGTGCCACTAAAGGGATGGCAGCTTTTAAAGTCAACTAGAATTTGCTTTTCTCTCCAGCCTGTAAATGCTGCCTCTAAATCACTTCCCAAACATCTCTAATACAATAAGCTTTTGCTTTAGACAGAGACTTTGGTGATTTCACTTCTGGGACTTCGAATGGGGATGCCAGGAAGTAGGAAACCAACAGCTCTCAGCCTGGAAATCTACAACAAAGTACAATAATGCCATCTAGTGCCAGTGCCAGGGATGGCAACCCTGCAGCTCATGGCATTTTGCTGCAGATGAGCTCAAACTTCGACAACAAGGAATCTTTTTATTCGCAATGAAAATGTGATCCTAACTGATCCACAGTCACATTGCATTAAGATAGCCTCCCAAGCTTCCTCAGTAACATAATTAACCTTTCTCCTATACTATAAAGAGCTAAAGACCAAACTGCCTAAGGAGCTTTGACCTATTCAGTTTTTTTTTTAATAACCTTAATGACAATACTGAAATTAGTTTTAATGCTTCCAAGATCCAGACATTCAGTTCCTCTATTTGTCCAACTGGCCCACATGTATGGCTTACTTTCACCACGATTATAACAGGGTAACCCAGGAGGACATCTTTAACTTGTGATCAGCAATTTCCTCTTATGCTGGTTTATAATAATAGGTCACAAGGCAGACTATATTTCCAAAGAGAGGAAAAGAAAAACATTAATTAGGAAAAGACCTACAACAATTTGCTGCAAAGGCATTAACCTAATTTTGGTATATTGCGCAGCAGTTATGGAGCATGAAGGCACTAATCTACTGCGATGGATTTTTTAAATCTCTGGGTCTCCTTCTTTTTCAAGCCTACCAGCTATTTAAAGCTTGACTGCCTCTTTGTAAACAAACGGAAAGCTTAGAAGACATTAAAGTCTGGGTGGTTTCCAGCTTCGTTCCTTATACAGTAATCTAATTTTTTCAGCACCACTGACCTGGCCACTGAGCCCAGCTAGAGTGTTTCACCCTTTAATGAGAAAGGCCAACAGGGGCTTGGGGCAATACAACTTAGCTGAAAATTAGGGTGCTGCTCAGTACGTCAAAAGTGAAATGAGCATAGGTTCACATGCCCCAAAGCCTCCACTGGTCAAATTATCCAACAGTGACATTGGAGAAGAATTACAGAATTTCAGAGTTCAAGGGCACTTGAGAGGGCATTTCTTCCGATCTCTATTGGAACAGGTAACTCTTTGACAACATCCCCAACAAGATCATCCAGCATTCATAGATTCATAGAGCTAGACCTAAAAATGGATCTCAGAAGTTATTCTAATTCAATTCCTTCTGTTCTAGTAACAATGAAACTGCAGCCAAGGCAAGTTAAGTGACCTGGGTACGACCACACAGGTAGAAAGCACCAGAAGTGAAACACTTTCCAAGAAAGCCTATTCCATTCTGGGATAGGTCCACTTGTCAGGAAACTGTTCTTTGTATTGAGACAAAAATACAATCCCTCCAACTTCTCTGTATTTATCCCAGTACTGCTCTCACCTTCAGAGACAGGCAGGGTCACAAGATTAGAAAGTTTAGAACTAGAAGTAATAAGAGATTATCTAGCCCATATCTCTTATTACTAAGACAAAGAGGGGAAATGTCTTGGTCAAAATCATATAACAAAGAAGATGAAATTTAAGATAAATGTCAAGTTCTAAACTAGGGTTCAAAAATTATTAGTTTTCATTGGGGGATGAGGGATTGAAGAAACAAACCTAGACAACAAATTATGTACAAAAAAAAATACCTGACATATATAGTAGATTATATACAAATTTATTTGAGACAACTGACTGACATGGAAGTCAGATTCTACACTGTATCAACAGAAAAATGTCAAAAATAAAGAATATGATGGTTCTTCTATATGGTGCTGAATGCCAAATTTTAGGAAGGTTAATTATTACCTGAGCTATGACCAAAGGAGGTTGATCAAGATAGTGAGGGAATTAGGGACCCATTGTCATTCATGAATTGGCTAAAGGAACTAAGGAAAAGCTAAAACTTGGGGAAGACATTTGGTAGCTGTCTTCAAGTATTTGGAAGGCTGCTCTATGAGAAAAGGGGTCTGCTTAGTCTTGGGCACTAGTAGAAGCAATGAGTTGAAGTGACAAAGAGGAAGACTTCGGAATGATAGAAGGGAGAATTTGGGGCAACTAGTTGGCACGGTAGTTATGGTGCTTTGCTTGGAGTCAGGAAGACTCTTTTTTAATTCAAATCTGGCCTTGCTGTGTGACCCTGGGCAAGTCACTTAACCCTGTTTGTCTCAGTTTCCTTAACTGTAAAATGAGCTAGGGAAAGAAATGGCAAACCACTCCAGTATCTTGGCAGAGAAAATCCCAAATGGGGTCATGAAGAGTCAGACAGAACTAAAACAACTGAACAACAAATAAGGAACAATTTGCTAACAATAAGAGCTATCTAAAAGTAGAATAAACTGTAGATAGTAGATTCCCCATCAGAATAGGCCTCCAAGCAGAGGTTACGTTGTCCAGTCTCTGACCATGTCTCAGAGAAGTTGTACAGAGGATACCAGCATAGGAAGAAAGGTTGGACTAAATCTTCAAAACCATTTTTACAATTCCCCTGAAGAAGCTGAAGGGAGAAATAACACACAAGGTCGGTGATTTGGCTAAAAATCATTTTAAAGCATACTTTACTGCTAAGTAGATCAATGATATCATCGATGTGAGAATTCCCTCCATATATGCAGAATGCAACCTATCCATGCCTGCCCATTCTGTGGAATTCTCACCTATGCCTTCCCAAAAGTTCACTAAAGGGATCACACCTAACATGACAGACGCTCTCCTCAACTTTTCATTGTATCTCCTTCCTTTTTAACTTAACATCTCTAGGGAAACAATGGACCTCTCTGGTCACCTACCTGTCCTTCCTTGTTCTCAACCATCTTTAAGATTTTCACAATTGCTTTATAACATCTTTCCTACCAATTTTTGGGGTTCCTTGTTAGTTATATGATGTTGCCTGCTCACATCCACCATGTGTTTTTCCATTGCTCTCCGACTGATATTCATCACACAATCTTATTTCTGAATAGCAAGATTGATAAGAAATTCCAATAACATCACTTGTCCTCTTCAAAAATACATCCAGCCCAACGACTCACTTTTTAGCAATGCAGGAGTTCTAGAAGTCAGCCAACCTTCTCCATGCCTTCACCCATGACAAATTTGGATGAGGGCAGGACAGCACTTAAATATGAGACAATTGTTGGTGTAAGATAAAATCCTTAAAAATAATAAAATAATAATTAACATGAGTCTGAAGTTAGAGCTTTCAATGAATCCAGAATTAGAAAACACAACTGATAGATTAGAGAAAAACTGAATCCATGATAGAGAATCTCTCTAAAAAAGTAATTAATAGTTTAGAACACAAAAACACTGAAGCAAATGAAAATTTGGCAGAAGAAAAGCAAAAGGCATCAATGTCAAGGGAACATATTAGCTCCATACAAGCCCAAATGAATGACTTTGAAATTAAGATTCACAAAGATTTTAAAGATCACAGGTCTCCCAGAAGAACTTGACAATTTTAAAACCTAATACCATAATGCAGGAAATCAATCATAAAAGAAAAAATGCTCAGAACTTCTGAGTAAATAACAAAGCATCACTGCCATGGGAAGGATTCAAACTCAGGACTTCTAGACTCCAAGTCCAGAACTCTACCCAATGAATCATTGTGCTTCCTAAATTACAATGCCCTTTTCACAAAATATCACATTTGATACTATATTCACATTTTCGAAAGTTGGGTAGTATAATTATTACTTTCTGAAATTTCCAGTTAGCAAAATTGAGGCTTAGATAGGCTAAGTGGTTTGCTCATTATCACACAGCTTGTAAATAGCAAAACTAGAATTAAAACTCTGAGTCAAGCATTCCTTACATTAAAACACACACCTTAAAAAATAAAACCACCACTCAATGGAATTCCAGCAGTCACATCATGGTAATGTGAGACCCGATTCCCTACCCCCAATCACCTGGATCTCTTCTCTGAGCACACACAGCCTTCCATAGTCCCCCCTCAGTGGTTCCACTATTTCCTATCCGTTGATGTTAAAAGTCCTGTGTGTCTGCCCGCTTAGGTCAGGATATGCTAAATATCATCTTTCTCGGAAAGCAATACAGACACTTTTCATGTCTGCTGGGAATACAATAGCTTCCTGACCTTTTCACTTGCAATTTTGATGTTTTTGTTATGTATTTCTGAGAGCCATTTCATGAGCAGAGAGGAGGTCAGGGCAGCATAGGTGGCCTGGGTCACAAGACTTGGCCTCTCCCAAATGGAGTCCTAGAACCCAAATACCATATTTGTACTGCAGCCATGAAGCCAGAGAGACAAACTTACTTTTCAATCTTGTTTATTTATCCACCAAACATCTGCACCAAGTCCAATAACAGAAGGGATTCATGTGGTGCAAAATGTGTTCTGGGGCAATGTAAGGTGTTGAGGAGTGGTAAGGATATGGGAAAAATAAGAGCCTAAACGCAGTAGGAGGAAATATGATTCCAAGCAGGGAGAGCAGAAGCAGTAGCAGAAGGAGGAAGAAGAGGACGAGGAGGAAGAAGAGGATGAGGAGGAAGAAGAGGAGGAGGAGGAATAGCAAACCATCTTAGCAGATGTGCTGAACCAGGTTGAGGATAACTGACAGAACTCAAACCCGTCTGTAAGTTAAGGGGATATCTATCCCAAGTGTGTGAATATTGCCTCTGGTGGAATGAGTGAATGAGAATAATTTGTTTCAGTGGCCATGAGGACAGTGAAAGCAGGTGCTGTGATGTGTTGGAACTTGGTCAGGCATCAAAGATGTCAAGGTCATTCAGTGCAATCACAGCCATGGCCAGTTGCCTTGACTTCTGTCCTGTCACAGACTCAGGAAGAGAAAGTGAGGCTGACAACTTTGCACAACTCCTCCTCACTTAAATCCAATTCAAGCACAAGTCAAGACATCACCTGTGCTGTCACTGATCCTCTTCCAGAAAGAAGGGCAAACAGCAAGTAGCAGGAGTAGTAGTAGCAACACCAAAAAGCTAGCACTGATGTAGAACCGATTTGACAAGCACTGTGCTAAGCACTTTGCAAATATTACTTCATTTGATCTTCACGACAACCCAGCGAGATAAATAGCATTATTATCACAATTTTACAATTAAGGAAATTTAGACAGTCACTTTGATGCCCAAGCAGTAGATGTAAATGGTATAAGAAAGATCTCCTTGGCCACTTGTCATAAGCCTAAAATTCAACCATGAGAGATTCAGAGCAATTTCTCCCTCCTCTGAATTGTTATAGTTCTTGGTGTCTCCAGCAAACTTTTGACATTTACCACATACTGTCTAGAACTGTTAGTTATCTTTCCATGACTGTCTGGTCTGTCTTCCCATCTAGACTACATGTTCCTTGAGGGCAGACATCATGTCTTATGTTTCTTTGTGTCATATTAGATAGTGTTGGACTTGAAGTCAAGAAGGCCAAGGTTCAAATCCTTTTATTAAAGCTTTTATTAAAGTCACTAAACCTTCTACAATCTCAGTTTCTTAATCTGTAAAATGTATATAACATTTGTATTACCTAAATCAAGGGTGGGGGCCTTCCACGTCCTTATGTGCATCCTTTTGACTGAGTCTGTTTCACAGAACAAATCCTTGGGGTTTTTTTTGCTTTTTTTTTTGGAAGGCAATCGGGGTTAAGTGACAAGGTCACATGGCTAGTGTGTCAAGTGTCTGAGACCAGATTTGAACTCAGGTTCTCCTGACTCCAGGGCCAGAGCTCTATTCACTGCACCACTTAGCCATCCCAATAAATCCTTTTATTAAGGGTATTTGTTCTGTGAAGTTCTGATTCAGTCAGAGGGTCTCCCTTGAGGACCTAGAAGGCTACATGTGGCCTTGAGGCCAAGGTTCTCCACCCTAAGCTAAATCATAGGGGTTTTGTGAGGAAAGTATTCTATAAACTTTCAAGTCCTAAATTAAAAAAAGATATAATTACTATAATTCCTTATACATACGAGGGGTTCTGGGGACTTCAAATTATTGTCTTGATTTTTCCATATTGCTCTTTTTGAGTCACTTCATTACAAAAAAAAAGATATATAATATTCTGGCTGTATAGGATCATTTGGTTCTAAGTCATGAGCTCCTAAACTTTTTTTTTGCATTATAGACCCTTTTGGTCTAATGAAAACTATGAACCCCTTCTCAGAATAATGTTTTTAAATGCACAAAATAAAATATATAGGATTACCAAGGAAAACAATTGTATTGAAAAATGGTCATCAATTTTCTTTTTTAAATCAAGTTCAAAGATCCCAAGTTTAGCACCCTTGATTTAAGTGATATTTCCCCTTGAAAGCAATAAGTATTGGAAAAATAAAAATAGAAACAGGAAAACTACATAATAAATACAACAAATAAAGAAAAAAGGGAATGAGAATGAATAGGCAAAGAAGCCTAATACAGTGGCTGAAAAGCTGTTAGGATAGTCAATGCATTGAAATTCATCTATTTAAGTGAAATCAATCACAAAACTAGCTTCATCATATGTATAATAAATAAAAGGAAAAATTAGTATGGTGATGATAAAGGACACCTTCACTGGCTTTTCTCTGTGCCTGGAATACTCTCCATCCTTATCTCTGCCTCTTGGCTTCCCTGACTTCCCTGGCTCCTAGATATAACTAAAATCCCATCTTCTGTGTGAAGTCTTTCCTGACATACCTTAATGCTAGTACCTTGATTCTACTGATTATCTCCAATTTATCCTATATGCATACATGCATATATATGGAGAGAGACAGAAAGAGACAGGGACAGAGAGAACTTGCTTGTTTGCTGGTTGTTTCCTCCACTGAACTGGGAGCAGGGTTTGTATTTTGCTTTGCTTTGTTTCCCCAGGGCTTAGCACAGTACCTGGAACACAGGCTTAATGACTAACTGACTGACACATATTTACAAAGGATTCCATAATTTCCCTAAGATAATCCTTGAAAATTCATCTAACAAACAGGCAATTTTCAGAAGAAGAAATCAAATGGTCATTTTTTTTTTTCAAATGGTCTAAGTCACTATTTATCAGAGAAACACAAAATAAACAACTCTGATTTACCACCTCACACCTATATGCTAATATATAGGGCTAATATGACAGAAAAGAAAAATGACAAATGTTGGAGGGGATATGGAAAAATTGGGACACTAATGCACTGTTGTTGGTGGAGCTGTAAACTGATCCAACCATTCTGGATAGCAACTTGGAACTATGCCCAAAAAGCTACAAAACACAGATAGCAATGCCTGCTACTAGGTCTGTATCCCAAAGAGATCAAAAGGAAAGGGGCCTATATGCAGAAAAATATTTATAGCAGCTCTTTTTATGGTGGCAAAGAAATGGAAATTGTGGGAATGTCCATCATTTGGGGAATGGCTGAAGAGGATGTGGTTATGATTGAGAGGGAATAGTATTGTGCTATAAGAAATAATGAGCAGGATGCTTTCAGAAAAGCCTGAGAAGACTTATATGAACTGATGCAAAGTGAAGTGAGCAAAACCAGAAGAACATTGTATACAGTAATAGCAATATTATATAATGATCAACCATGAATGACTTCGTTATTCACAGCAATACTATGGTCCAAGACAATTCTGAAGGACAATTCTGAAAAATGCTACCCATCTCCAGAGAAAAAACTGATGGGAGTGTCTGAATGCAGATCAAAGCTTTTTTTTTTTACTTTCTTTATTTTTCTTCTTGTTTTTTTTGGGTCCGTATTTTATTTTGCAACATGGCTAATATGGAAATATGTTTTACATGACTACAAACGTATAATCTATATCAAATTGCTTGCCTTTACATGGAGGAGGGAGTGAAGGTAGGGAAGGAGATTATTTGGAACTCAAAAAATTTTTAAATGAGTGTTAAAATATTTTACATGTAATTGAGAAAAGATAAAATAAGAGAGAAAAAAAAGAAAATTCATTTAAAAATGCCTTCTGATGGAAGCAATGGGGAGTAAAATGATATCAGGAAAAAGAGACTAAAAGAATTCATGTCACACAGATATTAATGGGATACTGTGGTAAAACCATAGTCCTGTCACTTATTAGTTTCTATTGATCATCAGTCCTTGTACTGTGCCCAAATTTCTTCCTAGGTCTTCAGAACCAAAAGATGCTACCAAAGAAGAACAACACCCCAGTGAGTGGGGGAAATAGAGGTCAGAGGAGTAGAAGAAAAGATTGAGAGAGCTATTTAGAACTGTTAAGAGTGAAAACTTAAGGAGCAAAGCAAGGAGGATTTAGCAGAGAGCCATGGGTACCTGGCATCCTTCAAAGATAACAGAATACACTGGAGTCACACTATCCTGCTAACCTTGCATCTGGAATATGACCAGCAACCACCTTTGTGGTGAAATAGCCTCTTATCTCAATAATTAAAAAGACTCATATTTCACCCACCACAAATGTCTACTGTGTATAAGGCATGGGAGTAATAGAGCTATAATGGATAAAGTGCTAACCTTAGAGTCAGAAAGACAAGTTGAAACCTTGCTATGGACATTTACTATCTAGGGGATCCTGGGCAAGCCATTTGGGCAACAGGGTGGTACAATGGAAGGGCTTTGCATGTAGAGTCAGAGAACCTGGGTTCAAATCCTAGTTCTTTCATTTACCACCTACATGATCTTGGGCAAGTCACTATACCTATGTGGGTCTCAGTTTTCCAATCTGTAAAAGGAGGGGATTGGACTGGATGACCTTTGAGGTCCATTTTAGTTCTAAACTGATAAGCCTATGATCTACTAAGACATAAAGGATTTATCGTCTGTGCTGGTGGAGGTTCCCACCCAAGATACCTACACTGAAGGAAAAGCACATCTTTCTTGTAGTCCTATACATACCATGTGTGGGGGACCCAAGAAGAGCTTGTGTCATACTAAGTTTTTCTATATAGTTAATGGGAATATATAAGTAGGTAGTACTTAGCCAGGTAGAAAGACTCATCTTCCTGAGTTCAAATCTGGCCTCAGACACTCACTAGCTGTGTGACCCTGGGCAAGACACTTAACCTTGTTTGCCTCAGTTTACTGAGATGAGTTTGCCTCATCTGTAAAATGAGCTGGAAAAGGAAATGGCAAACCATTCCAGTATCTTTGCCAAGAAAAGCTTAAGTGGGGTCATAAAGAATCAGACATGACTGAAACAACTTAACAGCAACAATAAAAAATTACCAGTAGATCATGGAAGTGCAAAAAAAAAAATGGGTTAGGGGCATATATTAAAAATGATAAAGGTATCCACCAACCTGCCAGACTGCCAAAAGGGAGACTTTGGCAGAAAAGCTAAGTAAATGGCCCTACTCTAAACATGGCAATGACTAGTCTTGGGTAAGATTTTTTTTTAAAAGAGAATGATCACACACACACACACACACACACACACACACGAGTACAAAACAGAATCATCTCCTCCTCATTTCTCCACATTTAAAGTGATGTTCCAGGTAGTGGCAAACACAGGGAGGAAGGGAACCAGGAACAAAGAATTCACTTTTGCCAGCAGCATTTTTTTATGCAGCTGAGTATTCTGTTTATGAAAAAGTACTTCCACTTCAAATTCTTCATTCCTTTTCTCTAACTGCAACATCATCAATATGCTCATCTTGGCAAAGAGCCAGTTAAGCAGGCAGATCTCTGGAACTCTTCCCATTTCTAAACAGTGGCATAGGAAACCAAGATGCATTTTAGAGGTTTTATGGTGTGTTTGTTTGAGGGTTAGAGTTTGTCTTTTGGGAGAAACTGATTGTGTGAGAAAGTGAAATGTGTAAAGTTCAGGTTCCCTCTGCATTTGTCCTAAAACTCTCACAATTAAAGCAAAAAATTATCCAGAAATTACAACCTATTTTTGCCTAACAGAAAAGTAACTATGTACATATATATGTGTGTATATAGCTATGTGTATGTATACACACACATATATAAACATATATGGATGTATGTTTAGAAGAGGCTTCAATGTGAACTCTCTACTTTTTCCAGAATACTTGAATGTATGGGAAAGGGATCCCTATTTTAACAGGCTTAAAAAAGACAAAAGCCAGTATGGTATCGTGTATAGAGTGCTAGGCTTATAGTCATGAAGACTTGGGATCACATCCTACACTAACTAGCTGTAAAAGCCTAGGCAATTCACTTAATTTCTCTGTGCCTGAAGCAATTTTCTAGGATTTATCTCCTAAATCTCTGATTATTGTGACTACAACTGGAGAAATCCCAGATTCCTAGGTATTGAGATGGCCTTTTTAAAACAGAAAAATCTTCTCAGGGCCATTAACCTCTAGAGTTGCCTCAGTTTCAGATGTGGCCATCAGAACATTTTGAGAAAACATAAAAGAACAAATCTATGCCAAGTATTGAAGCCGGCATTTATAAATTCCTATGGTCTTGCTATTTGGGCCATTATTTTTACTTTCCTAGTTGAGATTTCTATCATTTGCTAATCTCATCATTTAGAAACGGCATTAAATATATAAATTATATTTATATAAAACATATCTATAGATACATCTAGATAGAGGTCTATCTATAAAGCCACCTCTATGTGTACATGCAGTTGTAGACATAGATATGGAAACAGCCAGGGACATCTATTTGTGGCAGCCCATATACTAACTAGTTATATGAGGCTGAGTGCTGGTTATGTTCCTTCTCTTATGCTGATAATCTCATTGAAAGCACCAAGTTTACTGCCTTCTCCTGAAAAGTGAGCACACTTGAGCTTTGGCAATACTGCCATCATGCGGCATGAAGTAGTAACTCCCCTCGCAAATAAAACATGTGGAACATAAAGGCATCTTACCATTTAAGTGCTGTTACACTATTCCTCAAAAGTTGTTTTAGAATGTGTGCCGAGTACCTCTGGTATTAAAGACAGGGCCTTGCTTCTGGCCTATTAGCTTCTACCAGGCTCTTAGGAAAGTCTTTTTATTCCATGTATCCATGGGTTTTTTTTTAATTTCTCCCCCTTTTACGGCTACCTTTGACAGACATCTGAACCTGATTCCACTTGTATGAAAATTTTAGAGTTTGGAAGTTATTTTAGAGGAGAAGACCGAGTCCTATAGCACAAGGTTACACAGAGCTAGGATAGGAACCCAAGTTATGTGACTCTTTCCAGAAGCAGGAGAAGGAAGAAGGAAGGAGGAGGAGGAAGAAGAGGAGGAAAATAAGGAGAAAGAGGAAGATGAGGAGGAAAAAGGAGGAGGTAAAGGTGGAGGGGGGGG